>NW_026000196.1:14045654-14250879 GCF_001458135.2 Marmota marmota marmota
TATATATATATATATCTTTTTTGTTAAACTGAAACCAAAGATTTTCTACTTTTTTGGATTACATGTAACAGAATAACTGGTTAGGGGCTGTGTTTGGGGTTGTGTGTGTGTATAAGGAGATGTCTATTAAAATTCAGGAGACTCACATAATAGATTAATTAAAATTTAGCAAGTTTTTAGGGGATATTTTTGTACACTAATGTTACAAGCCATCACTTTATAACATTCAGATACTCTATAATGAATTATATCCAGGATTCAGAATGTATTAGGTCAGATAAAACACGTTCCTGGGACTGGGATGTAGCTCAGTAGTAAAGTACTTGCCAAACTTGCAGAAGGTCTTAGGTTCAGTCCCCATGAGCCACCCTTCCCAAACAAACAAAGTTTCTAATTAAGAGACAAGAAACCTTTTTCCTATATCCCATACCTTCCCTGACATTCTGAAATATGCAGTTACTAAGTCTTTAGGAAATCAATTTTGTACCTAAATCTTCTGTTTAAATCATCAAATTATAGAAATAAAACCAGAGATGATTTCAAAGAGTCTGGTTTGCAAAGAAACTACTTTTGTCTTTTATGCTTTTTCATGCCTATGATTTATATCTTTGGCCATCAAATGCCAAAAAAAAAAAATAAAACAATATTCTATAGCAGGTATTTTAAACATTTTTAGTTCACAGAGATGCCATATTTTAAAAATGATATTTGAAAATGGCAATATATTCAAATTTATACTGATTTTAAGCTAACAACTATCAACAGCTGTAATGCAATAAGAATTAATGTAAGATGGGGTGCAAATAGAGATTCTGAGTGACCTAAAAAAATTTTCCTTTTCATGATGTTTCTGCAGTGGGTGATAATAAGCCAGTGTGTCATTTTTTTAAGGCTAGAGAGGTCATTGTTTATGCTTCTTGATGTTTTATGTACCTAGGACCACTTGGGACCACTTTGTAGGATGGAGATGTCCACATTTGGGACACAAGAGTGGAAGAAAAAGGAGACAGAAATACCATATTCCCACATATTTGCCTGTTAAGCTGTATCAATGACTTCACCAACATTTTGTATTTCTTAGAGATTTTTATAGCTTACAAATTGAAATGGTTGCCCCATGCTTTGGCTGCGTTACCCAGAGTCTTTGGAAGACTGACACTTTTGCTGGGAATTTACTTTGCATATTGACTGCCCAACTGAAAAACCAGCAGTTCACTAGAGAGGTTTTATTTTATATACTTATGTGTTTTAAAGACCTTTAAGAACTTGATAAAAGAGAAAGGAAGAAACAAGTAAGAGCTGCTTAAAATAAGCAGTATAAAAGTGTATTTGATGAGTTATTAACTTTTTGAGTAAGGTGTCAAATAGAGAAGTATCTGTCCTCTATCTATTGTTATAGTTTAGATGTGGTGTTCCCCAAAAGCTCATGTGGGAGACAATGCAAGAAGGTTTAGAGGAGAAATTATTGGGTTATTGCTTTAACATAATCAGTGAATTAATCCCTGGTGGGATTAACTGACTGTTAACTGGAGGCAGGTGGGGTACGGCTGGAGGAACTTGTTGACTGAGGGTATGGATATGGGGTATATATTTTGTATCTGGAGAGTGGAGTCTCGCTCTCTCTGCTTCCTGGTCACTACATGATCCTCCCTCTGACGTTCTCTTCCACCATGATGTCCTGCTTCACCTCAAGCCCCAAGGAATGAAGCCGATCTTCTATGGACTAAGACTTCTGAAACCGTGAGCCCCTAAATAAACTTTTCCTCCTCTACATTTGCTCTGGTTGAGTCTTTTATAGTCAGAGTTGTGAAAAAGCTGATTAAAACATTATCTATCTATCTACCTCTGGAATGCTATGCATGCCATGGGGTTATTATGAAGATGAATAGAGATAATGCATTACCAATTCCTCAGCAATGTGCATGCTTTATAGTAAGTGACAATAACTCTTTTGATTGCTGTCTTAAATGCTATTTCTACTATTAACTATACCTTTATATATAGAAATATATAAATTGTCCAGTGTAATTTACAAGCAAGTTAGATTGGAAAATTGACTATTTTGAAAATGGGAACAATCAGCTCCCAAGTCAGGCAATTTGACAAGATGGCCAGGAAGGTATATTTGGGTTCTGGTTCCACCTGACTTAAGGTGTTACTGGCCCCCTGGCTGTGGGTATTAGGCCACAAGAGGGGCACAACTTCCTCTTTCCCAGAGCATATGCCTTGTGTGTAGGAATGACTTTCCATTTCCAATGAATCCTTTATAATCTTCTTTTCTTTTTCCCAATGAGTTGCTTTATTTTTGTCAACAAACTGTGTCATTTACCCAAGTAAGAAAACTCCTGTTGTTCAAGGTCTTTATCAGAGTTCCTACAAATCAGGTTAATTGGTGATCAACAGAGCTTTTCTGCCTTTAATGAGGCCTAGTAGCCCAAGGCAAGGCCTACCTCTTGATAAGGGACTTTCTTTTTCCTTATTTTAAACTCTTTGATCACTTAAAAAAAAAAACAAAACAGGAAGAACAACCACCGGGAATGTCATTGTTTTTTAATTGCCTGATTACCAAATGTTGGAGATAAAAGATAGATGTTCTCAATTAATAACATTTACATAGATTAGCATCACTAACAAGCCTCATTAGTAGCTGCTGATTTTTGTTTAGATGGTGTCCCAAGTCATTTGCTCTCTCTCTGATTCTGCAATCGAATGCACCTTTAGTATGACAAAACATTGCCTTCTAATCTATTTCCATTAATCAAACTGTGAGGCCTTATAAATACACAGTCAGGTTTTTAATTAATTAAAAGTTAATATTACCTAGTGTAGATTTAACGAAGGGTTTCATGTGTTAATAAACTTCCAGAAACTGTTTCTCAAGTCTGCTCTATTTTATGAAGTCTAAACACCTTCCTTGGAATTAATCACAACACAAGCACGTCTCCATTCACATAGAGAAGCATCATGGACATACAGTCATTTACTAAGCCTCCAGTTTTAAATCTATCATCTTGATGATCTGCCAACAGTCTCACAACAGTGGTAATCTCTCTCCTAGACACAAAAATATGAAGATTAAGACAGTTTAAGGCATGTGCCTCAGATAACTCAGACCTAGCTCTAGCTCAAATCCCAGACTCATTTCCCGGAGGGATGCCTTTTGCTTTCCATATGCACCCAGATATTCTGAGCAGAAGCAAGCTGTAGGTTACTACAATTAACCATCAACCTCATTTTAAATCTTATTAACCAATTTTAAATCTCATCATTCACTTTTCAATTTTTAAAAACAAAAGATAGACAACTATCATAAAAACATCTCATAAGGGGGGTGGGGTTGTGGCTCAGTGGTAGAGTACTCACCTAACATGCATGAGGCACTGGGTTTGATCCTCAGCACCACATAAATGTAAAATAAAGATATTATGTCTACCTAAAATTTAAGAATAAATATATTTTTTTAAAGAGAGAGAGAGAAATTTTTAATATTTATTTTTTAGTTTTCGGCGGACACAACATCTTTCTTTGTATGTGGTGTTGAGGATCTAACCCGGGCCGCACGCATGCTAGGCAAGTGCGCTACCGCTTGAGCCACATCCCCAGCCCAAGAATAAATATTTTTAAAAAGTCTTATAAGGATAATTTTTGACATATCTAAGTTTATAATAATCCATGAGCAAAAAAAAAACAATAAAAATCTGACTCTAAAGATCTTATAAATCTATAAAGATTTTATACATATTTTATAGAACAGTAAGTGGATAGATACATGTTTGTTGAGAAAGGGTTTTTCCAAATATTTTGATAAGAATAAAAAATTGTTTTTTACATCTATGGGAAAAATTACATCTATTTTATAATGATACATATTTTAGGCAAAAACAAAGTACTTTCAGACTCTCTAAGATGTCAATTTTTTTAGAGATGTCTGTTTAAATTACTTACAAATGTGAATACTGGAAGTCACAGAACAGATTAAAAAAATCAGGAATTGATTAAAATTTCAAGAGAGGGATGCCTTTAGGAAGATAAAAAAAGAGACATTCTAATATACCCTAATTCTTTAAAGAAAGTTAATATTAATTGTGCAAAGCATGATAAGATGCAAATTTTCCCTTCACTATTATAAGGGGACCCTGATACAAATACCAACTCCATGTAAACAAAATAGACAAAATTTTGAGAAGGGAACATAGGGGAAAAATTTTGTAAAAGAATCGAGGTTTATGCTCGTTGGAGTAAATCATATATCTTGGCAAATGCAAAAGATAAATTGACAATTCTAAAGTTTTAGCACTGTAGATTAAAAGAGAAGAAAAAGAGAATCACACTGAATGTGATTCAATGTGGGCATCTATTCCACTCTTCCTTATATAATTGAATTTAAAGTGGTTAAAATAGCAGGTATTATCTTTCTGCTAGCAGCACCTATCGATGAAGACTCTTAATTTATCTTATTAATTTTCCCTCTCCCTATCACCCCCCACTCCATTTTCCACCTTTCTTCATTTGCTCTTCGTAGGATCACAGATGAACTCCAAGTGTTGATGTTTAACTTTGTCTCTCCCCAATCTTTTCCTTTCTTTCTTTCTTCTTCCCCTGCCCCGACTATTGTTTGAACCCAGGTGTGCTCTCCTACTGAGTTACATCCCCAAGCCCTTTTTTATTTTTTATTTTAAGACAGGGTCTGGCTAAATTGTCTTGTCTGGACTTGAACTTGTGATCCTCCTACCTTGACCTCCTGACTTGCTGGGATTACAAGTGTGGGCCACCGTGGGGCTTCTTCCCATTTTTTTTTTTTTCCTGTGATGGTTTGACACAAGTCATCAACTCATGCTCTCCTTGTTCAGTCATGGTTTCTATTTGGCTTCCACGCTGTCCTGTTCTCCTTTTCATTTTCTTTCTCTGCTCCTCTTCCGCCCTCTCCATGTATACCTGCTTAGGGCTCAGCGGTAGCCCTCCTGCTTTTGTCATACTCTCTGCCTAGGTGATCATGCTTACTTCCTGGTCTCTAGGTACTATCTAAACCATCACTTTTCCCAGTTTTTTCTCTTGAGCCTTGACTTTCCTCTTAGCTCCAGATGCATTATCTAGCTGCTTAGTTTACATTTCCTCCTTATTGTCAAATAGGGATCTCAAGCTTCCTGTGTTTACAATGTGAAAACACAGAAGTTTCTCCCTTCTTCCTCAATGACTCCCTCCAACCCATTCACTCAGTCTTCCTCCAATTTTCCTCTCTTAATAAATGGCACCACCATACACTCAATGGGGTAGACAAAAATTGTGAATTATCTTTAATTCTTCCTTCTTGCACATCCCCAATATCCAACCCATCAGCTAGTTCTATTTACACTGCCTGGAACATATGCCTGGAATTAGATTCATGTTAACCACTACCCTGGCCAGCTACAGTGGTTCTTGGATCTCACCTTCCATCTTTCTCTCTAGTCCATCTATAGCCTCTTCTCTACATAGAAAGGTATGCGAATTGGCTCAAGTTACCTCTCAGCTCCTGTCCAGTGGTTTCCCATAATCCACAGAGCATCCCTTTTAAATGAGGGCTGCCAGTCCCTCCAGTTTCTACTCCTACCTATTCCCAGTTGGTGCTGTACTCTATCCTCAGGAACTTTGGCATTATGCTCAACCTACCAGACTGTGCTCAGGCTGTTTTCTTTTCCATTCAGAACTCTGCTTACTACCTCGGAGGTGAATTCCCAGACCATTTCCTCCTTAGTCCAGCCCGTCATGTGATTAACTAATGGCTTTAATCACTATGTTCCTCTTCTATTTATTATTATAATTCTAGTACCTAGAATAATGCCTGCTGCATAGTATGTACTAAGTAAATAAACAATGAATGAATAATGAAATGATGGCCAAGTTAGAGATAAGCAACTTTAATATAAGCAGAGGTGAAGGCTCTCCTGAAGTCTTCACAACACAGGGAGGCTTACTCTGTACTTACCTATTCCGTCTCAAGGGCTCCATCCAAACCATTGGCATGGTGGCTGAGACCCTGTGTGCCCTGCACAGAACCCCTGAATCTCCCCTCTGCAGCTCTGGGAACCACTCAGGCTCTGCTTTCTGTTCCTCTGGTTCAAGCTCTCTTGCTTTGTGATGGTGTGAACCTGAATTCTCCTTTCTTTCTGGTTAGATGGGCACCAGTTCTGTTCTCTGGACTGTGGCAGGTCAGAGTCCCACACCCCAGTCCACTTGCTAGACTCGGTCATTATGTGTCCTTCTGCTGGCTTTTTACATTTTCCTGTGGTTAGGCTTTTATACTGATGGACCCCCACATGCATCAGGCTAGAGAAATAGGAAAATACATGTGGATTTTTAACCTTTCTTATGTTGTTTCAAAGTTAGCCTGAATTGATGGTTATGAAATCATGATATGGATTCCCTTGCCAATGCTTCAAGTTGAATTTTTCCTTATTAGTGCATCCTTGCTTTTAATCTATCATAAAATGTATTGTTACTTTTTTGTTTTCATCCTAAAAGTTTGTTTGTGTTAAAGTGCATATATTTTGATTGTAAATAAAAAAACCCTAGTTTTGCAGAAAGTAAAAGTAAAAATCAGATCAGCATATTTCAATTCAATTTTGTTTCTCCTTTTTGTATTGCATTTAAAAAATGGCGTCCATGTTTCATTATGTAATCAATACATTCTCATCTTAGAAAAGGAGAAAAAAGTACATGAAATACAAGTGTTAGTAGTCCCACTGTACGTAGATAATCACCGTTAGTAACTATAGAAAATATATGGATTTCCTTTAATTTTTGTTATGTTCCTTAATTTTTGTTATTTGAAGTACAACTGTGATTATATGAGACATACATATATATATCATATATAAGAATAAAAAGCGATGTGTACTTTTTTATTATAAATATAAACACAGGACTACAGTTGTGGTTCAGCAGTAGAATGCTTGCCTAGCACGTGTGAGGTGCTGGGTTTGATCCTCAGCACCACAGAAAAATAAATAAATAAAATAAATGTATTGTGTCTGACTACAACTAAAAAAAATTAAAAAAATAAACCCATTTTACATAAAATTTTTAAAAAGAAATAAGCAATAAATCTGTTTTTATTTGTGAAAGTTATATATAATCATTATAAGAGATTGGGATAGTTGATAAAAATGAACATAAAAGTCATCCAGAATTCCACTAAGTATTTTGATATATGCAATTGCAGATATTTTATTTGTATGTAGTATATTACATATACTATAAAGCTAAATATCATGTGTAATACATAGTGTATTACATAGATAATTTATTTGAACTCTAGAGGAGAACATACTGTTTGTGTAAATATCTGAGTATCATTTGTATAGCACAATCCACAAAGCCTACTGTAAAATGGTATAAATAAAGGCCAAAGTACAGAAATATCTACAATAGGCAGTTTGTCTTTTCCAATTAAAGAAATAACTAATGAATTATATAATATGAAGTTTTGCACCTTGGAAAGCATTTTTTTTCTTTTTGATGGTGGGAATCTAACCCAGGGCTTTGGCCATGCCAGACCACTCAGTTGTAACCCCAGAGCTTCTAATGATTCTTTTGGCAGTTTATTCTAAGTAATTGAGCCTTTGTTAGATTGTTTAAGTTTTTAGACATGGGTTTTTTTCCAGAAAATTATAGAATCTATTATATTTTTTAAAAGTTTAAAAAGCATGCAGAGTAATTTAAGACAGAAGTTGGGTCATTTTTCACTTTTGTATTTCCAGGATTTGGCCCAAACTTGACTCAACATATATTTATTGAAATGAATTAGTCAAAAAAGATAGTTTTTGTAAAATTTCTTCCCTATTTTTATTGCCTTATTTATTTATTTTTAGGTACTGGGGATTTAATCCAAGGGTTCTTTACATGGAGCTATATTCCCATTTTATTTTGAGACAGGGTCTCCCCAAGTTGCTGAGGGCCTCGCTAAGTTGTTGAGGCTTGCTCGAACTTTGGATCTCCTGCCTCAGCCTCCTGAGTCATTGAGATGACAGGCATGCTCCACTGTGCCCAGCTTATTGCTTTTTTTAAAATGATAAAATGGTAGTAAAATTTCAATGTGTTTAATTCAGAAGGCCAAAATATCTATAAAACAGACTCACTGTGAAGGCTTTTGTTTTATTTCTTTTATTTTGTCTCCACTAAGTATCTAGAAGTATGCATATGCCAGGGTTCCATCCCTCTTTTAGCCTTGAGCAACCACAGCTATCCAGTACAGTAGCAAGACTTGTGGATGAGCCCCTGGCCTTTGCATCCCACCTCAGAGTCTTTGGATCAGAGGATGCATTACTGTTATAGCAACAATGGAACTTCTGGCTCCATTGTATAACTTGAAGACACAGTGTGGGCTCCCACTTGCTTTTCCTGACCCTAATTTTTTACTTGTACAGATTCTTTTTCTATCAAAGAAAAGATACTTCCTTCAACCAATGTGCTTCTCTGAGAACACAATTGGATTTTTATGTCTTTTAAAAATTATTAATATAATCACTTGAACGGTTCAGGATTTTATATAAGGACTTCCATTACATTAAATAGTTTTTTGATAGAAGTTGCATTCGTGGTTTCTATACATTATGCAAAATTGAACACATGTGTACGACATCCTAACACTTGAAATTAGCTTGCATGTTTAATTAGTTATCTAATAAAGATAGCAATCCTTATACTTAGACTGTAGTGTCAAAGGTAAATACAGAAAAACCTCCTTTTCTAATTACTATTTTATTGAATGATGATAAGTTTCTGAAAAAAAAAGTTTCATAAAGAAATACCTTCTAAAAAATAATGCCTCACAATCTTCTAGAATCCCAAGGGGCCAAGTGATTAGCTTAAGGTCATCCACTTAAGACTGGACCCACTTCTGGCTCCCAGACAATTAGACTGTAGACTCTGCTGTTGTGCTGCTTGCATTGGTAATAGTCAATAACTAAGTCTTGAAAATTCCTGGATCCATCATCAGGGTCTCTAATGTAGGCTGTGGTCTCCAAACTAGGTATCCTCATGGAACTATTTGAGAGAAGAATTAAGCTTGCTGACAAGTTTCATGCTATTAAAAATATTTCTTGCGCTAAGTACATTTTTATATTTTTGTATGTGTCAATATTAACTAGATTGTACTTACTTTTGTCAACAGTAGCTGCAGTTTATTAGTTGTGTAATCAGATGAACTTCCTTTTTATCATCTTAACCCTAATAACTTCCTTTGCACCAACAATTTAATAATACTCAAGTGAGTATAATATTCTATAATCCATTAATCTAGATTTTTAGACTTAAAAAATTAATTAGAAATTGAATTGAATTTGGAAGGGAATATGAGGAGCTGTATTGTCATGAGCCCTGTTCTGAACAGACTGTTTTATGGGGCTGAGTCTTTGCTCTGATCCTTGCCTTTCATTTGCTATGGCTTATTAAAGAGACAACTTTGTATGAGGAAGTCAGATGGACTTGGGTTTTCCCTCCCAGCTTTTTCACATATTAGAATGTGAGGTAGGAAAATTATGCAGCTTCCCTAATCCTCAGTCTCCTCATCTGCAAAGTGGGAGCATAATAATGGCACCCATCTCAGTTATGATGAGTATTAACTGAGTATAATAAATAAATACTTAGCTCATTTCTGTCCATACATCCACTCTATAATCAGTAGCAACTAATAAAACAATGGTAAACCCTATCAAGCCAATGGTTAGTATTAATATAACTAGGCATTTTGATGTATGAGGCCATTCAGATTATGACATTTTATAGAGACACTGGTAAAAAAATATGCTTTAGACTGAAAATTGATCACAGGGACCAGTTTCCTGAATAATTATGATTTGGGATTTATGATGTGAATGGATTGCTGCTGCCTTTTTTTGGTATGGAGTAATGAATTGTCCAGTCTCTATCATACATGTCTAGTGTTTGAAATTTACAGAAACTTAAATATAATTAAAATTAGCTCAAATAATTCTTATTATTTTCTAGGTATGGAAGTCCCTGTTCTGCTCTTTCAGGTTATTAAAGTCTGAATCATCCAGGAGGGCTCACCTTGCATGCTATCATTGTTTAGTCTGATAAGGGTATTCAGTGATGATGACATAAGATTCATTGGAGGGAAATATTGCTTCAGGTTTTGGAACTAGGTAGAGTGAAGTCACTTGAGTATTAAACTCCTTAAAATCCTTCATATTATTTATCTATTACTTTTAGGTGTTTAGAAAAACATTGCTAGTTTGGCAAGTTTTTTAATAAATTAGGTAATTTTTTTAAACAATGCTGAGAACTAAACCCAGGGTCTTGTGCATGTGAGGCAAGCATTCTACCAACTGAGCTATATCCACAGCTTTGAAATTAGGTAATCTTTAAAACAATGAAAAAAGTGGAATTACTCAGAATGTTGAGAAACTATCCCACCAAAATATCAAAGTTTAGTTTTGTCAAGGAATTCCTAATTAATGACATTTGAGTGGGTCTTAAATTCCCCAGTGATATTCCCACCATCCTTCCTGACTACTTGAGGAAGGTTTGAGCCTTAGGGCATCTTTTACATGAACACTAGAAGACACATTTATCCTGAGTTGAATGGCACTAGTCAATGCAATTATGGTAGAAAAGAAGCCTGCATTCCCAGGGTATTACAGTGTCCTGTATATTTCTTTGTTTCATCATGTTAAAAGTACCAGCAAACAGCTAATACCATGTATAAAACAAAGTCTTCATTTAGTATTTCCTTTGGACTATCAAATAGGAATGCTCTTGCTTCTCTGTGGGTTTTGTTGAGCAATGTTGTGTGCAACTGATGATGATTTCAACAGCAGAGCGGAGAGGAGACTACTTTGCTCTAGAATTACATTGTGTGGGTCCTTCAGGTGCGAACCTGGGCAGGATGCATTCAGTTCTTGCTGAGATTCCTTAGTAGGATGCACAAAATTATTTCTTGGAGGGATCTCAGTGTTCACTCAGCAGAGTGGGCAGTCCATACACACAGGTCAATTTACTTGCTATCACATTGGATTTCTATTTTCGCTGACAAGAATCTCTGATACTTTTCATTATGTTGGGTTCATAAGGGGTTTTCCTTAACTTATATGAAGACTCAGTAGAAAAGATATAAAAAAGATGAAAGAAAGAAAAAAAAAAGTTCCCTGGTGACTCAAAGTTTAGGCCCAATAAGAGGTATGCACACATAATTATTGTGCACTCTAAACATTTCTATAGAGGATGCTTTTGGAAATTGCTGCATTTTTTACCTTAAATATCTATAATTTCCAGGTCAGACTCTGGCTTTGTAACACCCCAAATCATCTTTTTTAATCACCAGATTTCTGTGAAATTCCTAAATTCAAGTTGTTTTTAATTAATCATAAAAGTTGTATGCATATGTTCACATAAACTTGTAATGCTATTTTAGAAGGGGAAGTTCTTATTTTTTTTTCCTTGCAATACTAGGGATTGAACCTCAGCCCTTTTTATTTTTTATTTTGAAACAAGTTCTTGCTAAATCACTCAGACTGGCCTTGAACTTGCAATTCTCCAGCTTCAGCCTCCTGAGTAGCTGGGATTTTAGGCTATGCTACTTAACATGACCTTGAAGGGGGAGTCTTTTGAAACAACTAAAGTCTTAATGACTTCATAAAAATTGGGTAACAAGTAGTCCCAATAAGAGAGATGATTGAAACAGAAATGGGATTAGGATTGTAGTAGGTAATTACAGGTTTCAAATGCTGCTCTGGCTGTATAAGTGTAAACATGGAGTTGAAAAACACTATAATTGAAAAATACTATTTAGACATACATACATATATTTGTATCCTGTGAGAAAAGAAAATATATCTTTAGGTTATTTATTGATGAGTTAACAATGACAAAAACCAATTCACTATCTACTCAGTCTACCACTGTTAATTTGCCTGATACCTTGTTTAATAGATGATCTTTTATGTTACAAATGTTTCCCAAAGATTGTCCAATTTCTGAAATTATCGGAGACAATGTTCTAAAGATTGAATCACAGGTACCACATATTCCTCGAAATCCTGATTCAGTCGATAGGATAAGATCAAGAATAGTGGTTTTTTTTTTTTTTTTTTTTTTTTCAAGAGAGTTCTAGAAAATATGAGTCTGGGTGCAATTTGGTTTAGGAATTCTGGATCTGGTCTTTTGCTATTAATAATTCAAAAGTCAGTCTAGCAATGTAGTTCAATAAAAACAATAGCTATTTTTCTTTTTTTTAAAAAAACCAATTTAGATAGCTTAGAAAATCTCCTTCAGGAGCTCCTCAAAATGATAGAGTGGTGATTTATAGTGGCCAGTGAAGGTAGGATTGACATATGTCTAGGTGGGGAGTGACATAATTTATTCTGCTTATTTATTATTTTGTTACTTTAGAAGATAGTACTGGTTCAGTTGCTGCTTGGGGAAGTCATTTAATATATATATATTTTTTAGGCTTAAGTTTCCTGATCGGTTGGGAGTAAGTTGATCTTTTGACCTCATTCAGCAATAGTTCTAGAAGTCTATGATAAAATGTTTTTTAAAAATGGAAAAAAAAAAAAGACAAAATACTGGCTGTATTTACCTAGGCACATAAGTGAAGGGAGTCATAAGATGATGTCCTTACTCTGAAGAGAAGGTGTCTAAAGAAGGATGATGAGGAGGGGAAGGTTAACAACATCAGGACCACTGACTATAGGCTAGGAACTCAGCATTTTGTGTAAATTATTACATTTTAATCTTCATGCAGACCCCAGAGGTTAAGGAGGTTTATGAAATGAGAACTGAGGGATTGCAAGGTTAAGCTATGTTCCTAAGGACACCCACTAACGAGTGGCAGAGTGGGAATTTGAAATACATTTATTTGACAATGTAGATTGGATTCTATGATACCAAAATACCCTCTCCATTGTCTCCTTTAGATATATACTCTGTGTGCAATAACTTACATGACTACAGAAGAGGATGAAGATCAAAAAGCATGCCTTAGTTTGAAGCTTCCAACATGATTTCAAATGCCCATCTTGTTATGATATGCTTTGCTGCCAAACGACTTTTAAATTTTTTTCTAATTGTGAGGTACTACTTACCACGGTTAGATCATGCTCTTGTTAAAAGTTTCACAACTTTCCTTTTGATAACGATGCTGAAATTATGGTTCAAATGATTGAAGAAGTCAAGACATTAACTAACATGGACACCATTAAAGAGGAAAAAATTATTATTTAATTAGATGACTACCCTTTCCATTGTTACTTTATTTTCAAGTTCTAAGGAAATAGCCTCCCTGCTGTTTGCAGTTTCTGGCTATCTTTATTCTCCTCATTATTAATTCCTTTTACTATTCTCTCTGCTAATCAGCCCATGTCATGTGTTTGGAAGCCCGGCATCTTTTGTACAGTCCCTTTTGGATTGCAGGGTTACTGGTAGATCCAGGCAAAAACTCAGCCAGTGGCCAAGGTCAAGGGTATACCTTGTGAACACCACGATGCATCTCACATACAGTTTTATGCAATTGTTACATTTCAGGGTCAGGGTTCATTGAGAATTTCCATAAATCTGATGGGTAATGTGCCAAATGAGATTAGAGAGGGCTTCATGTGATCACGGTCAAATGAAAATATCTTATGTTAATTTCTTAGTACAAGCTTGAGGCAGGTAGTTAATACTTCCTTGTGAAGAGCTAGAGACAAACACAGGGAGGAAACACAAGCTGTTGTCTAAATAGGAATCTGAAGCAAGTGGAGCTTCTTATAGAGAGAAATGTAGATGCTTGAAGAGTATGTGTTGGTAGGTTTGGGTCTTTTCCCTTATGTATTATAGATTATCTCTTAATGCTTACCTAAATTGTTACCCTAAAACACATTTTTCACTTAAATTGATTTTTTTAGGTTGTCTTTGTATATGTAGATGTCAATGCATTCTTTGTTATTTTGTTGCAAAATTAAAAAAAAAAATAAACAAGAAGGACAAAGGAGCATTAGCAAATGGAGGACTGTTTACAGATTTAATCTCTACTTATCCCTACACACATTTTTCTTTTAAGCTTTGACCTGAATCAACCCAAATCAGAAGAGTGCATTTTAAACCATCCATCTTGGAAGTGATACAAAAATGTTGGCTCTGCTTATATTTGAAAATAAAACAACATTAATATTTTAAAGCACTTGCGAGAAGAGGTCTCAAGAAAAAAGATGTGTCAGCTTTCTCTGGCCTTCTGGACCCTCAACACAGCTGAGAACACAAAGTCTTTTAGACTTGCATCATCATAGGATTCACAGAATTGGTGGCACTTGCCTGTAATCCCAATGACTCAGGAGGCTGAGGAAGGAGAATCACATGTTCAAGTACAGCTTGAACAACTCAAAGAGATCCTGTCTTTTAAAAAAAAAAAAGAAAAGAAAAAAAAAAAAAAAAGAATTGAGGATGTACCTTAGTAGTAAAAGGCCCCTGGGTTCAATTCCCCAAACTACAAAACAACCACCAAATGCCACAACACACAAAAAAGCAACACTGATGTGAGTACCCCCAAATGTCAATTCAAATGAAAACAGCAAATGCAGGGGCTTGAAACATTCATTACCAGTAATGGAGGGGTGGTGGTATTAGTTTTAGAGGGATGAACATGGAAGCAAAGTCTTTCGGTGTGTACCTGAGCTTCTCAAGTAACACCGGAAGCTGTTAGAGATTGCCCATAGCTTCATTTTCTAGGTGCGATGTAGTAGAGGTGACGTATGGCATTGAACAGCAAGATTTAATCTGTGGAGATATCACAAAGAGAAAACCTGATGACTACTTGAGATACCCATGATTTCAAGCCCAGGTAGCCAGGAGAATGGTAGAGACAGGTACAGAGACTAGGGACTTTGGGGATGAATTGATAATGTCTCAAGTGAGACTGGCGAGGAAGCAAATGTAGATGTGAAGCGGCTGAATTTCAAGTATGACTGGCATATCAGTTTCCTTCAGGTGGCTAAAATATGGGACTGATTAACATTGTAAAAACTGGAAGGGACAAGGATCTAGGTATCCAACCTCTGGACACAAGCATTTGTGACTCAGTGAGGTTGGATGAGAAACTGGAGAGCCATGCTCCCCACCCTGGCTGCACGTGGTCTTCATCTGGTTGGCATTGAAAACACTGATGCCTGGGTTTCCCTTCCAGATAATTCTGATATACATTGTCTGGGGTAGAAACTGGGCATGGGGATTTTTAAACTCTTCTGTGTTCCTTCAGAAAAAAGACAACACCACCGACTTGACTTGGCCTGCTGTGAAGACTGAGAGGGAGAAGCTTGTGCAGAAAATTCACCTGGTGCCAGACTCCTGGGATTGGGACTTTGCATATCTTCTGCTTGTATAATTCTCCCAGCTGTTCCCTGTGGGATGTTTTACCTAATTCCAGACTGAGATTCAGAAAGGAGGTGTAACGCATAGCAGACCTCCTAGCTCTAACTCTCCAACCATGGTTTTTCATGGAATAAAAGTGGAAAACAAAAATTGGCTGAAGCCACATCACATATGTCCAGAGCTTACAAATAGCACACATCAACTCTCCATGAAGCAAGACTAAATTTAGTGCCATGCAACAATGTACATACATATTCTAAAAATTATAGCTTTTCATTTTATTTATTCATTTTATCCAAACTTTTCATGTCTCACTCCGACAGAAGCTGCTTCAGTTTACATGCAATTCTAACCAATTTAGTAATTCAGTGTACCAACTCAGTGAATAGAAACTAGCAATTTTGGAGGTGAGGGCACCCATAGAAGGACTCTATGAGATGATGATAATCACTAAGCCAAGAAAAAGACTTAGAAGTAGCAAAGTGACATTTATTGAGTACCTATTTTGTGTCAGATACTCTGAAAGGTGCTTAACATATCGCTTCACTTTATTCTGTAATTAGAGGTATTGTCTGCCCAGCATCTGAACTCATTCTTCTTGTTTGGCATATCTCTGGGGTGTGGGTTTGGAAAAGTAGAAGCCTGCTTTTCTATAAGAACTCCGAAAGGAGATAGTTTTCTTTCTTTACTCTTTGTCAATTGGGTGGCTTTCCAATGTCTAAGGTGTAAGACGTGGGAGAGAAACAAACGGCAATTATATGTGTTGATGTCACAGATGTGCCACAATTGTAATATCAAAGATTTGATGTCAGTATGCCCAGTGAAGTCTTCTAACTGGTCCAACTAGTTTGTCTTTGGTTACCTGTTGCCTTGTCTCTTTGTTCCTGTTCATTTTCTTTGCCCAGGTTTCTATAATTTCCTTGAATTGCATGAGCTACCTGAGATCTTTCCAAATGTTTATTTTCTGCTTAAATTAGCCAGAGTCACTTTCTCTTATTTGAAATTAGGAATGCTGACTAGCGCAAATGCTTGAGACAACTCTCAGATTTATTTATCTATGTGCATTCTTATAGGTGAAGAAAACAATTTCAGGGAGGTTAAATAACTTGTCTGAGATCACAGAGCTGGAGAGATTGCAGAGCTAGGGTTCCATGCCCGGGTTTTCTGGCTTAGGACATTTAGAAAGGCATAAACAGGCCTAAAACTTTAAAAATCCTAGGGACATCATTATGCCATTTCAGACATTAAGAAATGAGGTTCTTTTGACTTTAAGATATTGTTTGATAATAGTATACTTATTTTAAAGTAAAAGGGGAAGTTTTCATATAATTTTTAGATAACAAGAAAAATGTTCTAAATGATTTTTTTTTTTTTTAAATGCCCTTAAGAGGCTGATTCATCATGGGGTTGGCAGGGGGAGCATGGGAGGATTTGAGGAACTCTAGATAGGGAAGGGGGTGGGAGGGGGAAAAAAGGGGGAATGAGGTAGAAAAGATGGTGGAATGAGATGGACATTATTACCCTACATACATGTATGAAGACATGAATGGTATCAATATGATTTGTATACAACCAGAGACATGAAAAATTGTGCTCTATATATGTAATATGAATTGTAATGCATTCTGCTGTTATATATAACAAATTAGAATAAAAGTAAAAAAATTAAAAAAAATTGAAAATGTCCTTAATATTTCAAAAATATTTGAAATATTAAAGGTAAATTCTTCAGTTATCTGGAAAATTCACTTACATTGAACATCTTGATTAAAAAAAAGCACAAAATTTTCTTCCCCCAAATGAAAAAAAGAGTTCATATATTCATGGATTTTTTAGAAGAGGGGCACTCTGAGGAGCCCTGGACCCTTTCTTGAAGCCTGAGTCCATTTGGATTACACCTGAAATGTTGGATACAGCTGGACACGGTTGTGCATTCATGTAATCCAGTGATTCAAGGGGCTGAGGGAGGAGGACCCCAAGTTTGAGGCCAGCCTCTGCCGCTTAGGCCCTAAGCAACTTAAGTGATTAAACAAAATAAATAAAAATAAAAAGGACTGGGGATGTAGTTCAGTAGTAAACCCCCCCTGGGTTCAATCTCCAGAACACTTTTCTCAAAAAAATGTTGGGTGCAGGGGCTTGGAGGAGAAGTGCAAACAGGGATCGGAGTCATGCACCGTCCTTCTGTCATCCTGCACACTGGCTCTCCAGCGCCCTAGAAGTAATGTGTGTCATGTTCCTGAAACCTTCAGACAGTGATTATGACCGATTACACAAGTTGCCATGTTCCCTAATCATATCACTTGCATTCCTGCAAACTGCGGTGACAGGATTTGAAGGGAGAAGATCACAGCCGTCTTAAAAAAATAAAAAAGAAAAAAGATAAAGCAGACAATGTTGCAGGCAGATCACACACCAGACTGCAAAGGAAGTCTGGGTTTTGCCTGTTCTCTGACCCAGCTTCACCTCCGCCCATTCTCCCATCTCCAGCGCCCCCAGGTCACACGAGGGGAGCCCAGCAGGTATGGCCCATGCACCCGCTCGTGCTGATTTATTTAGTTAGTTTTTATTATAGGAGCCCTTGCTTCCTGTTCTGTTAAGTGAACATTGTCACTTTGGTAAATTTGGAGCTCATCACTGCCAGCATCCAGCGGCTCTTGTGAATCAAAGCAAAGGCCCCTCCCTGTTCTCCTCCGAAGCAGCTCTAAACTTCAGAGGCCACCTCTCTATTCTGCCACTCCGTTTTTAATCTGTCTTCAAAGAGAGAGCCAACTGTCTTGAATTAAATACCAGGCAGTTCTTGAAGTCATGTGTGATGAAAGTGATTAAATAATTAATTCAAACAAAGGTGATTTCTGAGTCGGGTTGGGGGTCAGAATGAAAAAAAAAAAAGTCTTGATTTAAAGCAGCACTTACTCAGCGTGCTGCAGAAAAAAATATTGAATATGATATAAAATTACTATGCTGGAGATGACGAACCTGTTTCTTTAGCACCAGCACTCTGACCTCTGGCTCTTCCTCCGACAGTCTTCCGGCTATTTTCTCTGCTCTGAGGCCTTTGGACCTTCTTTTCCCCTTATTGGAAGATGCTCTTCATGATATTTATCTGGGTCACTCTTCCCAATTTTCACTTTCCTAGAGAAACTGTCCCTAACTGTTCTAGCTATAACGTTGCCCATTCTTTCTCTTTCTTTTGTCTGTGCCTTTTTGTTGTTGCTGGGGATTGAACCCAGGGACACTCTCCCACTGAACCACATCCCCAGCCCTATTTATTTATTTTTTAAAATTTTGAGACAGGGTTTTGCTAAGCTGCTTTGGGCCATGCTAAATTTCAGAGGCTGGCCTCGAACTTGCAAGCCTTCCAAATCATTGGATTACAGGCGTGTGCCACTGTGCTTGACTGTGCTTTCTTTTTATTTCTTTATGATACCTATAATTGTTTGGCATTTTGCCATACATTAATTCTTTGTTTTATTTTCAACTTCCTCCACCAGAATAAAAGAACCCCAGGGACACATTTATCTATATTTTTCATTGCAGCACTTAGTATCCTCTGGCACAGAGTTAGCAGCAATAATTAGTTGTTCAATGAATACCAAATGATAAGTGTCCATCAGAACTTAAATCCTTCAACTTTTTCTATAATCAAAATTTGGCCTCAAAAACGCTTTTGACAATGGAAGGTACAATGTCTACTTCTAAATAATAAAAGTCACCCACTAGAATGACATTTTCAAATGTGGATGCAAACGGCTTCCATTTATGATTAAATACACTCAAGGAGGACCTTCCTGCCCTTGTGCTTCACTGGTTGCGTACATCTGGTTTATAGCAAGTTTTCTGAAGTAGACAGACCTTTTGAGGGTTAAGTCACAGTCAACTTGATGAAGACTCAGTTATGCACAGGGGGCTGGCCATGTCTAGCTGTTGGATGTTACGGAGATGAAATTGTTTGGTAAGCTCTTGACCCTTCACCTATCCATAGTGGCAAGTGGGTAGGTGAGTTCTTAATGGTAATTATTCTGACCATCTCAACTCTCTTTTTGTAATCTCTGATATCTCTAGAAAACAACCTGATAGATTCTACCCCCGACCCCCCCCCCCCCCTGACCCGACTCCAATCCTGATGATATACTGAATCTCAATTGTGTCTTAAATCAGATGCTCTGACCAGTCAGGTAAGGGCTGAGGTATAGAGATAGAGGACATTCCTCTTTTTCTTAGTGAAATCATCCAAGTAACATTTTATTTATTTATTTATTTTGGGGTGGGGGCAGGGGATCAAACTCAGGATCTTGTATGCTAAGCACATGTGCTATCACTGGACAATACCTCCAAGCCAAATGACATTTTATTCATGATACTAAGTAGTAGAGCAAGCACAGAAAAATCTTAGGTAAAAGAGCACTTACTTATATGGAAAAAATCAGTCATTCACAGAAAAATACAGGGCAATTTGATACTTCAAAGCCACTGTCAAACTTAGAGTGGACCTGAGCTTTGGGAGAAACAGGAAGCTTCTACCAAATTGTAGAGGGTTGTAGGCATATGTGCAAAATATCTGAGATGCATTGTGAATTCAGGTGTGGGAAGGGAGATTTTACTATAGAGGAGACTGGGGCCAGGGCATAAGATAGAGCTGGGCCTTGTTATCATGACTAGTGAGGGGGATTAGCAGCAGCCCATAATTAGATCCCTGGCTTTCAGATCAGCTGTGAGGAAAAGCCGGGCTGAGAGTCAGAGCTCTGGAAACCAGGAGGATGCCGGGGAGGAAGCAGATGTTCAAGGGCAGATGAAGTGCAAGTCAAGGAAACTGAAGCCACAAGTTTGCCACTTATCACTACAACTAGCATGAGGTGAGGCTGGAACATGTGAACTAGAGGCCACAGCCATGGAAAAAGTGACCAAGTCGGCCTCAGGGGAATCCTTGACTCTGGGGACTGAGATCATTTTCATCTGCATTAGCTGTCAAAGAAAGCCCTGTTAAGTCAAAGCAAGGGCAATACATGTCTAGAGCGAATCTGTTTATCAAAATAGCTGCTTAAATGGGATCTACAGGACTGTTACCTATGATTTAAAATATTTATGACTTTTTTTCCAGTGTAAGGTAACATATAATTAATCAGGTTTAGATATATCTTGGTATAACTACAAATGTGATTAGGAGAGTAATTAAAAAATTAAAAACCAATGAATAAGCTTTGTTTTCAAGTCTTCTATCCTTAGAAGAATTTCAAATGAAAGTAGTGTGGTTGGAAAAGACCAGAAATTGTATGAATGCTATGATATATAGAGATATAATTGCTGTCAATGCAAGTAGTGTGGCTTTGCTGAGTAAAATAAGATGATTGCTTAGGGTTTTCCAAAACCCCCTAAAATTGCTTCTATACCACATGTAATCACATGTGGTATAAATAAAATCTGAGTCAAAGGAATGAGGAAAGATAAACATATAATTAAAAACAGCTCAGTATATACTTGGGCTCATTCATTTCAATGATGGCATCTGCAGTTTATGGCGCGGTTATAGACCTGCAATATATCGGCATTGACTACGTGCCATAAAACACATCAATGCAGCTCAAGCCCAAATTATTATACACAAACAATAAATCCATCCTGTTAACAGGATAAATATGATAACTGTTGATAATGTTGGAAAATGGCAGAACATGATCCCAGAGTAAATAGTTTTGCATTCTTAAGAAACAAAGACTACTTTAGCTTTTAGTGCCTGCCTCCCCTGACTTGCATTTTCTTATCTGTAGTTTGCATTAAAAGATAGATTGTGGCCTTGAAAGCGTTTATGTTAATACTATTTGTGAGTCTAATAAAAGACATCATTTCAGCCATTTATTTGTGAAAATGAAATCTTCATATACTGAAGGTCAGTTTTAGTCAAAGTAATACAATAAGCCAAAGTAAGGTTCTTTTGCCATTAAAATTGCTCATGGAACAAATCTTTGGCATTCTACTTTCGCCCTTGACTTCTGCCCTGTATCTTGAAAGAAAGATACTAATGGTATGCCACAATATGATGATGGAATCACCACAGTTTTGAGTTTTTCTCCAGGAGACAAGTTACCTAAATAGGTGGAAAATTTCAAATGTTGTTAAATGAAAAATAGTCTGATAAACTGCATCTGAAGATGGACCGAAAGTTAGTTTCTCTTCAACAGTCTCTCTTTGTCTTCTGAGGGATCTTTTAAAAGCTGTGGTTTACATTAGGACCTAGAGTTAATATGCATTTGGGTTGAGTTGTTAGAAAAACTCATTTTATACATGGTTAGTGTCAGAAAAATACTTGTACCATATTCTTTGTGAGACAAGTTATTGTGTGCTACACACTTCATCCAGGGGGAGAAAGCAAACAAGTATATAATTTTTTAAAAATCAAATACTTATCCTCTTATAGCTATTATCTTATTTGGATAGTCAAACTTTATTCTGTACAAATGTAAAAATTTGATTTATAAAGTCTATATGTAGGTATATGTGTATATGTAGCTATATAGTTTTTCTCTTTGAAGACATTTTAATAAAAAATTTGGAGTATAATTTAATATTTATATGTTATTATGGTTCAGATGTGAGGTATCCCTCAAAAGCTCATGTGTGACACAATGCAAGACAGCTTAGAGGTGGAATGATTGGGTTATGAGAACCTTAACCTAATGAGCGTGTAAATCCACTTGAATGGATTAATTGGGTACTAACTGTAGGCGGGTAGGTGGTAGGCTGTGGCTGAAGGAGGTAGGTCACTGAGGGTGTGCCTTTGGGGTTTATATTTTGTCCCTGGTGATCAGGGTTCTCTCTTGGCTTCCTGGTTGCCATGTCCTGACCTGTTTTCCTCTGCCACATGCTGCCACATGCTGCCACATGCCAAGATGCTCTGCCTCACCCTAACCCACAGCAACAGAGTTGACTCTCTATGGACTGAGATCTTGAAACTGTGAGTGCCAAATAAACTTTTCTTTCTAAAATTGCTCTTGGTCAGGTCTTTTGGTCACAATGAAGAAAAAGCTGACTAAAATACATGCAATTTACATATAATAAAATCATCAATTTAAAGAGAGAGTTTGGTACATTTTCACAAATGCATACATTCTTTTGCCCACCACCACAAGCATGCTTTTGAACATTTCTATCACACCCAAAAGTTCCCTCATGCTCCAGTATTGTTAATCTGCTCCCTTTCTAACCTGTGGTAACCACTGACATGTTTTTAAATTTTTATTTATCTTATTTAATATGTGTGTGTGTGTGTGTGTGTGTGTATGAGTGTGTATTCTTGGGGATCAAACCTAGAATGGATGCTAGGCAAGAGCTCTGCCACTGGGCTACATCATTGTCCTGAATTTTATTTTTATCATATACATTCGCTCGTACAACATGATGTTCTGATGTCCATATACACGATGACTACTGTTACACCAATTCATATCATTGTCATCTCACAGTTATCTTTTTCCCCCTTTTTCGGTAAGAACAGTCAAAATCCACTCCATTGGCAAATTTCCAGTATAAAATTCAGTATGAAGTACAGTCTTCATGCTGTACATTAGTGCTCCAGATGTATCCATATTACAGAACAGCTGCTTTGTACCCTTGGGTCTGTTCTAGTTTCCCCTCCTCTATGTCTGGCATTCACCATTCTGCTATTTCTATATATTTGATTTTTTAAAGATGCTACAGATCTGATAAGCAATGCAGTATTCTTCTGTGTCTGGCTTCTTTCACTTCATATAATGTGGATGGAAATTTCAGAATCTTGTTTTTAAAGACAGTGATATTCTGCTATATACATATCTCACAATTTCTTTAAGTTGTCAATGACACTCAGATTGCCTGTCTTCCATATCTTGGCTATTGGGAACAGTGACTGTGGGAGCACTGATGTCTCTCTGCAGTACTGATTTCATTTCCTGTGGGTACACAGTCAGAAAAGGGAATTTTGTGGTTTGATGCCCCCCCCCCCTTTTTTTTTTTTTTTAAATATTTATTTATTTATTTATTTTAGTTCTCAGCGGACACAACATCTTTGTTTGTATGTGGTGCTGAGGATCGAACCCGGGCCGCACGCATGCCAGGCGAGCGCGCTACAGCTTGAGCCACATCCCCAGCCCATGCCCCCCCTTTTTAAAAAGGCATTTCCATAGTATTTTCCACAGTGATTGAACAAATTTATTTTCCCTTTTCTCTATATTCTTACCAATTCATTTTATCTCTTGTTTTGATAATAGCTAACCCAACATTGTGGTTTTGATTTATAGTTCCCTGATGACCGTGAGGTTTCTGTCACTGTAGTTTGGTTCTTTCTACAATTTCATATAAATGGAATGAAAAAGTGGGGTCACCGGTCCCTGAAATTGATATATGCACAAAATTATAGGAAAATATCAATTTTTTTCCAAAGTGACTCTACCATTTCATACTTTATTAGCAATATATGTTACTTCCAATTATTTAACAGCCTTGCTAACTCTTGATCTTGTTAACCTTTTAAATTTTACCTATGATAACACAGATATAGTGGTATGTCTTTGTGGTCTTGTACACTTCCCTGTATGAATGATGCTGATTGTCTTTTCATGGGCTTATTTGTCATCCATATATCTATTTCATTTAACTTTTTTGTGTTCTTTTAAATAATGTTGGTTGTTTTCTTACTACTATATTATAAAAGTTCTTATATATTTTAGATAAAATTACTTTGTCACATATATGGTTTGAAAATTTTTACCTTCGTTTGTGGTTTGCCTTTTTATTTATTTATTTATTTAAAAAATTTTTACCACATGTGCTAACTCACAGTTATTTATTTATTTTATGGTGAGAACGGTTAAGATCTATTCCCTTGGCAAATTTCAAGTATGCATTACAGTATTATTAAGTATAGTTACCATGCTATATTAATTGCTAGAAACTATTCATCTTATAAAGGAAAATTTGTACCCTTTAACCAAAAAACCCCCTTATCCCTTCTTCCTGTTATTGTATTCTATTGCCCATTCTTATAGGTTCAACTTTTTGAGATTTTCCATGTAATATCATATAGTTGCTTTTCTTTTTTCTCTAACTTATTTAACTTAGCACATGCCCTCCAGGTTCATTCATACTGTTGAAAATGGCAGGCTCTTTTTAATTATAATCATTAAAACATACTAATTGCACAAATTATTAGGATTTCATTTTTAAGTCTTTTGAAAAACATTTAAAACATTTGATAAGATGTAACTTATCATGATTTTTTTAAATTAATTCATGCCTATTTATATATTCTATCTAAAAAATAAAAGTAGCCTTTATGATTAGTTCTAATAGAATCTGTTTTTGTTTGTTTGTTTTTGTTTTTTAATTTCTCTTAATGTTTTGAGGTAGCAAGCTTTGAGATTAATTTTTCATATATGGTGATCCAGTTATTCCAAGGCCATTTGTTGAGAAGTTTATATTTTTCTGATTAACATGTTTGGTATTTCTCCTAAAAATTAATTCATTTTATTTTTGAACATTTAGTTCAATTCCACTGAACTATTTTTGTAGTCTTATGTCAATAACACACTGTATTAATTATTGTGGTTTTGTAGTAATCCATGAAGAGATATAATAAGTTTTACAAATTTGTTCTTTTTACAAAGTTGTTATGGGTACTCTTGGTCTTTTGAATTTAGAAATCAATTTTAGAATAATCTGTTTATTTCTTCAACAATGTCTTCTTATATTTGGATTAGAAATTTCATTAAGTTTATGTATAAAGTTAGGGAGAACTGACATATTAATAATATCAACTATATAAACCTGGCATGTTACTTCATTTATTAAGGTATTCTTTAATTTCTTTCAGCAATATTTTGCATGTAGCCTATTAAATTTATCTCAACATATCTTATGTGTTGGGATAAAGGTTATACTCTTTCTTTGTTAATTTATTTATTTTGCATGCTGGGGATACAACTCAGCATTCTAGGCAAGCACTCTTTATTAATTATCATTTATATTTCAATTTCTAATAGTTTATTCATAGTATATGAAAATACAATGGGTTTTTCATTATTGACCAGGTAGTGTATAACTTTGCCAAACTTACCATTATTTCAATTAGCTTTAAAAATAAAAAATTGTAGAATATTCTATGTAGATGTTTATATTGTATGTACACAGAAAATTTTTCTACTTTATTTTCAATTTGAATGCCTTTTCTTTATTTTTTCTTGTCTTATTGCACCAGCTAGAATTTGTAGTAGAAAATTTGAGAGGAATAGTAAAAGCATACATATAGGCTCCTCCTTGTTTCCAGAGGAAAGCTTTTAGATTTTTACCTCTACAAGTATGATAGTGTAGGTTTTTTTTAAAAAAATTGTTTATTTTTTCATTTGTTTTTGATATAATCTTTCTCTTAGTTTGAGAAAACTTCCTGAGTAATGAATGGAAGTTAACTTTTGTCAATTTTTTTTTTTTGCATCTCTTGAGATACTCAAGTGATTTTTTCTTTGTTAGTCTGTTAATACAATGAATTACCTTAATCGACTTTCAAACGTTAAACAAAGCTTGCATTCTTGGAATAGATCCCACTTGGTCATGCTGTAATAGTGTATTTATATAATTCTGGATTTAATTTCCTAAAAATATTTTTTATGATTTTGTGTCTATGCTCACGAGGAACACCAGACTGCAAGAATTTGTTTTTCATAAAGTAGTATATAGGGCTGGGGATGTGACTAAAGCGGTAGTGTGCTCGCCTGGCATGCACGGGGCGCTGGGTTCGATCCTCAGCACCACATAAAAATAAAATAAAGATGTTGTGTCCACCGAAAACTGAAAAATAAATATTAAAAAAATTCTCTATCTCTCTCTTTTTTTTTAAAAAAAGGAGTATATAATATTTTCTTAATAACCCTTTAACATCTATGGTGTCTGAAGTAAAGTTCATTCTTTAATTTCCAAAAGAATTATTTTTATATTCTTTTTTTCCCCCCTGTTCAGTCTGGCTGGAGCTGCTCCTTTCAAGCAAATGGATCTTAAATAACTGATTTTTGTTTGTTTTTTATTTCTTGATTATGTGTTCTTGCCTTTATTATTTTTCTTTTTTGTGGAGTTGAATTTGGTCTTCATTTTCTTGTTTCTTAAGGTTTCAACTAAAGTAATTGCTTTGATTTCTTTCTTCTTTTCTAATATTAGCATTTAATGTTATATTTGTTCCTTTAAACTTTTACTGACATCAGCAAATTTTGACTTACTTTCCTTTCATTTCTATTGTTAATTTATTTTTCTAATTTTCCTTGTAATTTCTTCTTTGACATATGTTTTATTTAGAATTGTATTATTAAATTTCCAAATATTTTCACATTTTGCAGACATCTTTCTGTTGTTTTCTAGTTTAACTCTATGGTGGCCAGAGAACATACTTTGTGTTTTTTATTCCTTTAAAAATTTCCATTTTTAAACATTTTCCTTTTTTCATGTTGAGTGTTGTTGTGATTGCCTTTTGTCTCCATTATTGACTCAATAGCTTTTTTTTTTTGCTTTGGATCTTGATTTTTTTGTAGTTGTTGTGGAGTTTATAACATTCAACTTGATCTTATCACAACTTGGTTTCAAATAATATTATACCTCTTCATGTATAGTATAAAAACCTTATAACTGTATGTTTCCATTTCTATCTTCTTGTTCTTTGTGTAATTGTCATACATTTTGTTTTTACAGTTTTTAATCCCCCCAATGCAATACATTTTTAAAATTTGTTTTGTATTTACCTGCATATATACCAGTTTGATACTTTTAATTTTTAATATAGATCCAAATTTTTGTCTGCTATCATTTTCCCAGGAATGCATAACTCCTGGTGATTAATTCTTTCAGCTTTTGCTTGTCTGAAAAATTCTTTGTTTTCCCTTCACTTTCATAGATATTTTCACTTGGCATAGAAAACCAGAGTGGTGGATATTTTTTTCCTTTCAGTACTTTAAAAGTGTTACTCCATATAGCCTCTGATTAGAAGTCTGCTGTTTTGCCATCCTTACTGTTCTTCCTCTATATATAACACATAATTTTTCTTTAGTGGTCATTTTGCACATGTTATGGTTTGGATGTGAGGTGTCCCCCCAAAGCTCATCTGTGAGACAATGCAAGGAGGTTTGGAGGTGAAATGATTGGATTAAAAGAGACTCACCACAAGCAGTGCAAAGCAGTGCATTAATCTCCTGATAGGGATTAATTTAGGGGTAGTTATGGGCTGGTAGGGTGGCTGGAGGAGATGGATCATTGGGGGCATGCTTTGGGGGTATATGTTTTATGTCTGGTGATTGAAATCTCTTTGCTTTCTGATCATCATGTCTTGAGCTCTTTCCTTCATCACACTCTTCTTCCATGATGTCTTGCCTCACTTCAACTCCTAAGGAATGGAGCTGACCCTCTTTGAACTGAGATTTCTGAAACCGTGCGCCCCCAAATAAACTTTTCTCCTAAAATTGCTCTTGTTGAGTCTTTTAGTTACAGTGGCAAACAAGCTGATTAAAACAGCACTCTAATATCTCTCTTCTTAACTTGGTGGGACCATTGGATTATTTGGGTTCCCTTTCTAGTTTGAAGCCTGAAGGTAGCCTCTGGGTAATCAAGTTGGAGCAATAATGAGTTCAGCTCAATTGTTTCTCTCCTCTTGAACATAACAGTCATGTTTTGCCTGCTGTTCAATTTTTAAAATTCATTATTTCATATTTTTTTAGTTTGGTTTTCTAATTGGTTAAGGTCAACAGGTAAATGTAGTCCATTTTTTTTTCCCATTTTGGTCAGAAATGAAAGCCCTCTCAGGAAACATAAAACAAAGCAACTCTTTACTGAAGTATAACATGCATAGAGGAAAGGCCTGTAAGTTTTCACTTCACTGGATTTTCACAAATTGAACATAAATGTGTTCCTAGCATCTAAATCAAGAACTAGAACACTAATAGTACTCCAGTCATCTTTGGTTTCCTTCCTATCCTACACCTCCCCAAATATTAACCTTCATTTTGACTTCTAATGATATAGATTGCAGTTTTCCTGTTTTGAACTTTATGTAACTGGAATATCGCAGTATGTAACTTCTTAGCAAGTATCTGACCTCTTGCTAAGTATTATGATCTTACAGTTTTTATTTATTTATTTATTAGTGTTGTTTGTGTAGTTATATCCTTGTGGTACTGTGTTCCTCTGAGTACATTTGTATAGTTGTTGGCTTCAGGCTGTGATAATAATATGATCATAACATTCTAGCTTATATGTTTTGGTGACCATGTAAAATATGTAGATATTTTGGATGAACGCATAGCTAAAAGTTTAATTGTAAGATCACAGGAGATATATATACACTTAGATTTAGTAGATACTACCAAAGAGTTTTCCTGAGTATTATACTCATTTACCTTTTCACCAACAGTAGGAAGGATTTCTGGTTATTTGGGGAAATTTTAATTAAAATCTAACATACAGCCTAATTTTTCTGGCAATGTTATTATTGAGAAGACCAGAAAAGAGACCAAAAAAAAATCATGGATTAAATCGTGTAGATAATAGAAATATACACAGATAAATCATGAGAAAATAGTTTAATTTGATATAATCTTCCTATGTACATACACAAACATACCACCATAAATCCCACCATCATGTACATCCATAAAAATGGGATCCTAATTAAAATAAAATATATTCCATGCTTGTATAATTACATCAAAATAGATTCTACTGTCATGTGTAACTAAAGAGAACCAATAAAAAATTAAAACAAAGAGGCATTGGGACTCATAGACAGGAATACTGGCTGAGTTACAGATGACATGACAGATACATATGTGGCTCAATTATGAAGAATCATGATCCGGATGACAATTAATGTTTTGATTTCATTTTTTTGAGGTCCTGGGGATTTAATTCAGGGGCACTTTACTACTGAGCTATATTCTCAGCACTTTTTATTTTATTTTGAGACAGAGTCTCACTAAGTTGTCCAGACAGGCCTTATACTTATAATCCTCCTGCCTCAGCCTCCCAAGTTACTGGGATTACAGGTGTGTCCACCATGCTGAGCTCCAACTGTTTATTTATTTATGACTTTCAGATTTTCTTCTGAGTGTCAAGCCTGTGTTGGAATCAAAGTGGAATAAGATACAGTCACAAATTTCAGGCTGGTGACAGTTTATCGAGAAGGCAAATAAGTGTGTTACAATGTTCGGTGAAGTGTTGTGACATGGGCTGTATAAATGTAACACAAGACTGAGGGTTAGTCTTAATGTCCTAAGACTCCTCTATAGATCAAAATAATGCCCTAAAAGTGTGAGATACTGGTTAAGGGAATTGCCCCTGGTGCTACAACATGTTCAGTTAATTCCTACTTGCTCCTCCTTTCACCTCACAAAGCCCAGGGAAGCCAACAGTCAGTGGCTTCCTTCCATGGCCTGCATGGAAGCAAGCAAAATTTGTTCCAACTAAGTCTCTGGTCTTCTCTAAACCTCCACCTCCATTTCCACATCAGAGTATTCAATGCAACTGGAAAAAATGCTGGAAAATACGACACTTTATTGAAAAGGCATTGGGGCCAGATAAAACTTAGGTTCTCATTCAGTTCTTTCACTCATGTGCTGCATCATTTTTGTCAAATTCCTTAAGTTCTCTGAACTTCCAACTCTTCATCTATAAATGGAGATGTTATTAACCTCGTGGGATTTTTGAGGGTTGATGGCTGTCATAGAATAAACATTTATAAATAATTGTCATTTTCATTTTTAAACTTATAATAGTCTAGGTGCATCAAAATACTGGTAGGTAACTGGTATCCAGTGTTTTCAGACCTCGTGTTCCAAACTCCATATGAATGTCTAGAGAAGAAAGGTGAGTATCCTGCTAATTGTGGGGGAAAATTGATGTAGCTCTAACTGAGAAGACTGGAAGATGGTAGGAAACATCAAACCATCTTGTTTTATATATTGAAATACCTGAAGTAGAATAGGTTGAGATGGAAAGTTATTAATGGTGAAGTGGGAACCTGGTACAGAATCTCACGCTGGGAGTCCCAGTGGAAGCAGATCCATTATGTGGCCAAGGTTCATGTGTTTTCCATTCCAAATGGAGATCCATGGTCTGACAATCATGATGTAACTATGGACATCCCATATCAGGATATTTGGAATAGGAATTGCCAGAGATGATCACTAACTGTATCTGCCTAGATATTTAGTAAGATATTTATTCACTTTCAGCAGCTGGAACAGCCATAGGGCTTCTTATATTTTTCTCCTGGATGAATGTTACAAAGTAACTTCTCAGATAATTTTATTCCAGTGTTATTTCTTCTAACAAGTAACCAGTATATCAATTTATAAGTGGTCACAGAAATACTTTGAAGAGGTCATGTTTGTAATTTAGTGATTACTAAGTTAAAAGGAAAGAAACAAATAAAGGAATAATGAAATCAATAAAGACCTTTTCTCAAAAACCATTAAGGGTAGTTATTGCTACTTTCTCTTTATCTCTAAAATACAGAACTTCCTTAAATAAAGTGAGTTATATATTCAGTCCAGTGAGTCCCTGATAGAATAATACCAGTAAGTCATTCTGCATATTCTTTGACAGAAAATTCTGTTGGTGAAAAGCTATCAGACCAACTAAAGATGAAAGCAGATATTTTGAACTTTTGAATTTAAATCTTATAATCTTCAGGCTAAAAACAAGTTTCATGATAATAAATTTCCAAAATGGAAATTTTTCCAGATACCTGAGTTTTCTAGAATAAATAGGAGACCATGAGAAATGCTACAGAAATACTAAACATGATGCCATTTAAAGTACTTAATATTCTCAGTTAAGAAAAGAGCTCATTTTCCCTTGGTCATGGTAAATAACTATAACTAATGTTTATTGAATGTTCTATCTGTACTAAGCATATGCTTAGTGTTTTAGGTATGTTATCTCATTTAGTGCTCATAAAACCCTAAGATGTTTGATAATGTATGAGTCCTACTTTGTTAGGTGAGGAAGTGACTGAGAGAGCTACTGAATCCTGACCTGTTTCCTTAGCTGGTCAGTAACAAGGTGGTCACTTGCCAGGGATTATGTGCAGTATTATGACTAAACCCATGTTGGATGGAGCAGATTGGGAGAAATGGTTGTGGTTAATGTGTATATGAGAGTACAGACTGTAGTCTGCGCCTGTTCTTGAAGGTTGGGTACTGGTCAGAGTGCATATATGCATTGTCCTACCACTTTGCTTGGCAAAGCCATGACAAAAATGGAGTATGTTGAAGTTGTAAGTGAAGTTCAGTTGTAGAGCACTTGCTCAGCCTGTGTTAATCCCTGGGTTCAATACCCAGTACTAGAAATAAAAAAAAAATGTATGTTGAGGACTAACCCAGACTGGGCTCCATATTATGACCTACAGTGTTCCAACTTTGGGTCCTGAGGGATCTGGTTACCATGAGAACTTAGGGATCAGAAGGTTTGCCTGGAAATGGTCTATTCACTTTGCACTTAGTAGAAGTGGAAGTTCTGCTTAATAATTCTGTGATTAGATAAATGAGTAACGATAAAGAGGAGGGAAAGTTAATACATGCTCTTATTATTGACTGCATTTTAGAAGATGTGGGGACCAGACTGTAGAGGATGAAAGGACTTGGGGGCAGCCCTAGGATTTGGGTGAGGTTGGATGAAGGGAAATTGTGGAATGGCACAGTGGTCAGAGCTAGGTGGTTAAGTACAGCCACATGGTGCTGTATGCTATTGCCTCCTAGAGAATAGGTCTGAATTCCCCCTACCAACAATAATCGTATTTATCTCCTTGGGTTGTTTTGAGAATTAAGGATCACAATCTGCTTTATATAGAACAAGCATTCAAAAAGGGTTAGCTATTCTTATTTTGAGCTATTACCATTTTTTTCAAATTTTCCAAAATCTTAAAATTTGTATTATGAAAGTCAAATAATGAATGACTGTGTCATCATATTTTAGATTTAAAAGCTATGAGCCTTTTGTCATTTTTGACTTTACCCCTCCTCAATTAATCATAAATAAAGAATATTAGATATATAGTTGCAGTCCTCTGAATTACCCTACCCAGGCCCCATTCCCTTTTTCTTTCTTAAAAACAATCACCACCATATTCTGCCATCTGTTTTGTATACCTTTCTGTATTTCTGATTACCCCTGAAATAATAGGTAGCTTCTTCTAGCTTTTAATATGTTACATAAATGTTACTACTAGAAGTATCATTTAGTAACTTGCTTTCTCATTTCACCTAATATTTTTGAGATGCATTTTCAACTACACGTATTTTACCTATAGATTTAGTTGATACCTAGAGATAAAATTAATTCATATAAACTGTCACGTAGTACTTGAGCATATACATAAAACGGTTCATTTTTCTTTTTCCTTTTTGATGAACATTAATTTTTTTCACTTATTTTTTTAACAAATTACGTATAACAGTTTCTAAAAAGAACAAAAAAGAAACAATGAAAAACTGCATTAAAATAGGCTAAACAAAAACATCATTTATAACAAATGTCTTTGCTTCTGTCTTTATATATTCATACACAAATTTTCTCTGGAGGGAATAGGCAGAGACAGAAATACTGGCCTAGTGTCTGTGTACACCTGCTCTAAATAGTACCACTTTTCTTCCTTTCCAAATTGTATAAGTTTGCCCTTCTACAGCATGATACTCTTGTTTCTCCTCATTGTTTCTAATATTTAATATTGCCAGAATACAAATTTTGCTATTTGATGGGTATAATAAAATGGTTTCTACACCCCCATTGTCACAGAAATGGATTGGCTCTTTGGGTATAGGATGGGAGCCATTGGAACAGGACCAACGATTTGAGGAGCAGGCAGGGAGATAGTCAAGTAGACCAGGATAACCGTCCAATGGCTTGATTCATCACCTTTCCAACTGTGCTCTTCTGGTTCCAGAGGATACTTGGAGTGCTCTTTGCAAGTCTTGAGGGTATCAGTGATGAGGCAAAACAAAAATGGGGCCTGTTAAGCAGGCACTCTGAAGCCTGTTTCCACCAAGCATGTCTGCTTCTATGGTTTGATGAGTTCTCCGGAAAATGTTATTTTTCATTAAAAACATGTTATTTATGTTAACATAATTGTTTGTTATTTTATTTTTTATTTTTGCTTTTTAGATATAAATGATAGAGTAAACTAGATAAATTAACATTTTAAACATTTTCAATTTTTAATTTCTAATATTGTACCTATTGAAAGATAAAGCTTATATAAACAAAAGCTCTGAATGCTTGATATTTTTTTAAGACTGTGAAAAGGTCATGAGTCTAAAGAGTTGAAAACTCTCTGATCTCATTAAAAGAGAGTTGGAATTTATTGGCAGGTTCTTAGTGGGGCAGGAGACTGGGATTCTCTTTTCAACCAACCCAGTGTTGGGTTGTACCAAAGTGATGACTGCTGTTCAAAGGTGTGGACTTCCGAGACTGCAGACTGGTCGTAAAGAGGAGTTGGTGGTGATGAATATGAGAGATGCTTCTGAGAACATTTGACAGCAGCTCTGTAAGCTGTCAATGAGGCACCAGGGCATGTCCACTGAAGTAGTGAGAGTGCCAGTGCAGGCCATGAAGGTGACTTTGAAGCAGCAGGTATTCTGTATCTTTCTGTGTCTGGTTGGGGCTGGTGGTAGGGAAGACACAAGGCTTTCCTGCATCATGGCCTCTCAGTGCTTATTTGTTAGCTCTGACTGGGATTAACTCCTTGTCTTAGTTTTTGACACAGTCCTCATCTAGACAAAATACCTTATTGAAATCCCCAAGGTATTGATGTTCCCAGATACTGGTCAATAGCAGTTGATAGTTTCTACACCAGCTGAAGGTGAGGATCATTCTGAGGTATCCCTCCTTCTTCCTGTTCATGGTTTTATCTTTACCTGATTTATATGCCTTCTGTCTGAGGGTTGGAAAAACAGGGAAGATACTGCCAAGGTTTCATCATTTACAGAAGTGGAATCTCAGATGTGTGTGTGTGTGTCTCCAGATGATACTCAAAAGGGGCAGGGCGACTTACTATCCTGGTTATTAAAAAAGGGCATCACGTTGTCTGTAATATAAAGCAAAAAGACACTAGGGCCCAAATAGATGCCATCTGAATACACCATCAGGTCTTGATTTATCTCTGATGTCTTCTGTGGCTCATGTTGGTTAATGATTTATTATATGTTATTTTGTAAATGTGAGTGATACACCTACTGCTTACCTAGTAAAGTACACCTTGTCTATGTGGGGACCCAATAGAAAGATCCTCCTGGGCACAATGACAGCAACAGTAACACACACACACACACACACACACACACACACTATTCCCCTTTGGGTTTCAGTTTGAAAAGAAAGGCTTGACATTGACAGTATGAAAGTCTGTTGTTTCCTGCCTAAGAGCTCCTCTCACAAAGGCTAGGTCTATGGGCACTTCCAGGAGCCTGTGGCAGGTGCCTGGCAGCCTTTTGTTGGCATCTTTGTCTTGCTGCTGGAGAGTTTCTTCCTGCTTACCACCAACATAATCATGCATGTTAGTCAGCTTTTCATCGATCTGGCTAAAATACCTGACAAGAACAACTTAGAGCAGGAAAGATTTATTTTGGCTTGGCTGACTCTAATGCTCTGGGCCCAAAGTAAGGCAGAATGTCATGGCTAAAGTGTATACAGAGGAAAGCTGTTCAGCTCATGGTAGTGAGAAGGAGGAGCCGGGGAGAAGATAAACCCATCAGGGCATGCCCCCATTGACCTACTTCCTTCAACTAGGCCCCACCTTCCAGCTGTCCATTCAGCTATCAATGGATTAATCCATCATCCATAGATTGATAGATTTGATGGATTAATCCACTAATGAGGTCAGAACCCTCATGATCCAATCATTGCCTAAAAGCTCCTCCTCTGAACCTTGCTGCAATGGGGACCATGCTTTGAACATGAGACTTTGTGAAACATTCCAGATTCAAACCATAACACTGTGGTAAATACGGGCAAGCTGTGAGTCACAAGTTTGCTGTCAGAAAATGGGGAGTGTCATCAGCTGCCTGACATTTCTCTATAACTCTGTTTCTTCTTCTTTTTTTTTTTTTTTTTTTTCAGAGGATGGGTACCAGGGATTGAACTCAGGGCAGTAGACCACTGAACCACAATCTCATCCCCCTTTTTTTTTGTATTTTATTTAGAGAGAGTGTCTCACTGAGTTGCCTAGTGCCTCGCTTTTGCTGAGGCTGGCTTTGAACTTGCAATTCTCCTGTCTCAGCTTCCCGAGCTGCTGGGATTACAGGTGTGCAACACTGTGCCTGGCTGTTTCTTTTCTTTTAAAAATGGTTTTATTATTCTTTTAAATTACAGTGCCTCACTGTCTCCCTCAGGTTAGCCCCAAACTCCTGGGCTGAAATGATCTTCCTGCTTTATATGCCTGGATAGCTACAATGACAGGCAGATACAACTATGCCTGGCATGGTTTCTTCTCTTAATAAAGAATTGTGGTCTAGTGGGCTGGGAATATAGCTCAGTGGTAGAGCACTTGCTTAGCATGTGTGAGGCTCTGGGTTTGACCCCCCAGTACTGTAAAAAAAAAAAAAAAGGCAAGAGGAGTTGTAGTATATGAGAGGCAGGCATTATTAGTTACCAATCAATAGCCCCTGATCCTTTGGAAATGTCAAATACTTGCTTTCCCAGGCTCCCTCATATGGGCACATCCTGCAGGAGAAGACCTGAGAAAAAGAATTTCTTTTTTTTTGGGGGGGGTGGTAATGAGGGAAGCTGGCAGGAAGAGGGATGGGGCATATTGGACAGCTTCTGAGAAAGATTTTTCTTCTTTTATCAGTCAGGGTCCCAGCAGGAAACAGATGGCTCACTCAGACAAGGCAATTAAGGAGAATTTAATAAAGTGACTATTTACAAAGGTCTGAGTAGGGTTGAGGGAGGCCTACCGGGATGGTTGAGGAATTCACTGTACAACTAGCATGGGTGGGGAGCCATTACCATTCTGGGACTGAGCTGGAGAGTGGGGAATGGGTACCAGAGCCAGAGAGATGAGCTCTGGCTACCAGAGAGAGGGACCTGATGGAACTGTGGTGTTTCCCACTGTAGGTGGCCCAGAAGGGAGGTACCTTAAAACTCTTGGAAGTTAAAGCCCAGGGAGTCTACCCAGGTCCAGCTAGTAAGCTTCCCAGCACAAAGAAGGCAGAAGAGGGTGGAAAGCAGACATTGAAGGAGTAAAAGAAAAAATATCCATGATATTGGTAGAGAGGAAGAGAACAAGAAAGAGAGAACACCAAAGAGGTTCTTTACCCTTAACCCTGTCTTGAATCATGTGTGGGAGGACTGAGTGGTGACTTTGCACCTATGCAGGAAAGTGGAGAGAATCTCATGCACCTGGGGCTGCAGCATGCTGGGACTATTGCCTCAGACCTCATGCCATGGAAGGAAAAGAAGCTTCTGCTTTTTAAACCTTTTAGTCAGGGATTCAGTTGAGGCCAAAAGCATCTTAACTGATGCAATCCCCCAGAAAGAAATTAAGGAGACTAGAACTTCCTGAATACATTTTGTAACTAATCTCTCTTCTCATGGATTGGATTTAGTTCTTTCAATAAGCCCACCAAGTGACAATCATTATTGCCACTGTTTCTATCTCACAGACAAGAAGCTTAAGCTGAGGATGAGACCTTAATGGTTAAGCTAAGCTGACCCCCACTCACTTAGGAGTCTAAGTTCTTTGGCAGTCTGCATTTTTATCACTTCAACAATGAATGGTTTGTGAGTTAGTAAATTCTACCTGGACTCCATGTCTCCCTCTTAGAACATTATAGAATCTTCACTCTCCTCATGAGGTGGATGCCTGGTATTAAGTCTCCAACTCTTCTATTTCAGGGAGAATGCAGTCCTGAGCACTCAAATGGCCACAGAAGGAAGAATGCTTTCAGAAGCTGAGCTGGCCACATCCAGCAAGTGCCAGTTCCCCTCATTGATTCCATCATTTGTTTAACAGCTTTTTATTGAGCACTGACTATGTTCCAGCCAATATTCTAGCTGCTGAGGATATAGCAGGAACTGGAGGAACCTGCACACCAGTGTTAGATTAAAAAAAAAAATAGGTAGATAAACATGACCATTTGACAGTGGTAGGAGGTCTAGAAGTTTGCAAGATGGTGGAGGCCAGAGTCAGAGAGGGGTTTTTTTTAGATAAAATGGTCAAAAAAGCTCTCTGAGAAGGTGACTTTGGAAGTGAGATCTGATGATCTGGTGGAATGACTGGGTGAAGAAAATGGAGGAAAAATACCCCCAAGGAATAAGCTTAGCATGAGCAAGGACCAAATGAAGTTCTCTGTGGTTAGAGCACAGGGAATTAAGGGATGTGGTGGCTAGGGTGGATAGAGGACTGAGAAACAAGGGGCCAGGTGCTGTAGGGTCTTGGTGATCATGGAAGGGTTTAGAAATATATTGTAGGGATAAGGGGAGGGCTTTGGTTTGCAAAAGTGGAGGTGATTTGAGTTTTATTTCACAAAGAGTATCCTGGCTCTTGGATGGAGAACAGATTGGCTAGGGCTGAAGTAGGTTCAGGGAAACTAGTTAAGTGTCTCTACCATGTTTAGATGACAGGGGGTGAGATTAGGCTAGGGTAGTTGCTTTAGGGATATAGAGTAAGGTATAGGCTTGTGGTTCATTTTGGAGATTAAGTATTAGGGGGTAGAAAAGAGTTAGGAAAATTTGGTGATGCCTCAGTAATCCAAAAATTTGGATGGACTACTTCACCAAGATTTTGCCTGTGTGTGTCCCTTAAACTGACAATCACCTCTACATGTGAGTTAAATCTCTGCTGGGGCTCTTCCTAATTTGAGCAGGAATTAGGTTAGAGTTTTTCATCTTGATGAGATTGCAAATGTTTTTTTTTTTTTTTTAAAGCCAACCTTCTTTATAGCTGAGGAGAGGGAAGTGCAGAGAGATTAAGAAGTGTACTTGTGGAGCTGTGAATCAGAATTAAATGGGATCTCAGGGTTGCTTTTACCTGCCCAGAATGTTCTACAGGGATTTCTTTTTTTAATCCTAAATATGTATTTTCTAAACTGATACTTTGTTCCTAAGCAGGAAATAGCATTATGATTTTAAAAACATGGAAAAACACCAACTCACAAAAAAGCAACTTCTGAATCTTGTGAAGTCTCACCGAGTGTAACTGTGCCAGACACTCCAAAAATGTTAACAATTTGCATTGATTTATTTATTCAGTTGTACAACTTGTAACAGTTTCACCAGCTGACCAAGGAAAGGGCAGCAGCCTGTTCCTATCTGTAGATAATGTGAGAAAGTAGAAACATGTTGATTTCTCTTATAACCAACTTATGCCAATTCCAGACACTTCTCTTAGCCTGCATCTTGGCCACATCGAGAATGTTGAGATGTGTGGCTTCAAATGGGGGTGGGGGAACCCACTTCTTTGGCAAGGAATCACTCCCTATATGGCTACTGAATGATTCTAATGCCAATTTCTCAGGGCTTAGCAGAGTCAGAGTAATTTTAAGATGGTTTATCACATAATTAGATGGTCAATAATAGTTACCATATTTCAAATGAATAATATGTGCTTGTGCTTGGTGGTTTTTTTTTAATGCTGGGGATCCAACCCAGGACTTCCTGCATGCCAGGGAAATGCTTTACCACTGAATTCCACCCCCAGTGTTGCTTGTTACCTTATGTATCTAATTCATTTGAACCTTCTCTCTCTCTCTCTCTCTTTTTTTTTTTTTTTGCCTTCTACCATTGCTTTTCATTCTCATTATGGGTGGAACATATTTTTCCATTCAGTTGGTAAGGAGTTTTTAAAATAACTTGTTTTGATCAATGGAAGTGGGTGGAAGTGTCATTGTTACCCTTAAGAACTAGAACCATAAGAGGCTCCATGTGTTCTCATTATCCTACTTGAGATTCTGACTTCTTCCATGAGAAGAATGTGATCCATGTGACCATTGCAAACTGAGTCCCAGAATGAAAATACGGGGATCAAATGTCTGCCTGACTCGAGGTCTAAACTTAGCTGAACCCAGTCAAAGCCATCTGAGGTTAGTTGAACCATGAGTGTGAATTGAACTATGGCACTGTGAACCACTGAGGTTTAGGGATTGTTTTTATCGAAACACCATCAAAGTAACAGCTAAGACATGAAATGTTTGTTTTACTTGCACATTATACTTGATTAAAAGAGAGGCTCTGAGATGTTAATGATCTTCCTCAGCTCACACTACTGGAGCAGCTTATCAGCTTCTTCCCTTTAAATCTTGTGTCCTCTTTCCTCAACAAATTATGCTTTCATCACTCCCCACATGAAGAAGTACAGGGAGTTTTCATTTGTCCTGGTAGTTTTCTTTCGTGTTTTAGTTGATGATTAAAAGGCATTTACTTTCTTGAGAGATCCATACTGTGGCACAAACTGAGGGAAATGTTAGGCGTATAGAGTAAGACAAAACGTTACCTACACATTTTATGTGTCATTTGTGTATTCAATTACATTAGGAGTCAGAGTGAAAAACAACCTTTCTGTTTTGTGAAAATATTGAATTTCCCTTTTAAAAAATCAGCACAGTATCTATTCAAATGCAAAATATCATTCAGAGAGGTGAATGTTCTTCCTCTTAGTTCATGGAATAAATTAAGATAGATGGGTGATTCACTTACTTTTACTTGATAGGAAGATAATATATTGATTTTTTTCTCCCTCTCTTTCCTTTTAAATCTAAAGGAAAACTTCAAATAAAACCTAATTACATCACTCCCATTCTGAACTCTTCTGGAAATTACAGAGTTATCAATATTAAGTATGCTTTATACCAATGTGGAAATCTATTTTGCTCAGACAAATGCCCCAATGCCACTCTGATTTTTATGTAATTGAGCTCTAAAAGGTGGTGTAATGTGGATCTTCTTATTAGCTTAAACTAGGTTAGTTGGGATTTTAAAGTGTATCACGGGAATTGGACTGATTTTTAAAGGTGAAGATATTCACATAGAAAATGGAAAGACAGGGAAAAGGAAGCCTTCCCTGTTCAACTAGATCCATACAGGGGATGCATATTTTTGAAATAAATGTGGTTGCTTAGACTGTGGAAATTATAGGGAATTTCTAACCTGCTCCCCCACATAGAAAAGTGCCCCTCAGCCTCCAGGTGAAATTGCTTCAAAACAATTCAAAAATGAACTTGAGGCAATACTGATCACTTATAGCAAGACCAACCACACAGATGACCCTCCCTGGAATTTTAGGGCTGTGTTGTGTGCATAGAGACCACAGCCACAGCTCTCTGGCACATGGCTGATTCCAATCCCTAGGAGAGGCACTTGAGGAGAGGGAGGGTGGCCAGTTTCTGTACAGAAATCTTTTGCTTGGTGGTTCTAGCAGAGAGCTCTCATCTCAAGGAAAAAGAAGAGTAGAGAAATCATCATGGCTGCGAGGAGAAGCAAAAGGCTGAACCCTCACGGTTGGCTGACTTTTAATCCTGAATCAGCACTGTCTCATTAAGAGACATTAGGCAAATCCTCCATTAACTGGCGCTCATAAAGAGGAGGAGGTGCCAGGAGACAGGGGGCTGACATGCACAGCCCTGGCTTTTGAAAAGGGGGAAAAGGGATTTTACAAACTACAGACCTGTGGGCTTAATGTCATTCCCTAGTGAAATTCTAGAATAGATTATTAAGAGGATGGTTTGTGAGCCCTTGACAAAAGGAAGTGGTAGTCTTAGAAGCCAGGGTGGATTTGCTGTGAATGAATCTTTCCAGATTAATAACTTCATTTTCTTTTAGGTTATGGTTACAGATCAGGCAGATGAAGTGTGCATGGACTTCAGAAAGACAGCCTGTGTAGTCTCTTATGAGAGACTTGTAAAGTAAGAATCATACCATAGTCAGTAGTCAATTTGGGGATGTAGGATTAATTGTTTTTTAAAGAGGGTTGTGCAAAGAAATATGGCTATGCACCTCTAAGGTGGTCTCTGGTAGTATCAGAGAAGATCATTTTAATTCATATAATACTGAGGATATAGATCAGGCCTAGTTTAGTTTCTGTTGGTGAGAATGGCATTTGATCTACAACTAAACCTAATACTGAAACAAGGTGAGGTCCTGGCCAGTAGAACCATTCCTTTGGGCTGGAGGAGGAACACATGAGCCACGCAAAGTTTAAGACAATTGAAGCTCAGGTCAGGCAGAATGGGATCAAGCTCTTCTGTGTAGTGATGATTAACACAAGGGTAAGTAATAATTAGTGGACAGTCATTGTCTGTGTTCTCCCAGGACCTATTTACCCAACTTTCTGAAAAAGCCCATGTTTCCATTTGAGGATCTGCCTTATTCCTATTTTACACACATGTGGTTCCTGTAGAGATTGGTATTTGGCTTCAAGAAGTATCATGTGACCCTGGTAGCCAATGGAAGCACCCAATCTCACTGAAGACAGTAGACTGGTTTAGAAGTGTGCTCTCGACTGGGCACATTAATCAGAAACAATGCAACCTGCCCGCCACACTTTTGATTGAGCTGTGTAAGAGTCAGACTTACTACTCTGTCTTGGAACACACTTTGATGTTGTGATAATGAGAATCTGGTGCCCTCAGCATCCAGCCTGTGAGACTGAGGATGAAGCCAGTATTAACCTGGTCATAGCCAAGAGCTATAATGAGACAAGTCGTAATGACATCTGAGCTGTGAATTCAGAACTAAATCTACATTTGGACTTTGTTGTTTCATTACTTTCTTCCACTTAAATTTCTGTGTGTAGAGTTTCCCATTATTTCTAAGAGGGATACTGGTTGTGAGATCTTCTGAGCACATTGTCCGTGAGAACCAAGAAAAGGTGATGATGAAGGCTATGGCTGGTGGGAAGCAAAAAGAGACACATCATCCTTGCTGCCTTGCTTAGTTTGGGGAGGATTCAGTTCAAGAGGGAAATAAGACCTGGAAGACAATGATTTTAGAAGAGATAATACTCTGTGCTCATCCCCTCCTGTGTCCTTTTCCTTGTTGAAGGGATACTAAAAGTCTGCACTGTTCATAAGTGGGACCCTTTTCTCAAGTACTAGCCCCTCTTACAATGGAAGTGATGTTTATGACTTCTGGGAGGAAGAATTGAAAAGCAGGTGCAGATTCCCTTTGCCCTCTCTCTCTTTCCCTCCTTTAGTGAGTGTGATAAGCACACATTGAAATGGTACCTCTATAAGAGGGAATCAGTCTGGAAGTTGCCACAGTCCGGCTGCAGCAAAATAACCTGGGGGTGACGAACAACTTGTGTACGTTGATACAGCAGGAGAGGGAGCCGTTTATTGTAGGACAACAGAGGTATTTATACATTCCACACAGCTTATCTAATTAACATAAACAGCAGTCAACCAATAAGGAATCTCCACACTTAATGGCTCGCTGGCGTTACTTCACAAACCACTCCCTCTGGCATTTTGCCGGGCGCCATCCAGACTTGTTTACAGACTCTAACATTTGCCAGGCGCCACCCTGACTTGTTTACAGACCTTAACATTTTAACAGGAAGTGAACTCTCCACCTTTGCATGAGTATGAAATTAATTTGCATGTGTTATTGATTGAGCTTTAAGGGTTAGTTTGTTCCTGCAGCATTTCCTAGCTTAATTCAACAATGTGACCCTCATGTGACTCTCTACTATATTTATGATCAATCCCTGGTCTTGAACAGCAAAAATTTGAACAGGGCCAAATGATTAGAACTGGTTGAAACTGGGTGATCTGATTCTTGGGTCCTGAGTAAAAAATTCTTTAAAAGTCCCTTTCCCAGGGTCAGCTTGACTTAGAAGTAGGGCTGAGGATCATCTGCTGATGGGAATCAAGGGAGTTTCAGTTTGTGGGAAAAGAGAGCTTAAAAGAGGACTTATGGAAAATTCATGGAAATCCTCATTTCATGGTAGGGATAAAGTCGTGGATGTCAAGCTTCTCCAATTGAAGAATAAAACAAAGCCATGGTAGAATTCGAGATCTTCAAATATCCTTGCAGGCTAGAACATAGGCTAGAACATAAACTTACTAGTTGACACATTTCTGAAAGTTACTATTCTAGGATAGTTTGGGTTAGGAGCAGCCCATAAAAAGAGATGGAGACACACATTTCCTATAATTCTGGCATGAATCAGCAGGGTGAGCAGGCCATCAAAATCCTAATGGTATTCTATGCTGTGTGAAGAGTTACATGGCACTTTCCAGATAGGATGTGCTAGTCTTATTCAACAGTCAGATCACATGTGGGGATCATATTTTATTTTTGACTCAAACTCTGTGAAGAACCTTGAAAAATTGCCAAACTCAAAAGACAAATGTTCAAGATGCTTGTTGGACATCTATCATTGAAAATCTGTTAATGACATGCTATATCCCTTATAATTTAATTAAATTAATCTTGTAACTAGGATAGATCTTGAGACATGAATGAGTACGAAATGGTTCTTGCTCTGAAACAGTGTAGATTCTGGAACCAGTATCATCTCACATCACCACTCATAGAAAGTGCTAAGGAAAAATAAAAGAAAAGGTGTGTGTGTGTGTGTGCGCGCGCGTGCGCGCATTTGTACACACATGTGAATTTAGCTTGAAGGAAAAAAAAGACTTTAAAAAAGAGGCATAATTGCTGTCTCCAGATGGTTTCAGGCTTTCCAAATAAAAGATGGATTAGACCTGTTCTACAGGATCTCAGAAGGCAGAATTTTAATCAAAGGGCAAAATTTCATTTTGCTTTGTAGAAGCACAAAGGAAACCGTCTTATAATAGACATGACTGCTTTGGGCAGTACTGAGCTCATTGTCATTAATAGCATTCAAGTGGATGTTGAGTGTGTGATTAGGGAAATAATAGAGTATTATGGCTAAGAGCCTAAGGTTGAACATTTGAATCCTAGCTCCTCTTGATTTGGCAAGTCCTTTAATTTCTCAGTTTCTCCATAAGTAAAATGGGTTAATGATACTGAAGTTACAGAATTGGGAAGATTAAGTGGCATGATGGGAAGATGAATGCTGAGCACAGTGGCTGTCTAGTGAATGCTCTAATAGTGACGGTGATGCTTAGATGCTGTTGTGCAGTTGGTGATAATGTTGTAGAGGATATCTGACTGTCCAAGCTGCAAGGACTTGGACAACACAACTTCTACAATTCTATCACTAGGCAGGAAGAGAGACAGGAAAATCTAGAGTTCAAAGCCAGCCTCAGAAACAGCAAGGAGCTAAGCAACTCAGTGAGAATCTGTCTCTAAATAAAATACAAAATAGGGCTGGGGATGTGGCTCAGTGGTCCCAGGACAAAAAAAAATTATCAATTCTGAACTTCTAGGACTTTGTGATTCTGGGATTCAGCATGCTTATCAGTGGTAAGGAAAGAACACTTCTCAACCATGAAAGCAAAAATAACCCCACTGTTGACAGGGTTTTACAAATGTATACCTTATACAAGATTTATATCCTATACCCAAAGTCCTTGCAGATGTGAGCATCCCTCTACAAATGACTTTGATATGCCCAGTGGAGCTGGTATCTGAGGGTAGACATCAGCTGCAGAGCTGAACTCTGAAAAACTAAGGTGTTTTGTTTCCCTATACTCCCTTTCAAATCTTTGTGAAAGACTTAAAACACTAAGGAGCTTATTAGAAACCCTACTTATTTGGCCAGAGGGAATGGAATCTCTTTTGGTTTTCAGTTGTGACAGCCGCCCAGAGATAGGTACAAGGGCCCTTAGTTAGAGTTATAGAAGCCCTGTACACTGAAGGCAGATGCTTCAGATGGGGGAACTCAAATTCAACTTTGTAGAAACGGACTGAAGCAAAGACCTCAGATTATTTAACTCCTTTTGGTGGTCTTCAACATTGACAATTCTCTGCCTCAGTGACAAATGAGTTTTCAGTGATGCTGAAGTTCAACACCAGTGGTGGCAGATGTCAAGGTGCCTATGTGTGTCATAGCCAGTGGAAACTGAAGGTTCACTAAAACTTCTTATAATGCAGCACAGTGCTGTAAATTTAACTCTGCTGCCAAACAAAACCAGCATTTGACATTTGATCACACTACCCCAGATATCAAAACACCCTGAAGTTCCTTTCCCTGAAATCTTCCTCTTCCAGTTAAGCAGTCCATAGGACAGCCCAGCGGAGGCATTTGCAGAACCCGAGGCTGGAGAAGCTGGATGAAAAATTTAAGATGAGAAAAGTTCTCTTTTTCCCATATGTTACAGTTTTCTTTAGCCAATGGGGTAAAAATTCCTTCAAATCTGGAACAAGCCTATATGTTCTGACTTTTTTCCACTGATGAATATTATGCATTTGTAACCAATCTGCTCCTTAAGTAGGAAATGTCAGAAGAAGGTCCCAAGAGCCATCAGTACCTAGAATTAGCAATAGATTTCTTAATTCCAAAAGTCTCCTGTTCAGCAGACTTAAACATACATCATACCATATAGATTTTTTTTGTCTCTATGAATCACAGTTATGGAAAATTTGCAGGCATAAAGTCGAACAATTCTATTTTCACTGTGCTTTATAATTTTCCAAAGGTGGTTATTAATAGGTGTCAGAACAAGGGTAACTTTTAAAGCTCATAATCCCTGCAGCAACGCCTCCTGGCCCCTGATTGTTTAGGTCTGCTAATGCAACCACACTAGGAAAATGTTTTAAATGCACTAACGCTTCTAAATGCCATTTTCTCATCAAAATATTTTCCCTTGTTTGGTCCACCGAGCTAATGCATTTATGTGACACCTACATTAACACTGCAGTCTCTTTGCACCTTGACCCCTTCCTTGTAGTCAAAGCATACTCCAACATCGGAGAGTATGGGCTTCTGAAAAAGAGGAAGGCAATTAGGTAAAAAATAATACCTGAGCTTGATGGGTTTTGTTGGTTGATTAACCACCAAAGTAGTTTCTGAATGTGTGATATATTAGGCAACAAGTATGAAAGTGAATTTCTGGAATCCATAGCTACATCTATATCTAAAGGTACTCGCATCCTAATTTCACATGAACCCTTGGGCAATAGACTTTATATCCACAAGCTTTGCCTTATAATTCCAGTAACCTAATTGAGTCAGGAAATAACAATGGAAAACACTTGTCTAGAATTGAAATAAGATCAGATAGCAGATGTACTGGGAAATATAAGCCCTTCTCTTTCCCATTTGCTTGTGCTTGGCTTTTATATGAATCTATGTTAGTGTGGGGTGCTGGTATATGCAGCTCATTTTGCTTTCTATAGGCAAAATGTCAAGATTGTCTCAAAACAGGAAAATGCAGGAGAGAAACAGTTGGAGGTAGCAAGGAGAGAAAAAGGATGCTGGAAACACATCATCGTTCAGCTTTCCACAATTTAAGGTGTTGGAAGTACAAAGAAAAATAAGATGTAGACCCAGGGATCAAGGCATAAGTCTAGAACAAAGCAAAACAAAACAAAAATAAACAAAAAGATTCAAGTAGGACAGAGAAAATCAGGGGGTGGGAATTTAGAGGGAATGGTGAGGAATGGAGATTGTGGGAGCGCTTGCCAGATCTTGGGTTGTAAGTTGGCACATTGACATCACGGGTCTGCATTGCTGCATCCTGATAGTGTGGACAAGGATTCTAGCCAGGCCTGGGAGCAAGATGTCAGGAGTTTAGGGGAGACTAATTTCACAGAGTAACACATATTGGAGCCCAGAAGCATTTACTGAATTTGAAGATAGAAGAACTTCTAGGTTGAGAAAAATCTTGAGTTGGGAAGGCATTTGGGATACATGGAAACAGAGAATATGTACTTGAAGTCTGAACATTATGAACAAAATTGATTGTTTTTTTTATTGAATGCCTATGTGATAAGTACAAAGGGTCAAGTGAATTTTTCCCCCCACATATTCTGTGAGGAACTTAAAGTAAAAAAATAATAAAATAAAATAAAATAATTTTCTGAATACTAAATAATTAACAATTCATGAACAATAGACATGATGAGCCACATATGAAACTTTATCAAGGTGTTTTCTGTAAAGCTGGACAGCAGACTTTGAAAATAGTCAATAGTCTTAACCAAGGAACCTTGGGATTCCCAGCATACGGCTTGACGGCAGGAATGTGATAGCTATTTGGTGAGTAAAGACCTGCTTTCTTACATTGTGTTTGGAGAGAGAATTTCTGAACAGAAATGGCCTGTAGGCCTGTCCCACCTGGGAATGAAAACAACCATCCTTTGCTCGGTGGACTATCATAAGGACTGAATGAGAAAATGCCTTGCCCTTACTATGCGCTCAATTGATGTAGCTGCTGTATTGGCTGTGAGTTGGTCTTTCATGCTTTCTTCCTTTCCATGTTGTCAATATCTGCCCCATCTTCCTTTTCTGCAACCTCCCACCTTTTCTGGTCCTCCATGATGTGGGTACTTGGCAAAGCACTGTGGTGATGGCAGGATGAACAAGGACATCCTGCCCATTTCTGGGTGTTCTATAGTCCAGGGAAACCTGGAAGGAATGGGACATGATCTTTTACTTGGGTTCTGCTCACATGCTCATGGCGTTTCTTTTTTCTGACAATCCAAGGAGAGAAGGAGAGCAAAACAAACTTTAACAAGTAAAAACTCATGATTTTAGCTTCTGGCATTCTTTTTCTTAAAGGTAATATTTTTTAAGTTTTCTTTTTTTAAAACATGACAGCATGTGTCAATTGAGGAGGGTCTACCATCTTATTAGAAAGATAACAATCTTTCTTCATTGCTTCTTCACATACTTTTTATTAAAAGGAAATCAAATCAAAGATGAAATGCAGAGAGGTGTACCATGATGGGATACAATCTACTTCTCACCCAGTGGAGGGAAAAATGAAATGGGTGGAAGACAAGGCGCTGGTAGACTATCGATCCCAGAGCATACAAAAGGGAGTTTCCAAAGTACATTTTTTTTTCTAAGTACAATTTTTGAGACAGGAGGTAGAGTTTTTTTTAGAGAAAGATTTACTGATGAGTAGACCAGGAAGTGAATACCAAGTTTTTGGAAAAGACAATTTGCCCTGAAGCACAAATCAGGGAAAGTGGGTACTAACTGTAGCAGGAGAAAATTTAGAAAATTTAGAAAAAAATTTTATATATATATACACACACACACACACACACACACACACATTATATCATTCTATAGATACAAATTTCATTTATATCATCTCCTGCTGATCCTTCTAAAACTCTCTGAGATTATTGTCTCTATTTTACAAATAAGAAAAATGAAGCTCACAGATTTCATTTGGTTTGTCCAAAGCCATTCTGTTATATGATAGCAGAGGCTGGAACTAAACTTATTTTTGTGGAACACTTTGGCTGGTGAATTTTTTAATTTAAATGTCGTTTTGACAGTGACTGGCATCTGTGCATGCTTGCACACACGGGTGTGCACACGCGTGCGCACACACACATCTCCAGATATTTCTCATGAGCAGAAATATTGGTAAGTTATATCCTATGACCTATTGTCTCAAATACCACATTTGATTTTTTACCATGGACTGAATTCTGACCAATGTCATGCCAAGTGCTGGAGAAGTCAATGTCTTGCCTCCGAATGCTAGATAGAGAGCTAATATTTATCAGATATTTACTCTGAACCAGCCACAGTGTAAATTTTATGTGCATTAATTCATATAATACTCTAGAACCTAATAGGTGGTATTATCATCATCTCTGTTTCCTAGATGGGAAAAGAAAGCACAGAGAGGTGAAATACATTGTTTAATCTCAGAGCTAGAGGAGGAACAGGCAGCTTTGTTTAGAGCATGTGGTCTTTACCTGCTTAGCTCTTTCCTAGTAAACCAGAGGGCTGGTGATTTGATTAGGTTGGCATCCTAATTCTGAGAGAAAGAGACTAAGACATGCAGTGGTGTAAGCAGATCCAAACAGGGCACATCCAGGAAATAGAAGGTGACATAAATATGTGGTCACAGGAATAGATGGATGTTGGGTGGGAAGAATGGGCAAATGTTTTAGCAAGTGGCATGGGACAAGAGATTCTAATCCATAACTTCCTGTTATTCCTAAGGTCACAATAAATATATATTCAGTTAATTTTTTTTGTTCCCTTGATACACAATGGAATTTTATAATGTAAATGGAGGAACATCATAGAACAGCAGTCTTGTTGGAGAAAGAATTTGGGGAATTCACTGGAAGTTGTGATTGTAAGTATGCTGTTCTTGCTTTGAGGGGCTTTAGGCATTATGGGGGGGCGCTAGAGTCCTTTCAATCCCTCTTTGGTATCTACCTACATGGTATCTACCTGTCAATAGTGTTCTATTTTTTTTTCTTTTCATAAAATATTCCTGGCTTTGTTGGAGGAATGTAGTTGTGTGTTGCATACTTTCAATAAAAAAAGATTTACTTCCATTACATACGAGTTCGTAGAAGCATTCTTTGACCTTGCACAATCTTCAGCAGCATGGAATCAAGCCCTTTGTATTATCTATTTAAGTCTTTAAATTTGGTATTTAGGTTAAATTCAAAATATGGTTCTTAGCATTATTCCAAGGTCACTGTTCATGATGGAAAAAATGTTAAAAGCATAGAAGTAATGCATGAAAAATCCATTATTAAAAGCGGCACCCCCTTATCTACAATAGCAGTAACTTGAACATGATTTCCCTGCATTGTGGTGACATACCATTGCCATCGTTGCTAAAGCTCTGTTCACGTTTCCATTATATATCTCTATTCAGCATTTCCGCCAGTTCATAATTCAATGCATTCCTGGGCTAAACTTTGGTGTATGGTAATCTCAGTTTTAAAACTTCTCTGAAGAAATTAAACACATGTGAATGAAAATGCACAGATCATCCCCTTTCTTGTGCACAGGGGAGTAAAACACTGTCTTGTTTGGGGGATTTGAGTGGGAAATTGATTTTTGTCTTTTAATCAGTTGTGACCAGGATTATAATGCTATTAATGCAGAAGCATGCTGAACTAATTAAGAATCAGAGAACTGGAAAGGATTCAGGCGGTTGCCGATAGGTGAGTTTATATCAAAGTCCCCCAGATAAATGGGGCACACTGTCCAAAGAGCCCTGGGAAATCCACTGCACAATTGTTATCACTAATTTGTTCCATTGTTTAACAATCCCTACTGTCAGGAATTTTTTCCTTATGTTTAATAGAACTCCTTGCTGTTTAAGCCAATTTCCCGCTGCTTTTAGGGGAAATGACAAACAGCTGTCTGACATCAGAGGGATGATAACTTATTTTAATTTTTATACACCACTCTTGGACCCCTCAGAGACTCAACCTTGCAAATAGAACATTTTCCTCCTGGTTTCAGTTTTAAAACTCTGAATCATTGTCTCTATTGTATTATGTATTATAACTCCATATTGGGTCCCACCTTAATAATTTCCTAGCATGAATCTGCCCTTCCTCATAATCCAGAAATACTTCACAAATTTCTTCTGGCCCATGCTTTTCTTGTTTTGGAACATAAAATATCCATCATGATTTCACTTGAAATTGCATGTGAATCCCAGATCATTCTCTGCATCATTTGTAAAAAGCTATTTGGCTCTAAATTGTGCAGGTCTGGAGGCAGAGATGTTATTTGAACCCCTCTCTGATTTCAAAATCCTTTCCACTGACAAGGGGTATCTCTCCAATTTCTATAAAAGAGGGACAGAATGTGGTTGTTAAGGAGAGCATAGAGACCTGTCGTAAAGATGAATTCACTTAGTAAGTGAATGGATTTTAATACATTGAGCACCTACTTAGGTGGGATTTGGAAAATAATTGAAATTACAGGGCCAGGAATGGGGGGAGTTAATACTCCTTAAATTCCTTCTAATGCTGTCACTGCCGTTATCCTACAAATCTACAAAAAATCTGGTGCCTCTAAATTGCCTAGAGGAGATAGTGATGAGTTGGAAGGTGATAAATGTCTATCAGCATTCCTAAGGCACTGAGAGGGTAAGAATCATGTCCAAGGTCACAAAGCCAGTAAATAGTACAGCCAGAATTCCAAATCAGGCAGTCTGACCTAAGTGTCTGTATTCTTAGCTCTTATGATGTGCCACCTGCTCTTTACAGACATAAGGACAAAAGTTAAACCAGACCAGTCAGTACCAAACCTCAGGGTAGCTCAAAGGTGCAGGACATTTAAGTGTTATGTCAGGAGAGAAGAATTATTAGGAAATAAATTTAGAGTAGTCCCATATCAGGAGAGAGGATTCTTCCTTATAGTCTGACAACAGAGCAAGAAGGAAAAGAGTCAAAATATTAGTTGTGAAATGCAACCATCTGAAAGTACAGAACAGGAAAAAGGGCCACACAGAGATGGGGTGTTCAAGAAAGAGGGGAGCAGAGGTGGAAAAAACATTGGCTTAGGAATAATTAGGTGACATGCCCCTTTGCCATGTTGACTTTTGAATGGCTTATCTTCCTGGCCAATTCACTTGGGCAGAGTGTATTCTTAAAATGGGATTGCTGATTCATGAAATAATCCGATAAGTTTTTGGTATCTGGCTACCTGGCTCTATCATTGGCTAAAATGTCCATTTGGTCACTGAGGAAGTATGTGGGGGCTTACAAAATATGTGGTTTAAATTTCAAAATGTAAGACAAAAACTGGCCACAATAGGTTGGGGTGATTAGCTGAATTTTCCATTTCCATATTCTATAAGGAAAATATAAACCTAGGTTTATACAAAAAATGTTGAAAAGCCAATTAATGCATCAAAGCAGGAGGGAGACATCAACACTCAGCAGAAGTGTCAGGAAGGAAGTAGGGTAATTAGATCATTCTAGTCTTAGGTGGATCCATTAGTTGAGGAGACGCCTGGGGTTTGGGGAGAAAAGGAAATTTGAGACACTGGATAAGTAAAAATACAATTAGAATGTACACTTCATAAAGACTTAAGTGGAGAATCAACCTGGTTCTAGAAAGTTCTTTCTTTCTACCAAGAATAACTGGGGGCTTGGCTGGCAAGACATCTTCACATGTTAAAATGGTGGACAAACTCGGGGACATGGTGCAGTATTTGGCTTTCCCTGTGTGGCATTGCAGCAGGTGCTCTTAATGGGGTGACTGGTGGCATGTGATGGAGTGCCTTTTTAGCAATTGCTTAGTAGTACATTGGTCATTCTATAATGTCTCCTGCATTTCCTTATTTTCTCAACACTGCTTTTCTGGAAGTGAGAGAGGAATTAGGAGCCATGATAGCAAGTTCAGAGGGAAGTACTCTGAACTAGCAGTCTTTTCATTTTTACGGAAACTGACTTTCCCTGGCTTCCTGTTAATGTCATAATTATGCATATCCTTAGGGCAGGAGTGGGGCTGGCAAGGCATCTTCCCATGGTAACAGGCAGACATATGGAGGGATACTGACCAGGGATGGGCCATAAGGAAGATGGCTGTGGTAGGAAATGCAGAGTTCTTTCCAGATTGCGAGGGCTATGGTGTAAACCCTGCCATGCAGTGTGGCTGGGTTGCAGATTATCTGTGGGAGAGGTATGTGCTGACTAGTAGTAGAGGTAGTCCAACATAAGTTAAACCAGAATTAACACTGAATTATTAATGGCTGTGCTATAGCAGACACACCACTGCTGAACATAAAAAAGTTCTTTTCCCCAGCTCAATTCAAGGTATTTACATTTACCCTGTGAAGAAAAAGTTATCAAGGACACTAAATTCTTTAAGGTCCCTTGAGCTTCCTTGATATTCAAGGGCTATTTTAGTTCAGAAACCTGTTAACAGGTTAACACTGTAGGAATAGATACAGACTCATTAACTAGCCCCATCCTGTATAGAAAGCATACGGATGATTTGCTATAGACTAACCATGAGGAAGGAGATTTTTTTTCCTTTTTCCTGAGAGACTCTTCTTTGGTATTCCATGTACCACCATGGAATGGTCAGGGTGTCCTTCCTTCCTTAGATCTAACTTCAATTTATTCTGAGGCAGTTAAACCAAATTTTGGTTGTTCACTTTATGTTCTTGCTGCCTGCTTTGCCAATACAAAGGTTTTAAAAATCATTTTAAAATTTTAATTAACAAGTATTAATTGTATATATTAATGAGGTTCAGTGTGATATTTTGATATACGTTTACAGTGTGCACTAATCCAATCCAGTCTCCTATCATCCGCCCTCTCCCTCTCTTCCCCAATCTCTATTAATTGCTATTCTACACTCAAGGTGACTTTTTTTTTTTAATTTCTGCAGATTAGTAAGCTCATGCAGAGGCTGTCTTTCTGTGCCTAACTTATTTAATATAATGTCCTCCAGTTCCATCCATTTTGTTGTAAATGACAGAATTTCATTCTTTTTTTTTCAGCTAAATAATACTCCATTTTGTAGATAACATCACATTTTCTTTACCTATTCACCTGTTGACAGGTATCTGGGTTGATTCCATTTCTTAGCTATTGTGAATAGGATGGCAATAAAAATGGCTGTGTGGACTCTTACATTGCTGGTGGGACTACAAATTGGTGCAACCAATTGAGAAAGCAGTACAGAGATTTCCTTAGAAAACTTGGAATGGAACCACCATTTGACCAAGCTATCCTACTCCTTGGTTTATACCCAAAGGACTTAAAAACAGCATACTACAGTGATGCAGCCATATCAATGTTTATAGCAGCACAATTTACAAGAGTTAAAATTGTAGAACCAACCTAGATGCCATTCAATAGATGAATGGATAAAGAAACTGTGGTATATACACACAATGGAATATTACTCAGCATTAAAAAAGAATAAGATCATGGCATTTGCAGGTAAATGGATGGAGTTGGAGAATATTCATGTTAACTGAAGTAAGCCAATCCCCAAAACCCAAAGGCCAAATGTTTTCCTTGATAAGTGGATGCTGATCCATAATGGAGATTGGGGGTAGCATGAGAGGAATGGAGGAACGTTAGATATGGCAAAGGGGAGGGAGGGGGCATGGGGATAGGAAAGATGGTGGATTGAGATGGACATCATTACCCTAAGTACATATATGAAGACAGGACTGGTGTGACTCTACTTTGTGTACAACCAGAGAAATGAAATATTGTGCTGTATTTGTGTACTATGAATTGAAATGCATTCTTCTGTAATGTACAACAAGTTAGAACAAATAAATTAATTAATTAATTAAGAAAATGGCTGTGGAATACACAAAGATGATGTGTTTTCATTTAAGATTTGCTGATGTTTTGCGAGCATCACTTCTGCAGTAGTGCATTTGGAAGTAACAAAGTCACTCATTCTTTGAAAAACTAAGGTTATAACTATATAAAAGTTCAAAAGAGTTGAGGTTGTTTTTCTATTACATTGGCTTTTTAAAATATTATTTTGATAATATTTCCATAGCTCTGTCATGATTTGTTTTTCTACATTAGGATTTTTCAATTTTTTACTTAGCTTTCTTATACCTTCACCCAAAATAGTCATTTGAACATTTTGGTTAGGTCAATATGCTGCCTTCACACCTCTGAGATCCTGCAGACACTCTGTTCAGTACACTTAGTTCTGATGCTATTCCATCATTTTTTCTTTGCTTCTGAATCTGCCATCATCTGGTCTGTCATCTCCACTTGGGGTTCAGCTGTCATTCTAGGACCTCCTGTATTGTGACTCACTAACTCCTCTCCTGTGTTAGATCTTGTTTTCTGTCTTTCCCACATCCCCCCTTTTCCCAGTTTACTTACTCATTTTAGTGGTGCAAATCCCCTACTACCTTCCTGAGCAGGATATTGGAAGGAAAATATTTTGGGGACCTAGCATATCTGACAATGTTTACATCCATTCTTAGGTTTATTATCAAAGTGGTGTGAGGTGTGGAATTCTAGGATTTTTTTCCTCCAGTGTTGATGAATTGTTTTATTGACCTCTGCCTTCTAGTCCAAAATCATTCCAATCCCTGAATTTTCACAGATGACCCATAATCTGCCACCCGTTATTGGCTGGATCTGATGTTTGTTACAAGTATTCTAAAATTTCAAGATGATGTGCCAGAGAGTGAGTCAATTTCCATCTCTCTTGATTGGCAATCAAAGAGCCTTTTCTATTTAGAATCCTGGACCTTAAATCTCTTGATTTATTTCATGGGTGATTTCTTCCCTTCTAATTTCTGTTTGCTTCTTCTCAAACTCCCCTTTTTCAGATATCAAAAGTTCAAGATTTGGGGGTGGGGATATAGATCAGTTGGTAGAGTGCTTGCCTCACATGCACAAGGCCCTGGGTTCAATCTCCAGCACCACAAATAAACCAAAACAAAACAAAATTCAAGATTTACATTGTACCTTCACATATCATTTCTATTTTTATGTCTTGACATCTTCTTTACTCTTTAAGAAGGTATATCTTTATTTTTTTAAACTTTCTTTTGAATCAGTTTCCTTGTGCTATTACAACTTTAATTTCTAAAAGACTTTCCTCTTAGTTTGATTTCTAAAGCCTCCTCTAAAAAATACCCTCCTCTTTGGGCTCATCGTTGAATTACTTTCTCATTACTATGGCGATAGGAATGATGATAGTGTATTTGAAGTGTTCTGTTCTTCCATGTTGCCTGTTCTCTTTGTGAATTTTCATCTGTGTTTTTCACAGCAAGACTTCCCCAGTAAAGGCATTTTCCCCTATATTCTTATATACAGGAGAGAGAAATTCCCACTATGGAAAGCAGTGTGACAGTTTCTGATATCATGCAAGCCACCAACTGTACTTCTGGATATATATTCCAGAGAAGTGAAGGCTTGTGTTCCCACAAAATCCTGTACAGTGATGTTCATAATGGCTTTATTCCTAACAGCTGAAACAACCCAAGTGCCCTTCAATCGGTGCTTTAGTCAGCATTTTTGCTGTTGTGACAAAAAGACCTAACAAGAACAATTTTAGAGGAGGAAAAATTTATTTGGGGGCTCATGGTTTCAGAGGACTTAGTCTGTATACAGCTAGTTCCATTTCTTGGGGCCCAAGGTAAGGCAGGACATTGAGATGGAGGAAATCAGCTTAGGACATCATATCAGGAAGTGGAGGGTTCTGCTTAACAAGGACAGAATGAATATATATCTCAAAGGCATGCCTGCAGGGACCAACCTCCTCCAGCCACATCCTACCCGTCTACGGTTATCACTCAGTTATCCCCTATCTGTGGATTAATTCACGGGCTGGGTTAGGGCTCTCCCAACTCAATCATTTCACTTCTAAACCTTCTTACATTGTTCCACACATGAAATTTTTGGGGAATAGGTAAATTGTTAAGCAGGTGGCAGTTCATCTGCACCTTGGAATACTACTCAGCAATATAAAAGAACACATTCTTGATGTGCTTAATAACCAAGATGAATCCCCAGGGAGTTTTACTGTGATTAAAGCAGTCCCTTAAAAGGTCACTTACTACAGGATTCCATTTATAGAACATGTTGAAATGACAATGTTATAGCATTAACAGATCAGATGGAAGTGAATGTCAAAAATGCTTTTTAAGGGCTGGAACTGTGGCTCCGCGGTAGTGCACTTACCTTGCATGTGTGAGGCCCTGGGTTCCATCCTTAGCACCACATAAAAACAAATAAATAAAAATGCTTTTTAAAAAGCAAGAAAAAAATGAAGGTTTTCAAAGACAAGCAACAACAACAACACATAAAAACACACATACAGAGAGAGACAAAGAGAAATAGAGAAAAACAAAGCGACAGAGCTAATTTGAGCCTGCCTCTTTGCAGCTTAAGTTTAGTGTGATGTGACCAAAACGTTTAGGTGGGGAAATGGACAATATTAGGCTCTTGTAGTCTTTGTTTTAGAAGAAGATAGTATTTTGTGAGAAAATATCTTTTAAAAACTGTTGCTTGGAAGTCAAACTGCCAGACTTCTGGAGCCACAAGAAAGGGATCACGCAGAGTGGGGACGGAGGGGTGGGAAGTCTGGGTCCTGAAGCAGCCAGTACCAGAATCCCCTTGGATTCCATATGATACCATCTCAGATATCTCCTGTATTCCTCAGCCCAGAGATTTTTTTTTTTCTTGCCCATTTCAAAAAGACTGAAGTTCTGATCTTTTGTTGGGAGGAGAAGGAAATGTTCACATGGGAATGTGAAATAGGGAGGAGTTGATGAATCTGACTACTTTTTAACCACACAGCCCTCATCAGTCAGTCCCCCTAACTCTTTTTCAAATTTCTTGGGATAGCCTTTTTACAGATGCACGGCCTGTTTTTTTCTTTTCTCATACACCATAAACATTTCTGTTTCCTGTCCACCAAACCATTTTCATGTTCCCATCTATCTTTTGGCTCTGCAAATTTTGCTCTTCAGTTCTTTCTGTCCTATGGATTTAAAACTCCACAAGACTTCCTCAAAATATAGTTCTTTATCATCCATTAATGGAAACAGATAAATATGGTAAGTCCAACATTCCTTACTTGAAGCCCCTTGCTGATTATTCCTTTCCTTGGTTAGTGAGGCCAGCAACTAGAAGATGACACACACACACACACACACACACACACACACACAGAGAGAGAGAGAGAGAGAGAGAGAGAGAGAGAGGAACTGAACTCCAGCTTTTAGTAACTTATCATCTCAGGAATTGCAGGTGTGCTGTAAAGGAGGCGTTTTAGTGAGCCATTGGCCATTGTCCTTCAAGTTAGGGAAAACACAATGGCTGCCAATTTCCTGGTGGCAGGTTTCTGTACAAGATTTAAGTTTTCTGTGTATGGAAAAGTCTGTTGGTTTTAAGAATAGAGAGTATTGATTTCCTGTAGCTGACTGTCTGGGTGCATAACCCTGCATGTTTTAGCTATTAGATGTGTTTCTTGGCAGCTTATTAGCTTCATTTTGCTTCGGTTTCCTCCTCTGCAAAGTAGAAATAAGAGTACTTACTCCATGGTATTGATGTAGAATTAACGAAGTAAATAAGGATGTTTAAAACACAGCCTGGCTCACAGTAAGCTTCAGGTAACCATATCTAATTATTGTTTTGTTTTCATCTACTGGCTGTTTTTCACTTGTGACGCCTGTCTGAATGAGGGAAGTGCAGTAGTTGGGGGAGAGAGTGGGAAATATTACAGGATGCCCTGGTCTTGAGCCAGATGTCTCCCAGATGTGGAGAAGGGGAAGGGGCTGGTTTATTGATAAGCATCAATCACTTGTTGAGTGGCAAGGTATTCTGCTTTCTGGTGATGAAGCAGTGAACAGAAAAGCAACAACCTCAGCTTCCTGGACTTCACAGCCCACGTTTCCATAGTTATGTGGAGATGCCTATAAAAACATCTCCATGTTTCTTGTAAAACTTAATACAACAGCATTTCTTGCACCAAGCCACAGAAAACCCTAGAGGACAACTGCTAACAGGATGCGCAGTCTCAGGTATTTCTTGAGGCTAAACTTCCTGTTTACCCATTGGAAGCCATATTGTTTTGCTGTCTCTCCAATTTCCTTTCCTAAGTGCTGGCTTTGAGCGTCTGTTTCCGATGTATTTTGTCCTTCTAGTATCCCTTCTCTGACTTACCTCCCTCCTTGCTCAAATCCCCACAGCACCCTCTCTTCACACTCTTCATGTCTAGGTTGTCCTATCTGTGGGAGGGAGAGCCTTCCAACATAGAGCCAAATCCCTTTACCCTTGGCCCTGGCCTGTGGAGGGGAATTGGGTACACAGAGACTGTTACCAATCTGGAAGGGAAGAATCACATCTGGGATATTCTCCAGGCTAATGCCCACCATCACAATCCTCACCAGGGAGCCTTGTAACAAACTTATTGACTTGCCCCCATCCCCTGCAAAATCATTATCATAAAGCAAACCTTTCAGAAAAGAAGCACATACCCTTCTAAGGAAGAAATGGTCCATGAATTTGGGCTGGCAACTTGTAAAGGAGGTAACACCACTTCCATATGTCTTCTGCAAAGCCTCAGGAAACTCATGCTGCTCGCATCAGGACTCTGGATATTATATGATTTGTTGCTCAGTGGGAGGACATTTAAAATTCCTGAAGGAAAGTACTTGGCATCAATAATCTCAAGTGTGTGCTACACGGTAGGCTGGAGAGCAGAGAGCTGTTTTGCTCAGGGCTCTTGCTCCACATGGTGTGTTTTTCGTGGCTGTGCAGCTGTTGTCCACATTTCCTGCATCTCTATAGGACAGGAGACCCAAGGTGGTATAAAGAAAGTGGGAAGATGATATGCAGAGTATATCCAATGTCTGGAGCCCTTTGTTCTTGGATGCCTTCACAGCTTGCTCCATGACTGAAGGGCACATCAGAGGCCACAATCAGAATATACCCATTTTGTTGAAGGGAGTAATCTGCATTTTGCTCCAGGGCATGTACTTCATACCCCGTTGAAGAATGAGTTGCGTTTGTGTACACCTCTGAGTCTCCAGGAAGATGCTCCAAGTGTGTGTGTTTTTTGTTGCCTGCATAACTGGGGAAGTCCTGGTAAACAGTTGAGTTCAAGATCTTCAAGCATAATATCTAGTGGGGGGAGGAGCAGAAAGTAGGAGATGAGGATTAATAACTGATATAGTCCTTATCTCTTCCTATTCAGACCCTAGTCAGTGGCATACTCAGCTACATACAGCACTGCCATTTCCAGATATTTCTCTGTCCCTCTACCAGGCTGTAGGTTCTTTGAGGATGGAATAACAACAGGAACACTCTTATATGTTTTAAGAGTGTCTGGTTCTGTGTGTGTTTAATGAGTGGGTTAATTGCAATACTCAGAGTGGCTGCAAGATCTTTTCCTGTCCTTCAATGAGCATTGAGCTAGGATCCCCTCCACATAGGTCCCAGTCTTGACTTAATGATTCATAAACTGCTAATTTGGGCAAGTCATTTCTCCTTAAGTCCTGGTTTGCTCTGCTGTGGAAATGAAAAAAGTGTTCCGTATGGTTTAATTCAGCTCAAATATGCAGCAGATGAAGGGACCCGGGGCCTGCTTTCCTGCAGGTCCTAAATGTGAATTTGTGAGTGCTGCAGGCTGGCACATTCTCAGCCTGTAAAACCAGGGAAAGAAGTAAAGAGTAGTGATGATTTAAATTCACACAGTGGACCCAATGGGAAGGCACAGTGTCACACTTCTGTTGCACAAAGTCAGTAGTTGTTAAAGATAATGATGGTCGTTAGCGCCCAGCCTTCGGGAACACCCTCCCTGCCAGTTCCCAGCACAGGGCTGGCTGCATGCGGGCTTCAGACTTCCCCTCCAGTTGGATTGGCTTTTCTCTTGAGTGTGACTGAGGACTGTCTTCAAAATGAATTGGAAAATTACTTTCTCATTCCTCTCTCCCAGAAGCAGTCAACTGAGGTTCGGCATTCACAATATGCTTGTTGAATTATACGTGAGCCTGATCTGACAGAATTGTTCTCCCTGGGCAGGAATGGACTCTGGCTTCCAACAGCACTTTCATCTCTTTCTCCTTCCAACCCGGATGCTTCCTTACGCTGGTATCAGGGTTCAAGATTGAGAAAGCCACTTGGGTTTCTACCAACACGCCCACACCATCCACTCTCTGGCCTGAGTGGAAGGCCCTGGTGCTGCTCAGGCAATCATTTTGCACATGGAAGCAACTTTATAAGTCTCAGTTGTATCAATTAAAGCACAGTTATGTGAGAGAGGTTGCCTTTTCTTTCCAAGGTCTCTTACTGGGTGAAATATGGACTTCCCTGTGACTTTCTGCCTTCCTCTGGGCTCTTTCTGCATCTCTCGTCTGTCTGGTGTGTGTGTTTTTGTGATTACATGCTTCAATCGGCATTTGAGTGATATGTCCCTTTGACTGGCCAGTCTCTTTCCCATGGGACAGTGAACTCCTATGGGCAAGGAGTGAGCCTCATTTGCGTGAGCCTCTTCTGTGCCTACCCTAGCTCAGCATTTATTAGACCAAGTTAATCCTCCATGCCGCCCCATGATCGTCTTTCAGATTGTACTGGATTTGGGGAATTTTCTATAATCACCCTAGTTTGCCTGTACCTCCTATAATTTATACATCCATGTGAAAAAGAAATACAAGAAAAAGAAAACAGTGTGTTGCAAGCTCTCATTGTTGCTGAACAGGCCGGCTTTTGTTTTATTGAGTGTGCCTCAGGTGCCATCAGGTATTTCCACACGTGGAGGTTTTGGAAACATTTAATTTTCTTAGCTTGATCTTCCCTGCTAAATGTCAAAATGTTTTTAAAAAAGATCTTATAATCCAATCCTTTATAGGTGCAAAGCATGAGATATGCATACATTTCTCTTTGTTATTGTATATACATGGACTTTTATTATAAACATTTGAAAAAGTCAAACCAATGGTATTTTTATTTTAGAGTGTTATTTCCCTCCTCTAATTCAAAATGAGAAAGAAAAATTGCATCAGGTCAGTAAGATTTGATGTGGCCCAAACCTCCCTCTTAGCACAGGGTTGTGCATGCCTGCGCAGCTGATGTTGTTTGAATCCTCTTCCAGGGGTCTAAGGAACACATGCATGGAATCGAAAGGGGCACAGCATATTGGAATCCAGAAGGAGAGAAAGAGTTAAGTGACCATCACCAATTACAGCCTAGGAGGGGGTGATTAAGATCAGAATTGCAGGGAGGTTTTTAATTTAGCTGCCTAGAGCAGCCACCCCCAATTGCACCAAGCTCATCAGATCATACACCTGGCTCCATCCCTTCACCCTGCACTGCCACTCAGAGCAAATGTATCAGAAAGGGCACCAAATAGATTGTGTGGTGCAGCACCCTTTGCCTGCATGTCTACTAGAGCCCCTGTACATTTTATTAGAGCAAGCAAGGGAGGCCAATCAAGTTTAAAGTAAGCAAACCAAGAAACTATACAGGGGAAAGTTTGAAGTATGACTTGGTGCCATGCATCCAATTTATGCAGTTCCTTCCTGTTGCCAACATGTATCAACAGAGCTGTGAATGGTGTTAAGGCACAGCTTTGCTTTGTGGCTCTCTGAATTTTCTTCTGCAGACGCATAGCCTATGTCTTTTTCATACATTTCATCTGAAGTTCATTCACCCTGCACCAATTTCTTTCTAATGCTATGTATAACACTGGGTGGTAATGCATATCATACTGATAAAACGTGTGGTTGATGTGAAGGGTTACTTTGAAGATGTGTGCCAGCGAGTGAACTTCCTTTAAACTATAATGACATAGCAGTTCCATTAAAGGAGAATGACCCTCTAGTAATAGTGCTTAGAGCTCCTTCCATCTCAGCACTGCAAACGGTGTGCCTGGCACTGTGTGAGATGTTTGCCTGCATCACCTCTAATTCTGAGAACACCTGGATGTGTGTTTTGTTATCCTCAATACATTGCACTTAGGAGGAAAAAAAAAGAAGAGGGGGAGAGTGTTTGCCTATTCACATTCTCATGAATGTTATATACACTACTGAGGTACACGTATTAAGAGGTCCACACACCCATGAATTATATATATAGGGCCAATATAATTGAACTTCATATTAGCATAACCCAGTATAAATATTTATAAATTAATGTTTAATTAACATGGTGGTTTAAGCAGGTTTTTATTAGTAATATGTAGCTAATGACACTGTAAAGTTTCAGAACTGTGTACTAAGTGTGTGTTTGTAAAGTTAATAAGTCTATCTTTCATTGGGGGAAAAAAATAAAAAGCCAAAGTTGAAATAAGGACCCTATGCAACGTTTCTTATGTTTTTCCTGATAATCTATTCTTGAGTATGAATGTGGGCCCATAGTTAACTGTTCAAGGCCTCTTAATTAAATTAGGAATAATGAAATATTTTCAAGATTCCTATTAAGAACGTTTACTGATGAGTACAGTTTATTCTTTTTAGACTAGAGCTTGACTTAATTCAACATTCTGATTACATTGCCCTATCATAGTAGGGTGGCTTCGTCAAAATAATGATAATCCTCAATTCAGTACTTTGAAAACAGCCAACTTTTCTTCTTGTTTAATAGGCTCCAAATCAGTAAACTAAATTAATCAGTAAAGTGTTCAGCTCAAGTAATGATGTGTTTTCAATTCAAATTTTTTATTTTGTATATCTATCTATTCATCATATGCTCTAAGGGAAGGTGTTCAATGAGGTCATTTGTCTCCCTCTCAACAAAATGCCTGAAAAGATTTGTTATTCCATCTAGTCTTTCTTACTTTGTTGACAGGTAAAATATTTGCACCCTTTAAAAGCTAAAGATTTAAACTGTTCTATTGAACACATGGTACACTCACACTAAGTACATATGTGCACACACATGCATGTATATATGTACACACACCACACCACAACACACATAAAATCACTGAACATTTTAAAAACACATGAGTAAATTAAAAAAAAAAAAAAACAACAACTATACTATAGCCCTGAAGAACTTTTTTTCAGGAAGCTCTAGGTTTAATTGTCTTTTATATTTCTGGAAGACTCTATTTTTTTATTCTAGAATTTTCTCATTCCTGATTGTACAATCTGTTTCTGACCAAGTACCTCAGACCAGTTTATAAAAAAAAACTTCCTAACATGAACAACACTCAAAGAAAATTAATGTTAATTGTTTTAAAAAAATTCTATGTAACTAGAATTGAGCAAATACATCAGGCAATTTATGGTTCAAATTTATGTTGTCTTTTGAAAAATCTAAAAAATGTTCATGAATTATTATCATATTTCTATTAACTCTTTTTAGGGTATGATATAAAGGACCAGTTAATTATTTCAATTTATAATGTGATGTATACATATATAGGGAAATGTTAACATAATACCAAAATGAATAACATGAATTAAAAGTTACAAAAGAATGAGTTTTGATCTCCCCATTGCTTTCAGTCACTACAAACAAAATACTGGTAATACTTTCACTTATTCCTAGTACTAGTTACAGTTCCTTAAAATTTTGAAAGGTTTATAAAGAAATAGCAACTAACAGCAACTCCAAATAATAAAAAATAGTTTCAAATTTTAATATAGCAGATTATTACTAAAATATTGAATTAAATGATTTTAAAGACTGAGATTTTTAGAAAAGGACAATATAATGAATAATTTAAGAATGGCAAGATTAAGTATATTATAATATTTTAAAGTAATATATCTATGCTTAAATCCATTAAAATATGAAGCAGTTTGAATACATGAAATAAATATGTTTTTTATAGTTTAATGCTGAAGAAGCTTTATTTATGAAAAAAACAGTAGTGCTATTTTTATGTTTTCTAATAAAGTCAAAACGACTTTACACTGTTTCAATATAAACAATGAATCTTTTGTGTTCATAATTTAAATTTCAAGAAGTAGGAATTCTTTTGTTTGTCTTCAATATCATACTCATATTTATTAAATTTTTAAAAAATTCCTTCTCTTTAAGTTGTAGACCTAAATGACATAGAATTCAGAATATTGTTTTTCATATTTTTGTGAGTCTAGATTCTTGTCAATTAGTGAAATGATTCCATCAAAATTAATTTAATCAAAGCAATTGATTAAACCTGTAGATCTATTTTAATAGTATTAAACTAAATTATTGTAATCAAAGTTTGACAATTACATTATTTATTTTAATATATACAAAACTTCATTTTCCCTTTTAAATATATTTTAAAGAATATATTTTGATATTTGAAGAAATTAATTTTAGGCAAATTTGAATATGTTTCTTATGGTAGACTATAATACAATAAAAATAAATCTAATCTCATGCAGACTTGGTAATTTTTTGCCCAGACTATCAAAGTTAGAGAATTTAAGTGATAACTTTTTTTTTATTCTATTATAATTTATGAAAAAGTCTCCTTCATAATTACAATTCCATGTAAAAAATTTCAACTACAGTATATATTACTAGGGCAACAAGAATATGGAGGTAACTGACAATATTTTTGAAATGGTTTAGCATTAAATATTATAATAGTCCTTTGGAAGGCAATTGAGGGAGTTCTTAGAAAAAAATGATTTATGGGTTGTAGTTTGATTTTATAATTTTGTGAGTTTAAATAATTTGTGATTTTAAAATGTGTTCTATTTTAGAAAATTGTGATGAAATATTATAATTTCAGTTTCTATAGTCCATAATAATTATAAAATGTAGGAAAATGATTCAAACATATCTCCATCTATTGAATTAAAAATAAGACATAAGTAACAACTTTAAAATTTTTCTCATTTTTGTCTTAGACTTACTTTTGTACCCTAAATCATTTGTGCAGGCCACATAGCAGTGTTAGTTAATAAAGATGTAAGAACGTTTTTCAAGGTATGACTATGCTAAAATTCTGTATAAATATCATGGCCAATAAAGAAACCAAGAAAACTTTGCCATTTTAATCTTGTTTCTTCTTAAAAAATAATACTGTAGCAGAGAATTTCGCTTGAAGGGCAAAAAAGCCTGAGCTGAATAAAAGTGAATTTTTTTTGGTTCCTCATTCGTTTGTGTCAGTATTGGCCCATGTGTACTCTGTTTGACTATTTTCATTTGTAAAAGTATTTCACGAACGTCTTCAAGATTCAGTTTAGTTTATTTTTTAATACTTTTGGAGGCTTATTTAAGTATTTGCAGGCAAATAAAGCATAGGGTTTTAAAAAATAGCTGTAAACATACAACAAAAATGACCAATTTCTCTTTCTTCAATTTGTAGAATTTTCAGTAATGTTAATTATTTTAAAATACCTTTTAAAAAGGCAAAATTTCCAAAGATAAATGTGCATTTTTTTTTGGCCACAGACTCATCCTTGTTTCTTAATTTAAATCTTCTTAGCAGACAGAAATCAGTTTTCCAAACAAAACATATTTAAACTATAAGTCCTTTTATTTTCTTTGATTGCCATTATTTGCAAATCTCCAAAGCAAAAGTAGAACAACAGGTAAATAACTGATCTTTTTGGGTAAAACATTTTGATAGTTTAATAATTAGATATCAGTTTGATGAATACTAAGCTAATATTCTAGAATATCTAATATCTTAATATGTTTCACATAAAATGAACATTCTATACTAAAAATAAATAACACTGACATCTTAAGACATTTTTTTCTTATTTTTATATCACATCTATAAACTTTAATTTATGTCTTCAGATTAGGTTGCTAACAGCTTAATTTTTTTCCACTAAAGTAATTAGTATAATTAATTATTCAATAATTGAAATGCAGGTTAACCAACTTCCATATATAAAAGTTAAAAAAATGTCCTTCATTCAAACTGTGAACTCTAAGCCTATAAAACTCTTCAAAGAACCCCAAGATATCAAGCAATCTTTTATTTAGCTAAACCTACCCCCCACCTTCACTCTTATTCATTCTTAAATACTCAGTATGCTCAGAGCTTGGAAAAAAGCTAGAAAGCCTTAATGGATCACTGATTTTAACTAAAGAGGTAGGTGCATATCCCTTATAAATGAATTCAAAACAATTTTTGTTTTATCATTAATAGTTTTCATCAAATGAAAACAAGCTTCTTAGTGTAGGGGAATAAAGTCTTGAATAGGGGGCTTATTAGCATATCTTTTCTTATAAACTCAAGGACAAACATTCTAAAACAATATCTATTACATGGGGACAATGTTGCAGTTTTTTTTTCATTTTCCAATATTCCAGCAGTGGACTTTCTTTGAGCAAAGGGTAATATAACCAAAGTACAAAGTGAAGGACACAGGAAAAACAGCAGGAACACATAAAATCAATTTAAGAAAAACAATATTTAATCTTGTCGTAGTTTAAAGCTAATGGAGTGAATGCAGTGTGGCCTTTCATTTTTCATGAGGTTTCTGTTCTCAGTGTAGGTTCTATGCCATTGAAAATGTGTTTATGAATAAGGATAATGAGGTGCAGATTTGAATTTTGGTCTGGCCAGTAGGTGATGTATTTTAAAGATATCTATATATTTTAGGTAAAGTAATAATCAATAGCAAAAATAATGTTCAGTGTCATGGTAAAGTTTCTCAAGACTAAAAAAATAGACAAGCCAGGTAGGGCTTTAGCTTTCTCTGCCTTAAATATCTGCATAATATCTTTTAGAAGGCACATACCCTCTTAAATTTATGTCTTTTTCTGTGAATAATTATGAATGGCAAATATTTCTGTTAGTTTTCCCCTTAAGCTTTCAAAAATGTATGATAATTTGGAAACTGACAATGAAATAAATTATGTATCTTAACTAAAACAAGAAAAAGGACAATTTCCATTTTTAGCTAAAAGAGAAACTTCAATAGCATTAAATCAGAGATGATAAAGAATTACTTTATTTTTATGCTAATTTGCATTCCCCCTCTTTTTTAGAATAGGAAACTAAAAAATCTTTGATTTTGGAAGAACTGAACCAATCATCAAACACGGCTGGGATGACTTGTGCAATGTTGATCTTATAATCACATCTATGAGGACAAAAATTGATCTTATAGTGTGTAAATGTAAGATCTTGTCAAAAGAATATCTTTGCAATAACTGTCATTATTTTTTTAAAAAAGCGTTTCCATAATAACTATATAAGATTGGTTTAATTGTTGTATGTGAAAAAACTTTTTTTATAAAAATCTGTAACATGTTTTTTATTTGAAACAAAAAAAATTTAAAGCAGTATAATTGACTGCACTGATTAAAATAATTCTTCACCTATTTTCTTTGCCCTCTTTATGTTTCTGACCTTGTTACCTTTTAGCATCTTGGTTTGTAAGTTTAGGATCTTTATTTTTTGAATCCTTTATCTTTTAAATACATCATTCCGAGGTATTGCCAAGTCCAACTGAAGCAGTAATCTCACCTCAAGGAAGAGAGTGACAGTTTCTTTTTCTAACTTGTTCAGTAAAAACAGGTAAGGACATGGACAAGTGTATTATGACCCCAGCAGGTCAGTAGCTTTTGCATCTGACATCTGTCAGACAGAAACAAGCAAGAGATGCTCTTATCAATTACAGGAGATCACCGATAGCACTGGGAAGTTGGGGTGATGAAAAAGGCTTCCATTTCTTTCTTTATTTTTCCTTTTTTTCTTTTTTAAGAAGCTATCTGTATCTATTAGAAGGGACTGATAAAAAGACTTGAAAATGCTTACAGGGCAAAACAAGAAAAAAATATATAAGAAAAATAGTGTTGGGAGCATTTCATCCCTTTCCTTAGCAAATAGAGGTTTAGGGACAGAAAGCTTTCATTATCTTCTAAGGCTTCAGTTATATATCAGCACAGCATTATATACCAGCAAAATTAAGCACCAGTACCAACAAGGATTAAAGATCTCAACTGTCCTGGTTACCTAATTAAATGTCAACAGTTGGAATATTAAAGAATATCTTGAATCAAATAGAATTTATTTTTATATAATTTTTGCTCGAATCAAATTTTATTCCCTAACCTTGTTACTGAAAAGCTAGAAAGGCACATGGCAATTTTCTTCAGGTATAAAAACAGTTCTTAAGGGGAAGGAAACTCTTCTGCTAATGAAAAAAGGAAAATTGTGTAGTCTGTCTTTCTCTCTAATTTACATGATTTCTTTTAAATAAAATCATTTACTCAGTGACAGTAAATGCAACCAGCAGATGTTTGGTTATTTGTTGAGACAAGACAGTATATTAACTGATGGAAGTATCAATTGCAGTTATTAAAATAGATGCTACTTAGGAGAACTGTGGGATTCAGAAATAATTATTCATATAATTAGAAATTGGAAATGAGTCAACAGGAATTGTTTTGGCATAAAAAAGACATTTGAAATGACTTTAAGTATGGTTCTACCAAAGTATATCCAATACATGCAATATAAACATTAAATTTGCTGTTCCATTTCTAAGATCATACTGTGATCTTTGAAACATTGGATTTGGTGCAAATAAAAATCCTGGGTAAATTACATGTATTCTACAGCAACACTTTATCTGGATATATTCAAGGCTGGATATACCTCAAAATTTATTTTTTGCTCAATAACTTTCATATCCATTTGGTCAAATTGTTGTCTATTAGTTGATAGGACTAGTGAATAGATAGAAGACATTTAACATCTCTTATTGTAGGCAATTATGTAATTCTCCTTTTTGCCTTTAAAAATATAGCATAGAAGAAAATATCAGAATAAGTAGTCATATGCTAAAGAACTCAGAATAAATTATTGCACAACATAAGAATAGGAACTCCTCTGTGAACATATTGTATCAAAATTAGCATCACCACGGAACAGTTACTTGGATTCAGCCCATCTGAAAGACTTGAAAACTACTTAGAATGTACTAACTCTATAAAACACGCTGCCACCATCCCCTGAAAATTCAAACAGTTTTGTTCATCAAGGATTTCATCTCCACATTAAACTAAGGCCAAATCAGAAAGGCTATGATGCTGAAGCACCCCGAAACATTTGTTAAGCAAAGTCAAAATTAATGACAAACAAAATCAAGTTTTCTTTGTGGTTGATTTTCAGGCAGCTGCATCCAAATATAAAAGAGCCATCAAAGAAAGATATCCATTAATTATTAACTCCGAACAACTTCAGAAAGCAGAGCCCTTAAACCTCCATTGACATCATTCTGCCAGTCTCCTAATCTCTGCAAGTTGTTGGTAAGAGTTGCATTATACACAGCATGTTATCAATCCTGCCTTTAACAACTGCGGCTCCAGAGCTGTACACTGCCGCCTGGAAGACCACACGAGAGAAGCTACGATTTCTGCAGAGACATCTTTAAGAAACGTTTACAATCTCACATTCTGAATAATCTCCTGGGTTACTTTACCTCTCTCAACCACACAATAGGGTGTCAATAGCCTAATGGCAACATTCACCATGCAGAAATCCATCCAGGTTTGGGTTTTTTTTTTTTTTTTTGGTAGAAGTAGAGAATAACCGATGTGATTAAAATGCTGTGTCACCCTATAGCTTAACCCAGTTAAATCTATAGATTATTCCTGGGCTTCTTCATTATAGAATAGAAGAAAAGACTCTAGTATAAGTGACTTTGATAAAATGTGGAAGTATAGGACATTGCCATTCAAGCTAGTGAGATAATGTAGATTATTCTGAATGACTGGTAGTGCTTTCATGGATTTTGCATCAAAGTTAACTATTTTTACATTTGTAAGATTCTTTTGCCCGTATGCAAATATTGAGTGAAATTTAATTTTGATGCAAATATCCCGTAAAATATGTTAATATTTACAATTTTAAGTTCAGATCTCTACTGAGACATAAAATTCTGAGGCCAGAATATAAGGAAATAAGCATTTTTTTTGTTCATTTTGTCTTTTTATAATTTGGCATCATTTTAGCCCACTGATTCACTATTGTGCAAGTACAAAGAAATTAAATGTTCATGTAGCATGTGTCTAACCTTCATGTTGTTGAGAGATTTTTTTAAAAACACCTTAAAATGGAAGTCAAAATGAATATCTGCCTATCAGCTAAACTTTTGATTTTTGAGGTTACTTTCTGCAGACATATCTCCATGGAAAGAAACAGCTGTAGTAGGATATGGAGGACCAATATTTTCAGACACTTTAGCCTGTACCTCCCTTATCCTAGCTCCATTTATCTTTTTCTTGTTCTGTCTTCTAAAAATCTTATCAGAGTACAGAGGAAAAAATGTCTGATCAAAATAAATGTGCAACAGCCATTACACCTCATGGAAAATACCAGCACATGAGAATAAAAACATGAAAGCAATCAACAGTATGGAGGACAGATAACACACATTTATTAGAAGATCAAGTTGATTTATCATAAACGTCCCAACCTTTCAGTTATAATCCATCTGACCACCCGCAAATTCTTCAGTTCATCACTTTATATGACACAACTAGAATGATTAGAAATCAAAATGTTAACTTTTCTAAACCAATCTAAGAAGAACAGGATGAGGAGAAGTGTGGATCTGTGTGATGATTCACATTTAAAGGTTTTATCTCTTTACTCTATTTGATTAAAGGCCTTGTATTGAGTTAAGCAGCAAATCCTGCAGAATAATTAGTGGCTGTTAGTCCCCCCCCACACCCTGCCCACCGCTCCCCCCCTTTTTAAATGAAAGCTTAAATGGGGGAAAATGGAATGTCAGTCAGAAACTGGTTCATACCAATCATAATAATTATAATCTATTAGAATTAAGCCATAATCATTAGAATTTCTTCTTTTCTCCTACCTTTGATGGCCTGTTTCATCTGTTTCATTAAAGCTGTAATTTTTACAGATGCTCTTGATGTTCCTATGTTTTCATCAGAGTCTAAGGCAGCTAAAGGGAAAAAAATAGCTCTTTGCCTATAGAAATATATGTTAATACATTAGTTACTTGAAGCAAGCAAGTTTTGCAATATGTGTGTCTGGGTGTCTATAGTTGTCTTTATTTAGGCCTGTCCAGCATTTTGCTGTGTTCTTCTCTTGCCCGGCAGCTGGACCCTGACCTTCAAGTTCTTTTTTTTTTAACTAAGAAAAAGAAAAAAAAAAGAATTCTTTTCAGATTCCAAGTTCCCCCCTTCTTACCCTCCCACTGACACCATCCTATTCAGAACCGGAGATAACTTTATTCATCTATACATCATTGTATCAAATTCAATAGGCAAACTGCTTCAACATGCCTCAGAGCTGGACAGGACAGTTATGTCTTCATTCCCTCCACCCTCCCCAGCCAGCCCCCAGAGCAATGAGATTTTTACCACCGTCTTTTCAGGCATGAAATGAGCACAGTTACGAAAAAATAATTTCAAACAAGTGTTTTACTACTCTGTTGGGTCACTGTAGATATATTTTCCTGCAAACTCCTCAATTAGATGGAATATATTACCACCAGGCTGAGTTGCTTAGAATCCTCTCTAGATAATTCATGCTGGAAAGGAAGAAGGGGATCTGTTTATTCATTAAGTTCCTTAAACTGCTGGTGTAGATTTTGATGAAAAATGTGCTTGCCTCGCAAGTGTTTGCGTTAGTATGAAATTAAGAGCGTCAAACCTCATAAAGTGACACACAGGGCACAAATCACACAAAGAGCTGAAAGGAGAAATGCTGTTAACAACAGCAACCGAAGTAAATATCCTGTTCTCAGAAAACAAAATATGTCTCTCTTCTGATCAATTTTGAAAGAGTGAAGTTAATACTTTTTCTTGTCTCCTATATCCCCTGTAGGCTCTATGACTCTTTAACTTTTGGGAGTTTGGAATTCTTTAAGAGAAAAATAGAGCTTACTTAATGTCAGGAACATCAAATAAGTGTTTGATGTTGGATGGCCTTGCTACAAAATCAGCCTACTGTCTCCAATCCAGAGGACTGGGTATCAGATTAGTTTTCAGGGTGGGAACTGGTTTGCATATGTGGATTCCCAATGAGGGAGTCAGCAGGCTTGAATAGACAAAATAGTTCTTTTCTTCCAAAGGTGGATTTCTTTTTGAAACCTACATCAGGATTCTTTCTCAAACAAAAGTTCCTTTAGGACTCTAATGTTTAAAAAAAACATCAAAAAATCTGGTCAAAATGGATCTGAACTCAATCGCACATCCTTGTCCATTCCTAGGATGCTCCCCTCCCCCATATCAGAATGCAAAGCCTGAAAGAAAGTTGAATGATTAAAATTAAATAGAGTATCTAAAGTCCTTAAACCAGCTAGCCATTATAAAACATTCTAGATCCTGGAGATAGAAAAGGAGAAAGATCTTTTTTAAAGCACAGTTACATCATTGACTAGGTGTTTTCTACTCTAGCTCGTATGTGTTTATGTAGCGGGTGTTACAGACATTTGGAAGGATTTGGGAGTTTCAAAAGAGAGAAGTTTATACATTAGTGCTGCAAGTTGCAAAACACTGTTGATATTCAAATGTTTATTGTGCAAAATCTGGGATAAGCTTCGGCATGAGGGCCCCTTTAAGTGCCTACAACTCCTGCTAATTCCCCTCAGCATTGAGGCGCGCACAAAGGCCTTTAATCCAATTCCACTTTTTTTCAGAAAGCCTATGCTATTTTCTCTCACATAAACTAACAACACTACCCCATCACACTGCAGAGTGGGTCAAAGAAAAAGCGCTCTCTGTTTATACTTCACCAACACTTTGTGTTTCTTGGGTAAGCATGGCATGGAACTTTAAGTGGTTCCCCAGGCCCCACGACATCTTTAGGGGGGAAAAAGCCTTCACGCATGAAGGTGGTAATTTTTAATGATGAAAAATGTACTAGGATGTTACGCATTCTCTTCATCCGTTATCTGTGAAAAGAAATTGATAGACTGAGCCACATTCTTGCACTTCTGATTTAAATGATAGAAGTCCTGCTTACTTTGATAAGGTAGCATGCACATTTTGATAAGGAGGTATTATTTTTCTCTAGACTGTTGGTTCTCTCCCTCTCTCTCCTTTACTCCTCTATATCTTCCTCCCTCTACCCTCCATGTCATATCCCCAGTGACTTTCATAATTTTCTGCAGGAATTACTTAAGGTCGCATAGGCAAAACTCATTTCTTTTCTCTCAAAAAGAGAAATTGATTCAGTCCAGGTTTTAGACATTTTTTTTTGTACCTGTAATTTTGGTGACCATTTCTAATTTCAGGTGGAAATACTGTTAAAAAATAACACCTGTAGTTGGCACTGGAAATCAGGCATTTGCCTTTGATTGTGACTATACAAGTGACCAATTACTCTAGTAATTAAGTAACTGTGGGTACAATTAGAAATGACCATGATTTTGCCCCAGAACAGAATTATAGGGATGGGAACAGGAAGCCAAAATGAGAGTGGGTATGAGTCGATTCAAGAGTTGTACTTGGGCAATTGGTGTCACCAAAAATCAAACCACATAGAATTCTGTATCCTAATTAGAGAAAGAGATGTCTTGTTTCTATTGATTTCTATTCACGATGTCAAACCGATGAAGCATGTATTAGCTACTTTTGAATGTCTCCACATTTCCATAAAATCTATTAGAAGAAATTCTGGAGGACAAATCTGAAGTTCCTGTGTTTGGAATCAAGGCAGCAAACCTTATATTTTTGTCCTGAGAGATTAATTTGTGTTTAATAAGCTTCTACAACTGAAAACAAGAATATATGATTTCTATAGGACTCAATATATCTTAAAGAAGCTAATCTTTGCAGCAAGAGAAAGTCACTACACGTGACAAACTTAACATATTGGCAATATTTGGTAATTTTCCTAATGCCAAATATTTAAAATGATGTCTCTTCTTGACTATATCACAGTACCTGGGATCAATTTTCTACAAGACTTCTCCAGATTAAACTCGAAGTGGCTGAAAGAAGACATTTTCTATAAGGAATTTGGATCAGAAGAAAAAGAAATCTAATCAATGGTTTTTCAGAATCTAAATACATCACATTTTAAAGTCGAGTACAAATTTTCTGTCTTCTGAAATTGTGTATTTACCTGAGCGTAAGAACCAGAATATACTCTCTACTTTTAAGATTTCTTAATGATTTTCTTATCTTCAAAGTTATTTAAAAATACTTTCAACCAGTCAAAAATAAATAAAAATCTGCAGGAAGCAGCCTAATCATGGACAATTCAGACATCACAAGCAGAGCAAATCCCACTTGAATCTGGCTTGATATCTAACAGTCAGCTATTACATTATCAGAATTAAATCACTTAGGTAATTAGGATGTTTTCATCCTTGCAGGACTTCTCAGTGGACAGGCCAAAGGCCTCAATGAACATGGAAATGGATTTCTCTCTTTGCTCTGGAGGTCAAAACTAGAGGTGAATCTGTGTTATGAGAGGCCAAATCTCTTCTGCTAAGAAGGGATGACAGGATCACAGTTTCTCCTAAAAATGGCGGTAATATAACTTAAACCTAGTAAATGTGAACTGGCACTCTTTCAGCAATTATGCTAAAAGAACAAGTTTTTGGTTTGTACCAAACTGTAATGTGCAGCCTACTGTTAAATAGTTTCAAGCGTGAGAAAACAATGGAAATCACACATGAAGCTGATCTGGGTTCTAATGGTCATTGGGTCCGGTGAGTAATTAACAGCCATACTTTTTTTGAGATTTACATTAGTTGGAGCAAAGATCTGAATCAAGCATTTCTTCTCTCAGGGAAGAAAAGGAAGGAAGGAATGGAGAAAGGGAAGAAGGGAGGAAGGAAGACAGAAGACAAAACAACAACAGAAATTTGAAGACAAAATTAAAAGTATTTCATTGGGGCTGGGGCTGGGGCTCAGTGGCAGAGTGCCTACCTCGCACTTGTGAGGCACTGGGTTTGATCCTCAGCACCACATAAAAATAAATAAAGATATTGAGTCCATCTAGAACTAAAAAAATATTTCATTGTTCGAAATCTCCAGTAGAGAGTGACTGGAAGTAGTTTTGAGCTATTTTGTGAAGCCCTTTCCTCTTTTTAGTAAATATCATCAGTTCCATGTACTCAGGGGAATGAAAAAAAGCCTATTTTAGATTCTTGTTAAATCCAAATCAAGGAGATGGAATGAAGATGGAGGTATGTACAGGGAGTTTAGATGTCTGAAAGTGTTTTCCCTTATCTCTATACCCCAAATCTGAAACTCAAATGCTCTCATTGCTGGCCTAAGATCTGAAATAGTATGGGGCCTCTGGTTGGACCTGTAGTCAACTAAAGAATGCATACCCTCTGAAAAATATGTATGTTTTTGTCTTTGTATTTTTTACTTAAATATGGCCACTTCCCAGATGGGCCAAAGGACTACACTTGTAAACAGGGAAAACCTTTCTATTTCTGAAGTTCAAGGTTTTTGTGTATGAAGCGGTCCTGACATACGCACTCCCCTTTAAAAGAGTGGCCTAATTATAACATTCTCCTATAGAAATGTAGAATTTATTTTCTTTAATTCAGCATAAAAAAAGATCATATTAAAAAGCTAATTGATGGAGTGGGCTTTGACTTACAGCTGACAAATTGTGTAAGGAAGTTCTCATTCCTTCTCTTTTTGCTGATTTAACTTGACCCCATCAGCCATCCTGCTGGGCTGGTGGCCAGGAAGTCGCAGTTGATATGGGTTCTCTTTCCAACTTCCTCTCCATTTCCCTGGTTGCCCAAGGTCCTGATATGTGACAGCACTGAAGCACTGGGAAGGGCCCTTTCAATTGTCCACCACAGGTCATCAGATCAGATATGGTTGTTGACACACCCCTTGACTTCCTCAGGGTTACTCAGTCCAGTGGCTCTATGGCTTTTAAATCAGATCTGGGTATGGGTAAAACGTGGGCGAAGCTGGGACTCCTTGGCTGGGGTCTCCTCTCTGAGATACCACTGCCAGCAGAGGAGAGCGCAGTTTCCCACATTAGAGTTTCTTCTACCAGTGCTTGACCTCTTTTAACTCAGGGAGTTCTGTCTCATCCTTCCTGCACTGCATTCTTTTCCTTCTCTTTCCATAATACACAGCACAGTATGTTCATGGGGTTTCAGGTCTGCTGACTCTTAAATCCTTCAGGGACAAACAGATAAGGAAAAAGAAAAGAAGTGGGTTAGGAATACAAGAGAAGGGAAGGGTAGGACTTTGGTGAAATGCAGAGTAATCAAATATCTAAAGCCTTTCAAATTCAACTTAAAGCTCTGTCTTTCTGTTTTTCTCTTTCTCTTACACACACACACGCACACACACACACACACAAATCTCAGTTTGTGTTTAATCTTTTACAAAAAAGGGAAGAACCTCTAAACATCTACTTTTAATCCTACAAAACTCCCTGAGGAAGAGAAATTATAAAATACAAAGGAGGCCTGGACCAGCAGCTCTGACTGGACTGATGGTTTTGGAAAAATTCAAAGGGAAATAACAAAATAAAATTTAGATAAGTTATTAGGCAGAAAAAAGTAAGAATGGCTACTTTGTGTTAATACATGTTATTAAAGACAACTGTGTTGTGTTAATATGCTTATAAATTTTATTCAGTGTGTATCTAGATACCTACTATTTGTTTACCAGGCTCTCTGGTGGGCATTGTGGATGTCACAAATACATGATGCATCCAGGGAGTCTTCACTATGTACAGGGAACAGCCACAAATGACCAAAAACCTGTGCAAAGTAATTAATAGGCAAAACTTAGTTCTTGAAACAAATGAGGGAGGCACTACCATCATACCCATTTTACAGATGAGGAAACTGAAGCATAGTTTTAGAAAGCAATTTGCTAAGGTCACAGAGCTGGCAAAGGACAGAGGTAGAATTAGATTGTTGGTTGGTCTGACTACAATTCTTAGGGATTTCCACGATCACATTGACTCTAACTTAATCCAATCCAATTCAATCTAATCTAATTATCTATATCCAGTAATATTTAGGAGGGGGCTAGATTCTATCCTTCAAAATTCAGGATTATGCCAGAGCCTGGAAAGAGTTACTTATCCAAGTTTATGCTGATGTGAAGGCAAAAGTTCATCTTTCTAGACCGGTGGATGGACCCATCTGGAAATCTTAGGGGGCTGTCAAAGCTATCTCCAATTGATGCTCTCTGGAGTCCTCATCCTTCCCTCCCTGTCACTCTCTCTTTTCCTAAACAAAACACACCAGCTCTATTCAAGGTGTGTGGACCAGCAAAAGCTCATTTAAACTCTCCTCTCAACTGCTTTATCCACCTTCTAAACTCAAAAGGGGATAGGCAGAAAGGGGCTCACAAAAGCCTCTTCTCCCCTCTTTTCCCTGAAACTCTTGTAATAGGCTCATTAAGGGCCCGCCTGGGCTTGTTATAAAATGCTGTGGAAGCAGTCCATAAGTAGCTCACTGTTTGTAACAGATAATATCAAATTGGAGAAACATGTAAAAGCACATACAAAAACAGTAAAATGAGATGTACTCTAATGATACCAGCCAAACAAGCAGGGAGACAATTAGTCACTCCATGTACATGGTTTGGGATCTGTAGCAGAGCTAATTTTATTTGAGTAACATGTCAACTTTTAACTTTGGCGTTTTGTGTGTGGGGTAAATAAAAGATGTTCCATAAGGAATTGTGCATCATAGGATACTAAATGCTGCTGTCTCATTATAGTAGTCATATTTATCATTTATTAAACATAGTTAATTCTTAAGCCTTCCTTAAAGGATGCTGTGGAGCATCTGATTATGTTTTTCTTTCATCAGATATGAATTTATATTATGTAAGCTAGCCTAATTTTTAATAAGTTTTTATAATAGAGAAATGCTTTTTATGTGTTATGATGTTCTGTTTATAATGTGAATGCTAAAAAACAGTTTCTTGACTTATAATTAACACTCGTAGTCTGTCATGTTTTATGCACCACATTGAAATGGGTGCTGTGCACAAGTGTGGCAACTGTCAACTGCCTTCTGAGAAACCGCTCCTCACAGGGAGTTGGGCTTTGAGGGAGAATTTCTAAATTGAGGGGGATAATTCAATTTTCTATTGTTATCTATGAAATAAGCCTTAGCTTATGTAGAAGTATTATTATATTCATTTCACTGACTTTTGCTTAAGAAAAAAATCCTTCATTCTTTAGAAAACTGCACAATACAACCTCTCTGAAAATAAAATGCTTTCCATGTCTAAAAATATAAAATACATGGAAAGATATTTTTGTATTACTTCATCAAAAAAGAACCATGGAAGTGCTGGTATTATTGATTCAACTTATGATATGCTGTATATTTGTTGCTAGGTTAGAACTTATTTATTTCATTAGTATACCAGTTAACTAGACAGACACATGAACTTTAGTCTTTTCACACCATGGCCATTCCTTTGACCCATTTTTTAAGCCTTTAAAATTATTTTTAAGTTTAAATTTGCTTCTTGATCTCTGATTTGGGCTTCATGGGGTTCCAAGACTCCAAAGCTGGGAGGAGGAGATCAAGAGAGGCCTGACCCTGAATAAAGACCCCCCAAATTCTAGGACTTTCCCTGCCATTGGTACCACATGTAATCACAGGTGTATCACCTACATTATGTGTCCTTTGTTTTCTCATCTGTCAAATGAGAGGGATGGAAAATATTTTCTATGATGACTTCCAGCCAGTAATTCTACTCTTATAATATGAAGAGCTAAAGTGTACAAATACTTTATCTACCACATTTGATAAGTTGAGGGAACTAATTAACTGTAATTTTGGAGAAGACAACTTAGTAAAAGTAATCTCAAACACTATTTTGAAAGTTATAAGGCATCTTGCTTTAGGTGATATAGGGTATTGGACACATTCCTTCCTTTAAAAACTGACACGAAATAACACCTTTTGTTTGGAATGTAATTCAATTGGACAAAGTCTTTTCAAATCCAAAGAGCCTTTTTGGACAATTGGATGATCTTGTCAAGGTTAAGCATATACACATTCTTTGACCCAGTAATTCCACACATTGTCATCTTTCCTACAGATACAAACATACATGTGCACAAAGATGTGTGTTCACAGGTATACACCAAAGCTTTGTTTATGGTAGCAAAGATTGGAAAAAATCTACATATGCATCAATAGGGAACTGCTTAATAAATCATGGCAATTATATTTAGTGAAACATCATGCATTGATCATTGAAATGAGCAAAACATCTCTAAATTCTGATAGAGAACTGTCTTCAAGATATATTGAAAGATATAAACAAAGTGCAGAGCATTGCACCATTTAAAGTATATATATATATANATATATATATATATATATATATATATATATATATATATAAATGCATACATATATATCCATATAATATGTAGATAATATCTCTAAAAGGTTTTCTAAAATCTGGTAATTATGGCTGTTCCAGAGAAAAGAAGAGGGGGGTCCAAGAGATGACAATAGGAGGTCAACTTACTTTTCACTATGCACTGGTTTGCACCTTTAAAAATTTGTACCATGTGTCCCCACTATCAGTTTTTAAAAATGAAATAATAAAAGTAAATGCTTAAGTGCTCAGTTTCTACCAGGCATTATTCTAATACCTGCAGGTATTACTCATGAATCTTTATAACCATATAAGATTAGAATTAGGAGATTAGTGAAATGAGGCCAGAGAAACGTGGGCCATTTGTCTAAGTTCACGCAGGCCATGTGTGGCTTACGAACTCTAGGTCCCTTTCATCCATTCACACACAAATGTGCGTGCAAATACACACACACACACACAATCTTGTCAGTTGGACTATCTTTCCCCTTTATAAATGCCTAAATAATGATATTATGGCTTGTCATGTTGCAGTGAAGTTTTGTGGTTGTATGTGCTTCTGATCCACCTCAAAGCTTAATGGACCCCCCTGACCTGCCCAAGAACAGCTGAACCCACAGAGGAATGCATCTGCCCCTTGTCTAATTCTTCCCTTCTTGGAGACTGTGTCCACTCACATAGTCAAAAGTTACTCTCTAGACTGGGATTGCAGCTCAGTGATAGAGCAGTTGCCTACCATGTGTGAGGCACTGGGTTCGATTCTCAGTACCACATATAATAAATAAATAAAGGTTCATCGACAACTAAATAAATAAAAAGTTATTTTCCTCTTGGTAAAGTAACCACACAATCCTTTCAAATGCTTCAGTTCTCATCTCACACATGTGCACACCATTGTTTTCATTGAATAAGTTTTTCTACAATATTATTCCAAATATATATTATTCTGAGCACCCAGACAATATTATAGACTACCTGCTTTCTCAGAAACACATATACTTAGTCATAAGTACATTTATATTTAGAAGCCAACAATCTGCTGCAAACAGTGTCTTTTTCATTCACATTACCACCATAAAGAGAACATCTCATTGTTTATAGCTCCACTGCTTATACTTTAATAGATATTAAAAATTGACTTTGTTAACTGATGGCTACAGAACTCAGTGCATTTATTAGCAATTGAGGGAGGAACAGATGAGTTGTTTAATGATAAGGAAAGGTGTATTGGTCTTTATGGCCTCTACTGTAAGAACTGGCTTTACATAGGGAGACCCTTTCTCCAGTATATTTGATTCTTTGCCAGCATTTGCTTCAAGTTTCTGTGGTCTCTGCAGGTCAACCTCTAAGTTCAGAGATTTACTTCATGCTGCTTTTCTCCACTAGGCAAGAGCACCGTAGCTCTTAGATTCCTCGCACAGTGTGTCTTTTTAAGTTATCTGTAGCTCAGTTTGACAGTATAAACAACACAACACCTCCAATAGCCCCGAAGCTAGTGCCCCTCAAGTAAGGGTCCAGGACCTCCCAGGTGGTAGCAATGATGGAGCAGACTGAGAAAATGGACCTGAAAGAGTTCAGAAATTATGTCCATCACCTTCAGTCAGGGATGCATTGGCCCGAGGGTGTTTTGGAAGGTGGAGCAGAGGTTTGTTTGTTTAATAAACATTATAGAGATATATTTTCTTTGGCGGAACCTGTAAACCCCACTTTCGTTCCATTGCCTTCTCCTCTACTTAAAGTATTTCAAGAAATGTAGATCTCTTGAAGGGATTTATTCTTTTACCAGGCATGGTGTTTGGAAGTTCCTGGAATGAGCAGTGAGGTTTTGGATCTCATATCAAAGGGTTTAAAGTTAATGATTTTAAGTATGGTTGGATTTTATTGCTCCTCTGGTGGGCTAAAAACTTCAGCCACTCTTTGACCTCTGCTCAGTCAATTCAATTCCATCTAATGCTCTGTGACTAATATGGGGGATATTTAATCTACTTTGCCGCTGAAATTACTTTTAGACTCACTTTTTTTTCCTTGAAAAAACTTCCTCCTGAGAGAAATTGCTTATCGTAAGCTCTAAATATGTTGCATATTACAGAATACATTTTAAAAAGCTTTTCTTTCAGAGACAATTAAACCTTATCACTTATTTTGCTATCACATTACAAATGAGACAGGAAAAGTGATATTACTCGAGAAGGAAAAGAAGACTCAAAAAAGAGGAATGAATGGCAACCTCCCTGATCCTGTTATTAATGTAGATATCATAAGTAGTCGTGTCTTAGCCAAATATTTCCTGCAATGTAATTAGATTGGGAGACAAAAATGAATGAAACACAGGGTTACCAGCCTTAGGTAGGCTTCTTTCATCTAGTTCCTTGTTAAGAATACACGTGGTTGCTTTTAAAGGTTCATTGGAAGGTAAGAATGATCTATGTACCTCACAAGCAAGACAGTAACTATCTTGGGCACCTAGGAAGGGGGGTCCAAACACTAGCTGAATAGGTATAAAGACATGATGTTTTTCCCCAAGATCAGAGGGCTTGCATTTAATCCTTCTTTTGTCCCTAATTAGTGGTCTGACCCCTGGCAAGTCTTTTAAATCTTTGTCCCTGATGAGAGGATCTGTAAGGTGCCTCTAGAGCTCTCCTTCTGTATTGAACTTAGACCAAAGCAGTGCTCACATCTGGACGGGAGCTCTGCTGGAGGGGTGTGGATAGACCCCCAGCACAACCAGGTTTAGCAGAAGGTGGGCAGGGCCATTTATTTTTTCAGGTGCTGAAAATGACTACAGACTCTGCTTCCCACCATCAATTCATTAAGTATAAAGATCTGATGAAGCCCTCCTCCCAGGGAAAATTATATTTAGGCAGGGATCAAAGCCTCAAGGACAGGAGTAGTTGGAGAAGCTGGAAAATGCCCTGGGGGTCCAGAGGTAAGTTTCCAGTCCTGATTTTTACCATTCACTCATTTGGTACTTTCACTCCTCTGAAATTAAGTTTGCTTATCTAACGAGAAGAATGGACTGTCATGGCTTCTGATTTTTTAAAATTATAATTATTAACACATATTTATTGAAAAAAATTAATGGGATTCATTGTGATACTTAAAAACATGCCTGTATTGTTCTTTGATTATGTCTATCCACCCTTCTACCCTCTCCCCACCTCCCCTCTATTCTTTTTCTCCTGAGCCTCTTCCTAGTTGCCAATAGTCCATCCTGTACTTTCAGGTCATCCTCTTTTCCTCTTTGTTTCTCACATATAAGAGAAAACATGTGGTAATTGTCTGTCTGTGTTTTGCTTACTCCACTTAACATGATGTCCTCCAGTTCTGTGCATTTTCCTGCAAGTGATTGTATTTCATTCTTTTTTATGGTTGTGTAATACTCCATTGTGTATAATAACATATTTTCGTCATCTATTCATCTGTTGAGAAGCATCTAGATTTATTTTATATTTTGGCTATTGTGACTAGTTCTTCAGGTCACATGGGTATGCAGGTTATCTCTTTCGTATACTGATATATACACAACCGAGGGACAGCTGGAATATATTGTGATTCTACTTTTAGTTTTTTGAGGAACTTCTATGCCGCAGTCCAGCTGCAGCAAAATAACTGGGCGTGACGAACAACTTGTATACATTGATACAGCAGGAGTGGGAGCCGTTTATTGTAGGACAGGAGGGGTATATATACATTACACACAGCTTATCTTAATTAACATAAACTAGATACAGCAGTCAACCAATAAGGAATCTCCACACTTAATGGCTCGCTGGCGTCACTTCACAAACCACTCCCTCTGGCAAAATGCCAGGCGCCATCTTGGCTTGTTTACAGACCCTAGCACTTCTATATTTTCTATACTGGCTATACCAGTTTACACTCCTATCAACAATGTATAAATATTCTTTTTTCTCTTCATCCTCACCCTCATTTGTTGTTATTATTGTTGTTGTTATTGATAATAGTAATTCTTATTGGGGTGAGATGGAATTACATTGTAGTTTCAATTTGCATTTCCCGATGGCTAAAAGATGTTGAGCATTTTTTAATATATTGGCCAATTGTATTCCTTTTTTTGAGAAGTATCTGTTCAGTTCATTTGCCCATGTTTAGATCATATTACTTGTTTTTGTGTTCTTCAATTTTTTGAATTCTTTGTATATTCTGAATACTAATCCTGTGCCAGATGAATAGCTAACAAAGGTTGTCTTCCATTCCGTGGGTTGTTTCTTAAGCTTTTTGATTTGATGTGATCCCATTTTTCAACTCTTGCTTTTGTTTCCTGTACTTTTGGGGTGCGATTCAAGAAATCATTGCCTATGCCAATATCCCAAAGTGTTTCCCCTGTTTTTCTCTAGTGGCTCCAGGTCTTACATTAAGATCTTTGATCTATTCTGAGTTGATTTTTGTACAGGGTGAGAAATAGGGGTCAGATTTCTATCTTCTCCATGTTGATATCTAGTTTTTCCAGCACCATTTGTTGTTTTTTCCCCAATGTATGTTTGTGGAACCTTTGCTAAGAATCAGTTGGCAGTAGACGCACAGATTTACTTTTTGGTTTTCTGTTCAGTCCCATTGGTTTATACGTGCACGTGCATGTGTGTGTGTGTGTGTGTGTGTGTGTGTGTTTAATGCCAATATCATGATTTTTTTTTTATCATGGATCTGCATTTTTTTTTTAATCAAGTATTTTGATGCCTCCAGGGTTGCCCATTTTTGCTCAAGATTTCTTTGGCTATTTGGTGTCTTTTATAAAATATAAAATTATATTTTATAATATAATTCATTATATAGAAATGAATTTTAGGATTGTTTTCTCTATTTGTATGAAAAATTTCATTGACATTTTGGTGGGAATGGAAATGAATCTGTGTAGACCACTTGGGACAATATGAACATTTTAACAATATTAATTCTCCCAATCCATGGGAGCTCTTTACACCTCTTAGGGTGTTCTTCGATTTCTTTCTTCAGTAATTTTTGATTTTCATTTTAGATGTCTTTCACTTCTTAGATATATTTTTAGGTATTTTTTAAAGAGAATATTGTGAATGGGATTAGTTTCCTGATTTTCTTCCCAACAACTTCATTCATGGTAAATAGAAAAGCTATTGATTTTTGTATGTTGACTTTGTATCCTGCTACTCTACTGAATAGGTCCATCACTTCTAATAGCTTTGGAGTAAGTCTTTAAGTTTTTTTCATGTATAGAAATATGTTATCTGTAAACAAGGATAATTTGATCTCCTTCTTTCACATTTGTATGCCTTTCATATCTTTCTCTTGCCTAATTGCTCTGGCTAAGATCCCTACTGCTTTATTGCGTAATTATTACTTATCTTGTTCCTCATCTTACAGGAAGTGCTTTCAGTTTTTACCCATTCAGGATGATATTGGCTATGCATTTGTCATACATAGCTGTTATTGTGCTGGGGTTTGATTCTTATATGCTTAAGTTATTCAGAGATCTTTTTATCATAAGTGTTGAAATCTAGTGAATCTTTTTTTGTGTGTGCATCTATTGACGTGGTCACATTATTCTTAATTCTATTTATATGCTATATTATGTTTATTGATTTGCATATGTTGAACCATCCTTGCATCTCTGGAATGAAAACAACTTGATCATGATGTATGATCTTTTGAATGTCTATTGAATTGAATTTGTGAATATTCTGTTGAAGATTTTTGCATCCATGTTTACCAGGGATATTGTTCCCTAATGTTCTTTCTTTGTTGTGTCCTTGTCAGATTTTGGTAGCAGGGTAATTCTGGCTGTGTAGAATGATTTTGGAAGGGTTCCCTCTCTTTCACATTTACAGAATAGTTTTAGAAGCATTGTTGTCAGTTCTTCTTTAAAAATTTGGCAAAATTCAATCCTAAAGCCACCTGGTCTTGGGTTTTTCTTTGTTGGAAGATTTTTAAATTACTGATTCAGTTTCACTACTAGGAATTGGTCTATTTAGGAAACCATCCTTCTAACTTGTAAGATTGTAACTATCTGGAAATAAGTGCCTTCCTTATATGGTGGAAGTCAGGGCCAGTTCCTTCTTATCCTAATGTGGTCAAGCATCCTCCAGTGGTGGGTGTTGTAGTGAAAGAAGGTTCTGGGATTCAGAAAAGCCACACTCAGGACTCTCTGCCTCAGTTTCATGACTCTTAAAGTGAAGAGAGTAGTATGTATATTATTCAGAAGCTACAAAAGGAACCCAAGCAGTGTTCAGCATAATTCAGTGAGTATTAATTTCCCTCTGTCCATCTCTACTCTCCAACACTATGTTTTATATATTATAATCTCTAGCATTCTCTTCCAGAAAAGTGTGATGGGTATCAAGAGAAGATTGAATAACTAGCCCCAATTTTAATTCAGTTGTCCAACTATTGTCACAGTAATATTGTGTAAAAATAACAGCAGAATCTCAAGAATTATTTTCTTGGTCACGAGTTCTGACCCCAAAACTCACAAGCAGATCCGGGCAGCCCGGGCAGCTCTGCTCCTTGTGTCTCTCATTCTCCTATTGGAATCAGTGGTCAGTCAGGGATGTTCTTCTCTGACAATGGTACAAGCCAAACAGGAAAGTTCCACTGTGAAGGCTCACTGTCAGCTCTTGGTTAGGTCACATCTGTTAACTTCCCAAACCAGATTACATTTCTAGACCCCAAACCAAGAGACATATATTAGACTCTGTTTTTAATTGGAAAAGCTGTAAAGTCATGTGGCTTTAATAAATGGAATATGGATGGGAGGGATGTGAAAAATTGGCGAGAATATTCAAAATCCTCTCTTTTAGATATTTTAGAAAGAGAATTTTTTTAATATTTATTTTTTAGTTTTCGGCGGACACAACATCTTTGTTTGTATGTGGTGCTGAGGATCGAACCCGGGCCGCACGCATGCCAGGCGAGCGCGCTACCGCTTGAGCCACATCCCCAGCCCTCTTTTAGATATTTTAAAATTTACAATCCCGCGTTGTTAATGATAGTCATGTTACTATTCAATAGAACACCAAAACTTATTCTGTCTCATTGTGATTTTGTACTCATCCACCAATCTCTCCCCATTCCCTTTCCTCTCCTACTCTCCCTAGGCTCTGGTGTCTGGTATGTTTCTTTCAATTTTTATGAGATCATCTTTTTATAAATGAGTAAGATCCTGCTGTGTTTGTCTTTTGGTGTCTGGCTTGTTTCACGTTGCAATGTCCTCCAGGCCCATCTATGTAAGTTCATTTCTTAAAAAGTAAAGAGTGAAAGACAAAAGCATGTACCGTTGACCCTCTCTATCTGTGGGTTCCACACACACAGATTCAAGCATCTGAGGATTAAAAATATTCAGAAAAATAGACTGTGTACAGGATATGCAGGGTCTTCTCCCCTTATTATTCCTTAAACAATACAGTATAACAGCTACTTATGTGGCATTTATTATATTATGTATTATAAGTAATCTTGAGATGATATAAAGTATACTCGAGTGTGTAATATGCACATTATATACTATCGGTAAAAGGAACTTGGGCATTGGTGGATTTTGCTATCTGTAGGGGGTCCTAGAACCCATCCTCCTTGCATAACAAGGGACAGCTGTACCTGTAAATTCTTACTTGAATATAAATTGCCAACTTGTGTTTTATGGTCTTGAGGCACTGACAGCATGAGTTTCTAAAAGGGTGAGCGCTTGAGGCATTGATAAATAAATGGAAAGTAGGGATTTGGGTTCCCTGAAGACAAGAAGAAGGTTTGCAGTTTCTGAGAGTGCTAGAGACATAGCACCTCAGAGATGAAAGGACATTTGATAGAATGGAAACTAATGAAAGGCTAAACGGGCACCATGGCACACACCAGTAATCCCAGTGACTTGGGAGGCTGAGGCAGGAGGATCCCTAAGCAACTTAGTGATACCCTGTCTCAAGATAAAAAAAAAGAAAGGATTGGGGATGTGACTCAGTGGATAAGCACCTGTAGGTTCAATCCCTGGTACCATGAAAAGAAAATAAAAAGAAAAGAAAAAAAGACTAGGTATTATATACATGCACAGGCCTGTAGCTAATAATGGCCTTCCTACTAATATAGAGGATTGGATAATCTTGATCCCATTCATCTCAGAGTGTGTTACATTGCCTGGTACGTACTGTAAATACTTGACCAATACTTTTTGAATTAATGAGTGATTAACTTGAGCTGTGTAGATTAATTAACACAGCCCCTAAAGAAGTAGTGAGCATCTATTTTGGAACACAATTCAAATATTTTACTAATGTAAGGGATTTCTGACATGGCAGAATGTCCCAGTGTGGAGGCCTCAGGCAAGGAGAGCAATGATCCCAAGGCAGGCACCAGGACAAGGATGTGAGCATGGGAGAGAAATCTGGCCAGTTGTGTTCAAGGAGGGAGTGATGTGGGGAAAGCTTGGTCAGCAACAAGTGCCATCACAGTAGCACAAGTGTATCTTCTTAAGGTGTTGGCACAGCCGCAGCATTATCTGCTCCTGGGACCTTTTTGTTAAGGGAACCAGGCTGATTTTACCCATGTAAAGGAGGGGTATATTCAGTCTACTCACTGAAAAGACACTGAATCTGCATATAAATCCCTCTGTGCAATACAGCAGGGGGGGGGGTTCCTTGCATGTGCTGCTTAAATGTGTCTTGGTTTCCTCATCTAGGTAGTAAAGATGGTGCAGTGCTGTTTTAGTCAGCTTTTTTTGCTGCTGTGACTAAAAGATCTGACCAAAACAATTGTAAAGGAGGAAAAGTTGATTTTGGGGCTCACAGTTTCAGAGGTCTCAATCCTTAGAGAGCAGGCTCCATTCCTCAAGGCTCAAGGTGAGGCAGAACTACATGGCAGAAGACTGTGGCAGAAGGAAGCAGCTCACATGATGGATGACCAGGAAGCAAAGAGAGAGACTCCACCCTCCAAATACAAAATAGATACCCCATAGCCCCACTCCCCAGTGGACCACTTCCTCCAGCCACACCCCACCTGCCTCCAGTTACCACTCAGTTAATCCCACCAGGTTTAGATTAAGGCTATAACCCAATCATTTCTCCCCCAAACCTTCTTGCATTGCCTCACATATGAGTTTTTGGGGGACACCACATCTAAACCATGACCAATGCCTCCTACTTAATGTTGTTGCAAGAATCGAATTAATTTCTGGTCAATAATGTTATCTTACTGGTGAAAATTTCTCAGACTGTGCATAGAAAAAAGCAACCTCACCCCAGCACCCTCTTGCCTCCCTCTTTCCTATGCTTCATTTTACAGCCGTGCTCTGTCTTTTGTCTGCCCCCAGGTCTGAACCAATTGGGATCTAAGCACCAGTAGGGAGGAAACTTGGTCTATGGTCTCCAGGACTGTGTCCCCGGAACCTAAGATGGTGCCTAGCACATAGCAGGTGCTCAATAAAACTTTGTGGTGGGGTGAGTTTGTGGCTCAGTGGTAGAGCACTTGCCTAGCATGTGTGAGGCACTGGGTTCAATTCTCAGCGCCACATATGAATAAATGAATAAAATAAAGGTCCCTCAACAACTAAAAAATATTAAAACAAACTTAGTGGTATGGGGGAAAGAATATCCTTTTTTTTTAATTTTTTATTGTTGGTTGTTCAAAACATTACATAGTTCTTGACATATCATATTTCACACTTTGATTCAAGTGGGTTATGAACTCCCATTTTTACCCCATATACAGATTGCAGAATCACATCAGTTACACATCCATTGATTTACATATTGCCATACTAGTGTCTGTTGTGTTCTGCTGCCTTTCCTATCCTCTACTATCCCCCCTCCCCTCCCCTCCCCTCCCCTCTTCTCTCTCTACCCCCTACTGTCATTCATTTCTCCCCCTGTATTATTTTCCCCTTTCCCCTCATTTCCTCTTTTGTATGTACTTTTTGTATAACCCTGCAGGGTCTCCTTCCATTTCCATGCAATTTCCCTTCTCTCTCCCTTTCCCTCCCACCTCTCATCCCTGTTTAATGTTAATCTTCTTCTCCTGCTCTTCGTCCCTACTCTGGTTCTTAGTTACTCTCCTTATATCAAAGAAGACAATATCCTTTTTAACAAATGGTGGTGGAACCATTGAATAACCACAAGCCAAAGAATGAATTTTGGTGACTATCTCATATAATCAAAAATTAATAGAAAATGACCAAAGTCCTAAATGGAAAAGAAAGAATTATATAACTCTTGGACAAAAGCATAAGCATGTCTTCGTGACACTGGATTAAGCAATAGTTTAATATATATGTTCTCAAAAGCACAGCAAATAAAGAAAAAAAATAAACATCATCAAAATGGAAAAATTCCATGCTTCAAAAGACATTATGAAAAACGTGAAAAGACAACATACAGAGTGGAATTAAATATTACAAATTATATATATATATATATATATATAAAATAATGATATGATAATGATCTAGTGTTTAGACTATGTACGAGTTTAAAAAACAACTTTTAGAACCTAATAAGTAAAAGACAAATAATTTAATTTGAAGACAGACAAAGAAGTCAAACTGAAATTCCTTCAGAGAAGATACACAAATGCCCAATTAGCACAGGTAAAAACTTTTGCATGGCATCATTAGTCAATAGTGAAATACAAAATAAAACCAGGTGAGACACTAACATATACTCACTAGAATAACTACACTAAGAAATTTGTGGGTAGGAATGCAAAATGGTACTGACAACTTTGGAAAACAGTCTGACAATCACTCAAAATGTTGAACTTTTTCATATTCAAACCATAACCATGCTCTGTTGACTTCATCTCTTAAATATCTCTAGCATCTACTCTCACATCTTCAATTCCATTGACATTTTTCTGGTCCAAGTAACCAGGCATCCCTTCCTGCAGAAGCCATCCTGCAATCCATTTTTCTTATTGGGTTTGAAGTGATGAAAAGAAAATTTTATCATGTCCTTCTCCATCTTACAATGTTTCACTGTTGTACTCTTATTCTTGGGCTAGAGATAAGTAATTGTCCTGGCCTGCAAGATCCTACATGATCTTCCCCCTATTATTTTTCCTGTCACTCTATACTCACTACAACATGGGGCCTCAGAAACAGGCAGAATAATATAGTTTTAAAACAATAGATCATGACCCAAGCCTTGACCAACAGTCCCTTGGATCACCAACATAATCACTCTTCAAGTCATCAGACTATGTGTAGCAGGATCATCATAGGCTCTTTACAATGAACAACAGGAAACATGTGTCTTTCCGATGCCCTCTTCTTCCTCCAGGAAGGGACATGAGGAAGACCTCCTCTGATGGGTTGTTGTATTGTGGGAAGAAATTTCAGGGATCCCTATTTATGATTGTCAGCAATAGCTAACAAGAATGGGTGTTATTTATTGAGAACTGATTTTGCTTGCATAACTTAATTGAATCTATACAACAATCCCTTGAGATAGGACCCTTTTCATTCCCATTTTGCAGATAACAAACTGAGAGGGAGGAATATTAGTTATCAGTTCAAGGACACAGGTGATATTGATCAGGTACAGATTTCAATTATAGAAGACTCTAGCTCCAACTTAAAAATTTCATCAACGTGCTCCCCTATATCTCTTGACTTTTGTGTTAGGGAGCTGGTTCAGTGTAAAGGGTGCTAATCACATGGGGCTGAGCTTTGATGGTGTTATGGTTTGGATCTGGGATTTCCCCAAAGGTTCATGTGCTTAAAGGCTTGGTCCCCAAAGCAGCAGTGTCCAGAAGTGGGGATTTTAGGAGGTGATTGGATCATGAAACTGCAATATCATTGATGATCAGTCCATTTGATGGGTTAATACTTCGAATGGACTACTAGAAGGAGGTGGAAACTGAAGTATGTGTGGCATGGTTGAGGAAAGTTGGTGACAGAGGGTGTTGCTTTGGGACCATATCTTTGGCTGCTTCTTCCCTTCTCTGGTTCCTAACTGCTATGACATGAGAGGCTTTTCTCGGTTAGACCTTTGTGTCATAATGTTTCCACCTTGGAACCAGCTGGCCACAAAATGAGACTTCTGAAACCATGAGCCAAAAATTGATCTTTCCTCTCCAAATTGTATTTGTCACAATGACAAAAAGTTGACTATTATGGATGGAGATATTGAAAGATCCAGAAAGAAACCACCTAGAGAGGCTAATATGTGCTGAAGATCAAGTGTGGGATGTCCCTGAGATAGAGAATGGGAGAATGCCAACACCAGGTCAAAACAGGAGAGGAGAATGAGGAGTGTCCCCGATGGGTAGCTTGGTAAAAGGACAGATTATTCAATTAGTAAGGAAAAAATTCCTGGGATGCCAGATTACTTTGGGGACTTTCTTTTTGATGACTTGGTTATTGGATATCTTCAAAATGAATAGTAAGTAATGTCAGATATCTTTTTTTTTTTTAGTTCTGACTTACACTAACTTGCTTGGGTCAGTCAGTCTGTAAGTTCTCTGACAGTAGGATTAACCAGCAACTCTGTTTCTTTAGGTGTTAACTAATATTCTAGAACCTGTATAAAAGAAACCTAGTCCCACTTAAAAGCAAATTTTACAATGACTCATATGGAATTTCTGATGTTTAGCAGCTACTGGAAAATTGGAAACCTAGAGGAACAGTAGATGTTAAAATCAGAACTAAAGATGGCATCAGAGTTTATAGCAAAAGCAACAGAAATTTGTTAAAGATGATATGAGGGCATCCATGGGCTGGAAATTCAAATATGCAAAGAAAACAACAGTCAGGAAGATGTGTAACCTCACATTTTGTAGAAATATCTTGATCTTGCAGTATCAGGATGGTCTTGTCAAAAAAGATATCAATTTCAGTTCTATTACTAGGCATGCATCCTCTAAAGTAAGGGATGTAGGAGCCTTTTTCCATTCTAAAATAGTCTGAAAGTGGAAAAGCTATGAGATTTTTTGTTTTTATTTTTATTTGAATGACATTGATCCAAGTGTCCCTGATTATGAGAGAAGGGAGGAGAAAAAATGATGTTGCTCAAATTCCAAAATTCATTTTTATATGAATTTTTCATTTTCTTAGGGCTAAATAGTTCAGATTTGTTTGTTTTTCTTTTGAATGTTTTTATTGGTGCATTATAATTATAAATAATAGTGAGATTCATTGTGTCATATTCATACAGGCACATAGCATAATCTGGTGGATTTTTTTTCCCCAGTACTGCCTCTTTCCTTTCTCTTCTCTTCTTCCTAAATCCACTTTCTCTACTCTGCTGGTCTCCATTCTATTTTCTTGAGATCCCCTTTCCCCCACTTTTTTTTTCCTCTTTAGCTTCTGCATGTGAAAGAAAGCTAAAACTCTATCTAGCCATCCATCTCATTCTGGGATGATTATTCTTCCCATTAATGAGATGCCACTGCAAAGGGATTGTTGCTGGTTCTTTCTTAAATCCTTAATTTAACACATGACATCTTTGGCATTTTTGTATTCCTTATTTTCTTATACATTCCTGATAGTGTACTCGCTGGGCAGAGCAAGAACTGAGAGACAACAAATGATTCATCAGGTGGGGCTCTTGGTCGAAACTATAATAAACCAACTCTGGCTAACTGAAGCAGGAAAGGGTGCTTACTGGAATGATATCAGGTTGTTTGAGAGCCAGGCTTGGGAAACATGCAAGAACAATCATCACAGGAGGAACCATGTGTTCTTCAGCTTTCCCGACCAGACCTTTGATACAGCTGGCACCAAGGGTGAAGTTCAACTGCATCCCTGCTGCTTCTGCATGAATAATGCCCTACGCTCTGGATTCCCATGTAAGAGCATTTATTTGGTCAAGCTCTGTTTGGATACTTCAGTGTCCATCAGGAAGGGAGAGATTACATTTGGGCTCTTGGCCTTCAGAGAAGGTGGCTGAATATGCTTCCTGCCAATGAACCAAGTCATGGGGCCTGTTCCTGAACAGGAAGAAAGCAGTGAAAGAGGGCTTCAGGCAGACAGATTTACTGCTTTGCATTGATTTGGGTCGCTCGGTGTCTCATATCCAGGACTTGTGACAATCAGTATTTGTTTTCAGATAGCCTAGGAATCGATGCTGTCCCAGAATCTGAGATAGCAAGAAACCAATTATGTGGGTGCAATTATGAAGGAAAGTAGGACTGCAGGGTATATTTTTTAGGGACTTCTTAGAAAACTGCTTTGTCGGGCTGGGGATGTGGCTCAAGTGGTAGCGCGCTCACCTGGCATGCGTGCGGCCCGGGTTCGATCCTCAGCACCACATACAAACAAAGATGTTGTGTCCGCCAATAACTAAAAGAAATAAATATTTAAAAAATTCTCTCTCTCTCTCTCTCTCTCTCTCTCTCCCCCCCCCTTTAAAAAAAAATAAATAAAAAAGAAAACTGCTTTGTTCTGTCAAAAAAATTATATTAATTTTCCCTTTAGTATCAGCAGAATGACTGATACTAAATGACTAATACTGATACTCCAAAGGGGTTATATTCAGCTCATAATCTGTCCTACTGGTAGCATGAAACACTGGAATGCCATCATGTGATGTTCAACTTCAGTTTGGGAACTGAAATATCATAAATTCATTAGTGAGCCAACTGATATTAAATGTTTCACTGACAGTCGTACATCCCTAGGGAAGGTTTCTCTTAATTTATTAGGATGGCTCTCATACCTACTTTATTATATTTATTTATTACACAGCATTTCAATTCTTTGTGAATCCAGGAGTGTGCTAATAACTAACTAGTGTCTAATATGCAGAGTAACTAAAGAACCATGTAAATAAGTACACGATAGAATAAAATACACATAAAAAGTTATTTTTTACCTACCACCAAATAGATCCTACATAAGGTCTTATCCACTTTGCAACCATAGTTTACACAACTGTTCATGCTCATTCTGGGCTTCCTTTGGCCCCAAATTCAAGTACATAATCTGACTGTCATTATCATATCCCATCATCTAAGTCTTGCCATGACAAAATATAACTTCCCAGCTTAGAGAGGAACATTGTATCATATTAAACATAGCCCAGCGCCATGGTAGGTAGAATGGTACTCCAAAGTTTTATACTTTTATCCCTGGATCTATGAATATCCTGTATCACACGGAAAATGAGAATTTACAGATGAAATTATAGTTATAGCCCTGAAAATAGGGAGATTATGCTGTGTTATATGAATGGGCCCAATATTATCACATCAGTTTTTGATAGATAGAGAACTTTCTCTTGCTGGAACCAAACAGATGCTGCAAAAAGGGACATCAGAAAGATTCTAAGTGGAAGACCATTGCTGATTTTTAGATGGGGTCTATGCCCAAGGACTGGAAAGTTATTTCAGCCCCCAACTGACCACCAGCAAGGAAATGGGGAACTATCTTACACCTACAGGGAGTTGGACTCTGCCAACAACATGGATGAGCTTAGAAGCTGATTTTTAGAACCTTCTGCTAAAAGCTCACCTAGTGGAAGACAATTTGATTTTGGCCTGTGAGATCCAAAACAGAGAAATGAGCCGAATTCACATGGACCACTTACCTATAGCATTATGAGATAATATATATGTTGTCTTAAAGTGATGTTCATGCTAAATTTTTATGGCAGCAATAGGATGTTATTATGAATATTTCCTTTGGACAATATTTCTGGCAGGGCTTAAAAACCCCAAAGGATCTCAAGGGACAGGAGAAGGTTCTGAGTACACTCTACAGGAAGAGCCAAGCTGAAGTGATTCTCAGGGGCTCTTTGGGTAGAAAAATCTCTAGCATGAGGCAAATACAGAACCTGAGGAGACTCGTGAACAGCTAGAACATCCTCATTTGACTATTCACCATAAGCTTGACCATGTCAAGCTCTTTGCAGTTGATGAGGAAAGGGAGCAGATGTCTCCCTATTGGACCGTGTGCAAATACACTGTAGGGGTAAGGGGTGAATGCCAGGCTTTAGGAAAAAACAGAAGGTAGTTTTCTTCATGGATAAAAATCTGTCTGTGTATGTGAAATCTAGGGTTTTATATTCTTTGACCTAACACTAGACTCCCTCCTCTCCACCTTTTTCTCTCTCTGTTAGAGTTATGTATTGTAAACCACATCTAGTCTAGAGCCTTATCGTGATATGAAGTTTCTTGGGCTATTGGGCTGAATAATGCCACAAAACCTACCAATGCTTAGGGGCTGCACAGAGAGCTCAGAAAACAATCTGGGTTAGACAGATGATATCTCAGCAGACAGTCTGTGCTTGGTTCATTTTCCCAAACTCCACTCTTTTTTACTGGTAGCTGGGGGAGAAGGATGTTCCTTGTGCTTAGAAGTAAATTAAACATTTACAACATAGTTTCAATGGGTATTTTTTTCCTACTAGTCCCAGTAAACTACCGCCTAGAAGAGATCTGTGTTTGATTTAAGTTTTGTTTCCCTTCATGGTTTTCAGAACCGAAGATGTGTGTTAATGAACTTATAAAACACATTTTATATAGTTTAGAAACCAATATTTCTCAAACTCTAATTTAATGTACATTTGTACCATAAGATTCTGAGAAAAATGGATTCCATTGTAAAATAACTTTGCTAAAGCTGCATATTTTAAATCCCATCTTGTAGATTTACTCTTACATTATCTTATTAAAGGCTCTGAGAAGTCCTGTTGCTATGAAAAAAAAAGTCTGTCTGCATAGATGGATGGCAGTCCACTTGCCTGCCATGCCGGAGTCAGGTCTTAGAGAAAAGTGACAAAATAAAGTTGTCCTTAACTCGATAGCAAAGACCATACCATTTTCCATAGTCTGTTTCTCAACTTGGTAGACTACTGGATAACAGGTCAAGGAATGTTCTCCAATATTGACATAGACAAGTTTAAAGGGAGATTGCATTAAAAAGAAGAAACTGCAACATGTAATAGTGACTGATGTTGTCTGCTGAAGAAGGTTAGGACATCTTCCCATCGGAGTCTCAGTGAGTTATATTCGCCTGCCCTTAAGGCTACTTCCACATTCAAGTGAGGACTTCCTGTCTTAAAAGCAGTCGCTGGAGTATCACCTTTATGAGGCACCTGGATTAAAAGTACTTGGAAGTCGAAAAGTTACTCTTCACAAAGCATCAAATGGATTTCCCCTCTTTAAAAAAAAAAAAAAAGGATAATCAATGGACTACACAGTAGTCATTTCCATTAAATAGAAAGCTTTAAGAGAAAGAAAGAAAGAAAAAGCTTTGAAAACTTTACTTGCAGTATCTTTTCATTCTTTCTTTGATGTGTCTGGAGTGAGGAGAATACATTAATGCCTTTTAGCTTGGCAGCCAACTCTCTCAAATGTACATAAATGGAACAGGACTGGCTAGAACACCAATTTCATTTTTAGAATTCTAATGTCAAGACTGTTTCCACAAAAGGAAAAAAAAACCAAAAAACAGGAGAAACAGTGCTGAAGTTTTAAGCAATGTCTCTTTGGGAGTGGTCAACTTCAATTAGTTAGATTCTGTCACACAGGGTGATTTCTTAGGAAGAGAAGGAATTGTCAATCCTCAGCCCAGCCCATGGCCAAGATGATGGCCATGCAGGCTCCTAGGCTGCAGATGAGCCTCAGAGCAAAGTGACAGAAAAAACTTGACTCTGCAGCAAAGATTACGCCCTCTTCCATAGCCTGCACCCATCTTGGCATGTACCTGCTCCATTCTCCTTTTATACAGAAATAGATTTTGCTGCCTCATGACTCACCACTGGAGATATCTCAGCCTCTTTGATGGTTACACAAAGTCAATAGATGTAAGTGAGAGTGCTGTGTGACATCTATAGGTCTTGACCTCAAAACTAGGAACTGGGCTCCTCCCTACTCTGCCCCCCCACCCCACACTCAGATGTGTACTGTGTTCATAGAGTGACCCAATTTATGCCACCCAAATGGTGATGACATCTGAGGGGAGAGTGGTGCAGCAAGAGGGAAGGAGCCTGAGGCCACTCACAACTTTTGAAGAGGAGCCCTGTCCCTCTGTTTAAATCTTCTACCTCCAGAGTCGCATAAAAGAGAAGGAAGCTCCTATGTCATTTAAGTCACCAAGAAACAGCATCTCCTTGCTTGCACTGCTTAGCCATCACCCTTCCCCAGGACCAGAGCCCTTCTGTTCCTCAGTGATTCCCACAGTGGCACCTTTACCTGGTCTACGTGCTTTTGCTAAGTTATTAATTTAAAAATTATTAAGCTGATATTATGTTTAAGTATATCCAATGAGTCCTGGATATACTCCATGGACCATTCTGTGAAGGTTAGCCAGCACTAACCATTCAAACCAACTAATCTGATAGTCCTCTGCTAATGTATGACTATCTGTCCCAGGAACATGGTTGATCCTAACCCTGGCCTTGTAGGCAATCATAGTGGTACAGGTAGAGAGAGGCTTGGGTTCTCATGTGTTCTTGCTCTCCAACATACATCCAAAGTGATTGTTCCCCATTCTACAGGAATGGGACTCTTTCAAACTCCACTTTGAGGAATCTTATGGTGTTTGTCTGAATTTTATTCTTTATCAATTAGTTATAAGCAAATTTTTGCTTTTCTTTTTTTAAGTAGCCAAAATTTGACTTAAATTAACTTTTTTAAAAAAGGGCATTAATAAAGTTAATGAGAACATAAGTGGATGCTTTCCTCAGCCTTAACAGGCCCAGTAAAGTTTAGAAATGTAATGCAGTATTTAAAACAAGCACACATCCTTATGTCTAACTTTTGATAAAGCTGTTTCATGATTTAAAATGGTCTCTTATTTGTCAGGATGTATAAATAATGACCATTTATAAATACATGTTTTCATTCTTAGTTAATAAAGTCAACTAATCCCCTTTTAGAATTCCTGACTTTAAAAAAAATTCAGACTGAGGAAGATGGATGGTTATTACTATTCATTATTCAGTGACAGATTCTTTTATAGGGAGTTTATGTTATATTTAAATCTCACTAGATTTATAAAAACTTAGTGATGCCTCCTGGGAACATACATGGGGATAGACCATGCTTTTCCTTGACTTTGGTCCCCTGGAATTGAGGGCGAAGAATCTTTCTCCTATAAATAACTTCTTAACACCTCACAGGCACACACACCTACACACAATTTTATAGACAGCCAGCTTGTTCACACAAAATTCTGCAGGGAAATAGGAGCATTTCCTACCAGGCTGGTATAAACAGTGACAAATCAGGAAACGAGCTAGACAGACATTGTTATACTGTCTGTTTAGGCAACAGATGAGACTCACTTTATTAGAAGTTTATGCATATTAATTTTAATTTTCTTTGAGGGATATGCACTTAAAGTGTATTAGCCACTTGTTTATCAGTCAACCAATATCTAATTTGGCATTAGTACAAATGTTAAATGCTATTCTGGATGTTGAGCCTTTAGAATTGGGCCAGGCTTGCCTCATACTAGATCAGTAGGATTTTAATTTTTTGTGAATCAATTTTAGGGATAAAAAAATAACATCAGAAATGATCCTATACTAATATAGGACATAAATGATCCTATTATTAGTGTATATTTTTCTGTACAAGAATTGAATTTCAAGATACCTTGATGTGTGTATTTTGTCATCCTAATTGCGAAAATTACCCACACATTCTCTTTGTTCATCAGTCAATTCTTACTCTCTCCTTCACCCTCTTCTCATTGCTCTCTCATCCCTCTGAAGTAGTAATCCTACAAAGGAAACATGGTCAGAAAATTGTTCAATGACCAATTACAGGATTCTGGACTTTAGTTCTCTGTTCTTCATGGACACATGTTGCTGTGGTTTGGATAAGTAAGTATCTCACCAAAACCCATGGATGTAAAGTAAATTCCCCAATTTATAGCTCTGTTGCAAGGTGGTAGAACCTTTTGAAGTTTGGGCCAGTGGAAGGCAGTTAGGTCATTAGGGGTATGTCCTTGTGTGGGGATATTAGAATCCTGGCCCGTTCCTCTCTCTAGCTGTTTCCCAGCCATAATGAGGTGAACAGAACTTTTGTACCACATGTCCCCACCATAATGTACTGTGCTCCTACAGCCTGAAAGCAACAGAGCCAAGTTACCGTGCACTGAAACCTCTGTAACCATGAACCAAAATGAACCCTTCCTTCTTTCTAGGATGATTATCTCCGATATTTTATCATGGTAACAGAAATCTGACTAACACAGATAGATGCTTGGTTTGGTACCATATTGGGAAATCTGCCTATATATCTGAGCTTGGTGAATAGGGGAGTCTTATAGAATGTGAGCTCATGGGATGGGTCCATCAGGCCTGGCTAGAAGTGTAGGAGCTCAGAGGTCATGTGGAAGCTCCCTGAAGAGAACAAATGACTTACACCTGTTCTGTCATTGAAGGCATCAAGTCCATTTACCCAGGGATGGAAAGAAAAGAGAGCTGAAGCCGAGCTACTTCATAAAAATGCTGTGGGGCAGAAAAGACAGCAGAGCCAGAATAAAAGCTAATAAATGCAGTAGGTGAGCAGAACGAACAGTTCTCAAATGTTGGACAAACCTACCACACTGACTCTCGCCATCCCTTGCCCACAATTCAAGCACATAGAAAAATTCCATATCTGGTGCTAAAGTCTCCTTCTATTCATGTGAGAACTTTTAGCCCTATCTATACTGTGATTTCCAAGCAACCTGCTCACTAGAATGAGGTTGCTTCTCATATTGAATCTCTAAAATGCTGCCAAAAATATAACTTATATCAGATGAGTCATTATCTTGGGGAATTACAGCATGTCAGTAGGCGAGGTTTCCTTGATGGAAGTTTCTTGCAAACAGTAGGTCATGCAGAGACAGAAGAGCTGCTGTAGGTATCATCTGTGAGATTTATCTTGGCACTGACCATAAGAGGGGGCGTTCTTAATTCTACACAATTGTTATTTGTTTTTAAGATGAAATTGCCCTTAAAATAGAGAGAAAGATGGAGCATGTTTAATGTGAATACTCTTCCATCACATTGGTTTTCTGTTGCCTATTTACTTTGCCTCATCACATGTGGCAGAGATTGCTACTTGTCTGACATCTGTTCTCTCCTTGACCCTCGGTGATGGGCACACACCACCTGGAATAAAGACTTCATGCCCCAGCTGCTCTTGCCTCTGGATATGGCCATCCTGCAGGATGTGGGACAAGGGGATATAAGCACAGCTACATAAGGACACTTTGGGCAGTGTCCTTAAAGGAAAAGCTCTGTCCTCCTCCTCTCTTTTCTGCGCCCTGTGGTTGGAATGTGAAGTAAGCCTTGGCTGGAGTGCTATGTGGGTGCCATTCTGCATGTCACCCTAGTCATCTAGGATGAGCAGGCAGGAAGGAGCCCTAATGACTTTGTGGAATGGCCATAGTAAAATGTGGAAACTGAATGAGTGTGAGCGGATAAAGCTGTGGGCTTCAGGCCACTATTGATTTGGGTTTTCTGTAGTATTAAAAATACTTTTTTTTCTAGCTGGGAATGGTAGTACATACCTATACTCCCAGTAGCTCAGGAGGCTGAGACACGAGGATCACAAGTTCAAAGCTAGCTTCAGCAAAAGCGAGGTGCTAAGCAACTCAGTGAAATCCTATCTCTGAATAAAATACAAAATAAGGCTGAAGATGTGGCTCAGTGGTCAAGTACCCCTGAGTTCAATCCCAAACAACAAACCACAAAAAAGTACTTATTTCTAACAAACACCAAATGTGTTCCAGTCTGGACCTCATAACCAGAAGTGTGCCTCCTAGTCCCAAGGACAGGGTTCTCTTTCACTGCCATTTATTATTGAGCTTCTGGCTTAAATATCAGTCTTTCTTAAGAGTTTGATCTGTTAATCAATCCTTCACACTATTACTGATGGATTTACTGATAAAATCCAGTTCTTATATTTAAAATACATTGAGTCTTTGGACCAGAGCTCCAATTATGATGAACTAGCTAACTTGAAAAGCCCAATTTGAAGTAATTAGGCAGATCAGACTATCATTACAATAAAAATAAAAATAATTCATCTAACATCCGTATAAATACTAAAAATAAAACATGGATTATTTTTTGCTTACCTGAGTATTCCAGGTGTATTTTAGCAATCTTGAAAAATACAGAAAAGCATGAATCAAAAACGAAGCATCAAAAAAAAAAAAAAAAAGAAGCATCAACTTTATGCAATTTAAAGAAATTAGCCACTGCTAACATTTTTGGTATTTTTCCAGTTAGATTTACTCATATTTTATGCTTGATAAATCACATCATGACAAATCACACACAGTCCCAATTTGTAACTGGGGAATATTCCAAAGTTGATACCAAGTCAGCTAATATTTTGAACATACCCTTTTGTCAAAAAATATTTTTAACAGAAATGAAGTTCCCAGGCTTCTTACTAGCAATACCACCCTAAAAATTGGGTAATGAGAAAGGACAAGAATGTGTTTTACTTTTCTGATCATCAGCCATCCTTGGGTTTAATTGTGAACAGGTTTTTGTTTTTGTAGCAGGGATTGAACACAGGGGCACTTAACAATTGAGCCACATCCACAGACCTTTTTATTTTGAGACAGGTTCTCACTAAGTTGCTTAGGGCCTCACTAAGTTGCTGAGGCTGGCCTCAAACTTGCAATCCTCCTGCTTTAGCCTCCCAAGTTGCTGGGATTACAGGTGTGCACCACCACATTAATTCACATTAATTGTGAAAAGGAACAATTGATACTAACACGCTCATTCGTTCTGCTTCTTGCCTGACTTCCCAGATTTCTGGGCTTAATGCAACCACCCATGCAGAAGGCATCTGAGTTTTCACTGCTCAATAACACCTGTGCTACTATTTTGGCAAAGAGAAACACTATTTCCTTTTATGCACCATACTGTTCAGGTGGAGCTGTCCTTTACCTTCCCCTGAATGAACCCTCACAGTGGTCCTTCCTGACTCCCTGGTGAGAACATGGAGTTTGAAGTGGGCTCATCAGTGTCCTGCCTGATATTTTTGAAGAGGAGCCTATAGGAAAGCCCTTTTCCCTGGAATCACTGGCCCATGTGACAGAAATCCTCCTCTGCCTTCTGCATTCCCAGTGGCAATCCCCAACCTTTTCTCCATCCCAGCCATCTGAGTCAGCAACATCAAGAGTCTTTATTAGGTATTCAATAGGGATGTTTTTGTCCCCAATTTGTGTTTTTCAGGAACTATAGTCTGCCTTTTCATTTTATTCTGTGTTGTCATTGTCATATTGTTGAGTTGCTGTTTAATGACTTTAGAGTTTTCCTATAGTAGAAAAATCATGTGGGGAATCTCTGCATGCACAGTGGTTCACGCTGCTGGCCTGATTCTTTTCTCTAGCCTCTATCCATTCTTTGCTCTATGACTTCACAGTTTCCTTCACTAAAGGGGAAGTGTATTTCTTTCCTGCCCCTTGACTGTGGGTCTGGGTCTGGCTTTGCTTAGGTAAACAGAAGGCGGGGGTGACGGTGTGTCAGTTTATGTCTAGACCTTGAGTGGCCTTGAATGTTTAAATTGGCCTCCTGAACCTTTTTCTTCACCATGATAAGAACATCTCTGATACTAGACCATGGGTTTCAGGAGAAATGAGGAAGCAAGGGCAACCTAGTTAAGCCCATTTTTCATTAGCTGACCCCCCAAACAAACTGCTGAGTCATGAAAATTAATAAAATGTTGTTGCTTAAACTCGCTGAATTTTATGTTGGTGTCCAATGTAGTGATCACTAACAGATAACAGTATGCAAAGTTTTAAAAAATATTATTTATTTTTAGTTGACAAGGATTGTATATATTTATGGTGTTCAACATGAGGTTTTGATAAATTTTTACATTGTGGAATGTCTAAATCAAGTTATTTAACATATTATTACTTCACATCGTTACCCCTTTTTGATGGTGGGAAGATTAAACTCTAATTTCTCAGAGATTTTCAACTATACAACACATTGTAATTAATTATGATACATCATATAACAGATCCCTTGAACTTATGCCTCCTGTCAAAATAACATTTTATGTCCTATGGCCACTATCTCGCAATCACTCTCTCCCTTCCAACCCTGGCTAACCATCATTCTGCTCTCTGCTCTGAGTTCGATCAGTTCCTTCTTTCCTTTAAAAAAATGTATCATGTTTGACACTTCACTTTTTAAAAATCTTGGACAATTTTAACTTGAGAAGTTTTGTCTAGATCTTTTATTTGCTCTGATTTGGTGTAACTGAATCTTTCTCATTTAATTTGAGACCTATTGATCTCTTCCTCCAAGCCACAAAACAATATACATCTATCTATTTTTCTTTCTTGACGTTGGTGAGTGGGTGAGGGTGAACGAGTTCAGTGAGAAGTGTGAATGGCCCTTGAAGGAGGCTCTGGGTTCTGCTCCCTCAATTGAATTTTGTTGTTGTTGCTGCTGCCTGATTACAAGTTCAACCTACCTAGCTGAGGTGTGTCCTAAGGGACAACCTTTGATCCAATTTATTGTGGAGGCCTGAAGGATGCTGGCCCTGACTGGTCCCCTGCTCTTCTGAGCTCATGTGCTTCGGGCATGTGTTTCTATGCTCAATGTTGAGATATATGTATATAAACTCTCTCTGTGTATCTACTCACATGCCTTGATATATATATATATATATATATATTTTTTTTAAATATATGTGTTATGTAGAATAGATATATAAAATATATATCTTATCTATATATCATCAATATCATTTGATATTATGTATATGTATCAATTTATATATGTCAATATTTATGTATATATGTGTTTATATTTATGTGTATATATTTATATATTTATGTATGTATATATTTATGTATATATGTATACATGTATATATTTATATTTATGTATATATGTGTATTTATATTTAAATATATATGTCAATATTTATGTTGTATACATATCAATACGTGTAATGATCAGCCACATTGGGGTAATTGGCATATCAATAATCTTCAACATTTATCATGACTTTGTTTTGGGAACATTCAAAATCCTCACTACTAGCTATTTTTAGCAATATAAATAATTGATGTCAGCCATAGTTATCCTACTGTGCTACAGAGCATTAGAAGGCATTTCTCTTATTCAACTGTATCCCTATATCTGATAACAATTTTCTGTCTATCCTTCTTGCCCTACACCCTTCTTGGATTCTGGTAACCACTGTTCTGCTATCTACTTCCATGGGATCCACAGTTCAGCTTCTATGGATAAGTGAGACCATGTGGTTTACTGTGTTTTCTTCACCTTTTCCTTGGACATCATCTCACCTCGACAGTGGCTGCCTCTGTGGATTTCAAAGCAGAAGATGTGGATGAGAATCTCAGGTCTTTGTTTCTCTTCATCCTCCATAGCAATGGCTCAGGAGGCTAATGGAAAGGTTAGAGCTACACCTTGCCAGGTAGAGAGTTTCTTTCTCTGGCTACCATGATAGAGGCAGCTGGGATATGGCAGTACCTCCTCCAGTTTGTGGCTGCTAGAGAAATTGTGTACCAGTTGTTGTTGTTTTTGTTTATGTTGCACATTTGATGAGGTTCTGGGAGATGTTCTAGGATTGGGCTTCACTCTCCCACTGTCTCTTGGAGGAAGTCACCCGGAGTCAAATTGAGACACATCTGTTTTCCAGCAGGCTGGAGGCTGGCTGGAGGGGTCCAACTGTTTATCGTCCTTCCTGGGGAAGAAGCTGGCAGCTTTATTTCTATTGCAGCCCGTCAGGCCCTGTCACATCACTGCCGAGTCCTACACACTTATCACAAATATTATGTGATCAGAACTTGGGGAGCGCAAATTCCACTCAATTTAACTATGTTATTTTGGAATAGGATTTCTCCTGACCTGGAGTGAAAGTGTATTCATGAATCTGTTGATTTGAATCTATCATAGGAACAATGTAATCCAAATATTTCACATGTTCATTCAAGACTGTCATGACTCACATTTTTACTCCAGTGGTAAAGAATATGAGAAATTTATGTCAGGATGAACGAATGTTGTGGTTTTATTGTTAAGCTGGATCATGTAATTTTTATTATTGTTGTGGTAAGAATGTAGTATATGTGTTTATGCATATATATATATATATATATATATATATATATACCCACATATAATCAGTCATCTCTTGTTATCTGCTAGAGACAGGTCCCAGGACCCCATGTGGATATCAAAATCCATGGATGCTTAGGTTCCTTATATAGAATGGTGTAGTATTTGCGCATACTTGTGTTTTTTTTTTCCACATATTTAAATAATATCTGATGACTTAGCTAAAAACAATGAAAATGCTAATTTTTATTATGCTGAATTGTTAAGAGAATAATGACAGTAGGGGCTCATTTTAAAAAATATTTTCTATCCATGGTTGAACCTGCAGATGTGGAAACTGTAAATACAAAGAGCTGACTCTATACATACATGTAGCAGTCATTATGCAAAGATGAAAAATTATATCTTATTTTATCTGGAATTCCCCATAGCAGTCATTATATATTATTTTCTATTACTGAAAAACAAAATATCCCAAAACTTAAGAACTTAAACTAATGACAATTATTTCTCATGATTTTGTGAGTTGACTAAGCACTTCTTTGCATGATGTCACCAATGTCAGGAGATGGTTGAAAGGTGCTATAATGGTCTCATCAAGGTGGCTGGTAGGCAGTGCTGGCTGGGAGCTGCCCTATGGGTCGCTGACAGGGACCTCAGTTCTGCTCAGGCCTCTTCACATACAAATACAGCATAGTATTTGATAGGTAGTAAGATTTCTTGCATTGCAGCTAGCTTAGGAGAGGGCAAAAGCAGAGTCTTCAGGGATTTTTCAGGCCCTCAGTATGAGACATCACTTCAGATAGCATCACATCAGCCATATTTTATTGGTTAAACTAGGTCAGAGAGTCAGGAAAGGAAGGCATCAATACTGGGAGATAGGGTTGATTGGAGGTCACTGAAACAATGCACACACATATCTATATCCATATATGCATATGGATATCTCTCTATTATCTGTCTTCTCTATATCTGTGTCTTCATATGCTCCACATACTCAAATGTAGTCTTTACTTTGTAAGAAGAGCTTATTCAATATACTCGACATTTGATACTTGATCTTATCTGAGAATGAAAGTTTGAAGTAGCCACAGACCACAGTATTTCAGAGGAAGAAAAGAACTTAGAGATCATCTGGTTTAACTTTCTTCTTTTCAGATGAGCAAATGAACTCACTACTCAGTGCTATCTCCATTAGATCCGATGTCATTTATCCTGTTTTCATGACAATACTAAGCAACCATTTGCATTGATTCAGTTGTTCTGATATCATGGAAGTTGGCAGTCTGCAATGATAATGCCCCAATCAAGTGGTACATTCACAGTCTGATCATTTCTTGGGGGCTTTGCTAATGATCTTGCATCTAAACTGGAAATACTACAAAGGAAAACTCTCATTCTGGAGGCAAATAATCAGGATCAACTTGATGTCCATGAGCATGTCCTGGGAGAATAGAATAGAAGGCAGCCTATGTGAAGAGACCTCAACTCTAACAAGGAAAGATAATTTTCTGTTGAGATACGTATTTGCTTTACTGAACAAGAAAAATAACATGTATTTAAAAATTCCCAATGGACTTTAATTCACTTAGAAATTTTGGTCTCACTAGGCTGGAAGTGAATGTAAATGGGTAAGTTAATCTTTACTTAATTAATGTATATTAGTGCATTTTGAGCTATATTCTGTTCAGTGATGCCCAATGTACTAGTTTATGAAAAAAGGTATTTATGTCCAACAATAAGGGATTAGTTAGGTTAATTATTATATATCTACTCCATTTAACCTTATAACTGTTAAAACCATATTTTAGGAGAATATTTGATGCCAGAATGAAATGTTCAGAATAATGACATATAGAGGTACACAATATATCACAAAGTTTGGAAAAACAATCTTTGTGCATAGTAAAAAATCAAAATAAATATAAACAAAGTAGTAAAGAGAATTATATCTGCTTCTTAGTGTTGAAGCATTTTTTCCTGTATTTTTCAACGTTTTCATAATCAAAAGCTGTTATTTGTTATCAATATGAAGAGGAAATAAAAAAGTTACTTAAAACTACAAACACCTATCTATTTATCAATCTTTATTTGTCTATGTTTTGTCTGCCTAGGTATTTATTCATTATTTCCCAACTTTTCATCTTTCTATATTTGCAAATGTTCCTAAAAGTCAGAATAGTCACATAAAATGTAATTTCTAAAGAAATATATTATGAGCCATAAAATCCCAGCAAAATGCATTTCATTAAAATCTCCCCAGAAGACAGAAAAGCTGATGCATCTGAATCCATTGCTTGTCCATGGCAAGGTTATGGGTGCATACAGATCCTGATCCTGACCCCTGCCTATAGCATCATAGCATAATGCCATTTGATCCTGAGATATCTTTGATCAATGTTTAATGATCAGAGTTTATGTAGCAACCAAAGACATCATGAAACAGCAGATATTTATAGCTTATGGCCAACTGAGGCTCTGCAAAACAGCTTTTTCCACGGTGTGATACAGTTCAATTGATGCTATTGGCATTCCACAGCACACAGAAACATATCAAAGAAATTTGTTATGCTTTGAGCATGAAAGTGAAGTAAAACACAGATAATTTGAGGAACTAGAAAACTTATCAGGGATGGGATCCACGGGCTGCCTGTCAGTTGGCAGACACAGTGCCACTGAGTGCTTGGCAGGACAGTGCATGCATGCAAATGTGAGCCGTGCACAGCGACAGCAGGTTTTCCTCCAACTGGAGGATGTTGCTATTCAAGGGGGCTGATGAATGAAACCAGAATTGCATCAACCGTAGTGGAAGGCGGACAGGAGCAGGAGACAGCTGCGCGGGTGACCGCTTTACAAGTAGAAGCTATCAATCAGAAGGCGTGAAAGGCCCAAATCCAGGGAAACCAGGATCCCACCCCCTTGATACCAATCCTAATAGAGTGCCAGTCACTGATGCAAATATGGGGACGAGGAGCATGATGACAGTCCCTGCTTTTCCTGAAGAATTAACTCAGCAAAAAATTGCCCCTTGTTCTCATTTACAGGCAATGCCCACATCATGTCTCAGAATATTTTTCTATAACAAAGGTTGTGGCTGTTCTATCTTGCAGCTATTTAGGCCTGTTTGGGACATTTCTTCAGGTGCTAGAGAGCAGATGGGTCTGGATTTTTCCTATCAGTCACTGATCTCAGGGTATCTACCCATGGGGAGGCATTAAAACTTTGGAACTTGGAAACCTGTTTCTAGGGGAAGAGAGAGCAGAGGAGTTAAGAAATTGGCATCAAGAGCCAGTATGCCTGAATTTAGATGTCCAACCTGTCACTTAGATTTTTTTGTTAACTGGGTTTTCTCATCTGTAAAGTGGGTTGATAACTAGTATAAAGATTGAACTCTAGAGTAGGGTTGTTCAATAAAAACATTATGTCAGCTACATATGGTAATGTTTTGTAGCTATATTTTAAAAATATAGGAAAAAGATATATGAAAATATTTAGCCCAATATGTCCAAAACATTGCTATTTAAACACATAACTAATAGTAAGACATCATTAATGAAATCTGTTGTTTTGTACTAAGCCTTGGAATTCAGGAGAGTATTTTATACTAGTCAATTCAGATTAGCTACATTTCAAGATCCATGTGAGGATAGTGACTATGCATATTGAATCTCAAAGCTCTAGACCAAAAGAAACAGAATGCTATTTATGAATAGCCTTGAATTTCTGGAAAATAAGCTATGCAATAATGTTCCAGAGACTTTGCTGATCACATCCCTGAAGGCTAAGGCTGAAAAGGTGATTTTCTTCTTCTAGAAAAAGGAACATTCTCTTACAATGAGAGAAAAACCTAACAAAGTTATTCTGATGCTTATATTTCCTAAAGTTCTATTCATCTCAATCAAAACTGCATGCATGAGTTACTAGGCTGATTATTTTGGAGCTTTTAAAAATAATTTAGTAGGTAAGCAGACATGTGGATCTACAATTGGGATATCCAAAAAGGTGGCTTAGTCACAGACAAATTATTGATCAATAGGCTATGTTATAGTCTTGACACCATCAGTAAGAACCATCACCTCTTTGCCTCATGGTGACTCTTACATGAGTCAACATCAGTAACATTAATAACATTAAAAATAAATACATGCATCATGCTACATTAATAACGGTAATCTTGTCATCTTTGAAAATTAGGAGCCCCAGTTACTTTGCACAGTGGGATGCATATATTTCAGAGAAAAATAATTAAAATATTAATTACATATTTGGTAGAGGATTGCTTATCATTATTATGTTGCCATTACTGTTGTTATGTTGCACAATATTGCTTTATGAAGATTTTGCTTTCCTAGAGACTTTATAAGAAATAAAATCTTGGTGATATTTCATATTTACTCTGTTAAGTAAGCTCTCTGAGACATTAATACACGATATATCAGATGGGGCAACTATCAGATTCAGCAACAAGGAAATACATTAACCTGGCTTTGCTGTGGGCCGAAACTCATTAATCTGAAATGTTGAACATGAACCAGATGTCCTTGAGTCAAACGGATGCCTGGATGGAAAAAAATGTGGAACATCCATTTTAGGAGTGCCCTCGGTTAAGTTAATCATTGATAAACATTTACCTAGAGGTAGAAAGTGCTGTAGACTTAAGTTTCACATGTTTCTCTGATACTAATTGGTAGGGTCTCACTTATTTCTGCCATCACAAATTTCTTTGTGTTGCCAGCTGCCATAACCAGAGGGGAAATAGTAGTTGATGATATTATGGAACATATTGGGGGGTGGGGTTCAATAAAGATTGTACCTGGATGCTTAGTTCCCCACTTCTCTAGCAAAAGGCAAAGCAGGCTGTTGTTTTGACTTAGATGTTTGAGAGATTGGAAGGAGCAGAGTGACAGTGGAAAAGAAAAGTTGAGTCCACTGCCATTGCCAACATCCCATATCCTGGGAGGAGTAAGGAACAATAGGCCTTTTCTTTTGTTTACTGAATATTCTTGGAGTCTTTAGATGATGCTTGTGATTTAGATAGATCCCCCAAAATTTCTCCAGCATGAATAAATATATGATGAATAAGACAATCTTTGAAGAAAGCATCACACTTCTATAAGTGAAAATGCTTGGGCATGGGCTGAAAGATGACTAAATCTGACATTTTCAATTTCTAATAGTACTGTTATGTTCATGTTACTTTTCTTTGAAATTGTTTTTTATCTGTAAAATGAGAATCTTACATAATTGGAAGCATCTTTCAAATTTTTACTATTTGTAGATAACAATTTCACCTAGGAAGTCAACCCTTTTAATTATACCAATTTATATCACACAACTGGTTAGGTTAAGAAGCTGTATGAGAATCAAGTGATAATATAGTCCAGATCTTCTCAAACTTTAGTTTTAATTCCCAGGCATTATACTGGAAGAGATTCATTTTGTTTATATTATTTTTATGTTTTCTAAATTGTACTTAATATATGTCAATCAATTAAGTATTCATTGCAATTAATGAAACCCAGAAATATCTTTTCAAACAAAAAAAAATGGGGAAAAAAGTCATGTGTCTAATGACTTTTCATGATCTCATTGACAACATTTGATCCTTGTAAAATGTTTTCTTCTATGTTAAGACATCATCCGTGTTTTCATTAATTTTCTGTTTCTATACCTCTAGTTTCCTTTTTTTATATTTGACTATTTTATAACTTTATAGAAATTTAAAAATATAAAAAAAGCCAGCTAGATTTGAAGTTCAAAGTAAATCTCACCCATTTTCAACTCAGATGTAATATTATAGAGCAGATGCATTTGGAAATAATTTGAGATAATTTTTGGCTTTAAAAAATTTGGGGGGTCTTCCTTTTTCTTCTTACATTTCAGGCAATTGAAAAATGTCAACCAATCTTGAAATAATCTTACCAGTTTCCAATGGTCTGGAGCATTCTCAAAACAACCCAATCAGTTTTTAACATTTTAGACAAGTTATCACTCCTTGGAAACATGGTCCCATGGAAATTAAATCTTTGACTTGATTGACCTGTCAAATGAGTCTCTTTCTATAGTGTCTGTTTCGCAAAGGGGAGATAAATTTGTGTAGAGTCAGGGCCATTTTCATTCAGTTTCAGCCTCAGTTAAGATGAGCAAAGGCAGTGACTTGAGTCTGTTTGTCTGAAACCTGAGTCTAAAGCCAGGGAGTTAGGAGAGCTGGTTCTGATTAACCTATATAGTGAGTCCAATGTAAATGCTATTAAAAACTCATTGAATGGTATAGGAACTGATTACTTACCCAGGGAGTTCTAAGTAAATGGAAGCAAATTGCCTGAGATTTAATTTAACAAACATTTACCAAGCATCTGCTTTGTTCACAGTCCTGTGCTTAGAGCTATGAGAAATATAAGGATGAAATAGATGCAGGCTGCCCTCCAGGAGCACCTGCTCTGCTTCTGTCTGATACAACCAAGACAAACATGTGTCATCAGTGTTTGAGAACAAAATTCCCATTGATCAAAATTTGGAACAAACTATGCAGAGTATGTGGTATGCAGCCAGAGGCCCATTCACCTGCTTAGACAACTGCATTGTAAAAAATGTCAGAATGTCTTAGGTGCTATAAGTAGCCTATGGAATAGAAAGAATCCCCCATTTCTGACCAGATCTATCAGGGGAAAGTTTTTTGGGAGAAATAGCCCTTGTGTTAGTTTTTATCATTGTGACCAGAATAACTGATAAAAACAACTTACAAAAGCAAAAGTTTTTGGTTTACAGTTTTAGAGATTAAGTGTATGGTTGGCTGACTCCATTGCTCTGGGACAGAGATGAAGCAGAACATCATGGTGGAAGGGCATGGTAGGGGGGGGGGGAGAGAGAGAGAGAGAGAGAGAGAGAGAGAAGCAGAGAACAGGTAGGAGCCCCAGTGATCTACCTCCTTCAATTACACTCGACCTGCTTATAGTTACCACCTAGGAGTCCACTCAAATTATTATTACATCAGGTAGATTAATTCACTGATGGGTTAAAACTCTTAGAATGGAATCATTTCACCTCTAACACTGCTACTTTGCCTACCACATGAGCTCTTTGAGGGGACATTTTTAGATCCAAACCATAACAGTCCCTCAAGAAACACTAGATCTTCAACAGGCTGAGGGTCAGAAAAAAAAAAATTCTAGGCCAGGGAAGAACATTTTGAGTAACAGAGCACTAAACACAGAATAAAACCAACACAAAACAAAGCCAATGATGATGCTGGTACTCTGGATTAGTATTGTTCTAAGCTCTTCACATGTACCAACCTGCTTCTTCTCCTACCAACCCTGGGATCAGGTGGGGATATTCATCTCCACATTGCAGATGAGGAAACTGAGTTACAGAGAAGTTAAGCAATTTTTCTTACGGTCTCCTACCTAGGAAGTAGGGAAGGGAGGATGCTAGTCTGGACTTTATCACATGGCTAGGTTGCCTCTCAAAACTCTGAGGTAGAAAAATTCAGAGTGTATTTAATTTCTGTGTATATACTGACAGGGTTAGGCAATAGCTTTATGGAGAGAGATGTGTGGATGTGGTTTAGAAAGTAGGGGAAAAAAACATGAAGATATTTTGTGAAAAATGGGAACCGTGAGCCATTGCATAAGACAAAGTCTATGTTTTAGGAAGAAAACATTGTTGGTTGAATATGGATTGTAAGAAATAAGAAAGAGATTAACAGGAGAGCAGCCAATTATTTGTCTCTTTCAATAATCCAGGTGACAGATGGGGTGACGAGGGACTCAGATGTGTGACAGTGGGGATGGAAACAGGGGCCAAGAAAGAGACATTGTGAAGATCACATTAAACTTCCACAGAGATCTTGACTTGTCTCACAAAAAGTGTTCTTGTTTTCTGTCTACGTGGGGACAAATCTGAGCATTTCCAGACGTGCGTCACACCACCAGCTCCATGCTCTACATCCTGGACAAATGCTTGGTGAAACCCTTAGCCCTTTGTGGAACATTAGCCCTTTCTAGAACATTTTTACAAGCAGCACTGCCATGGTACCTGCACACAGTTGGCTACTTCTTGAGAGTCTTGCCCTTTTGGGGTGTTTCTGTTACAGTCAGTGACTTATGGGGAAAGGAGAAAGAGAGAGACAGCCTTAGTAGTATAGTAGCTTAAATTTTTAGATATCATGGTCCCTAAGGGTCTTTGTAATCCTGACATTCCAAATTTTTTCAAATCTTGTGTTTATGTAGATATCCAAATACTTACAACTTAGTCACATTTATCATTTATTAGAAATGTCTTTGCTTAAATGTAAGATAGATTGTCTAATGATAACACCTTCTGTTTCTGTGTCATTTTGTCTCTTAAAAATGTCAAATATCCTTAAAAAAATCAAATGCAAAATGTACTTTAACTTTCATTCCATTGAAGGGAAGTATGAGGCCTTAAGTCATAGTTCTGCCACAGCTAGTTAAAATGGAAACTTATTTTGGATAAATGTAGAACAGTTATTATTCCAAGATTTTAGAACAATATTTTTGAAGCAGTGGCTATTCGAAACCACTGCTGGAAGAGAAAAAGAAAGGCCATAGAAAGAAAACCTGCATTATGAATTCTAGAATCCTAAAGTTGCCCAAATGGTTGGTTTCCTAAAGGCCAAGCTGCTTTACAGATCCTGAATTATTCAGACCTGTGCTTGGGAGTAACCAGGCTTTAGTATGCTGAAGATGTTGTTTGAGGCTTCCGAGGTCACTGCAGTTATTAAAAATGGGTACCAAGGCTCTGGACTACTAATCAGACAATGGCAGACGGACTCAGATACACCCTGGAATTTGTAATAATTCAAATGGGTCTGGTCAATAGCAATGTTAAATATAGAAGCAAGAAACACATCACATCTAGTTGCAATACATTTGTACAAAAAAATTCTCTAACGCCCGTCTCAAGTTTCTGTAAGCACAAGGAAGCAGAGCTCTGGTGTGCAAGAAAAAGCTTCTAGTGGCTAGCCCAGTGGTAAAGTAACCCCTACAGTGAAGTTATAATTACAATGTTGTTAAAAGAGTCATGAGTCAAAGTTTCACAGGGGGGACAAAAACCCCTATTTATGGGAAAATATTATGCTTTTCATTTGATACGAAAGTAATTATTGCAAAGGTTCTCCTGGAAGATCTTGGAGACAGTCGCCCCCTCTTTAATAAGTCCTTGTGGCAGCTAAGTGGGGATCAGGAGTATTCTTTATCAGGTTTGCATTCAAGTAGCACTAAATCTATGCAGGTATGAATTAAATAGTATCTGAGTTTAATTAAAATTATAAAAAAGGAGAAGAATGGTTGGTAGACTGCTCGACTGCATTTTAACCAGTAACCTCAGACCCTAATTAGAAATGCTTTTCATATCTTCTCTGTGCAAGGGCTTAATCTGACGTGAGTCTGTGAGCCAGGGCTTGGGGACCGGTGTTAATTCTGCATTCGATCTCAGTTTGTATGGAGGCGGGCGGCGCTGATTGACCGCACCGAAGCACAGATCCCATGACCTTGTGGGGATTTTCATGTGAGGTGTTAATTGAGAGGGTGGGTTAATCTTTGAGCATCATTGTCCCCAAGCTCTGGGCAAAGTTTGTGCTTCGTTTCCTTATTCGACAGTACATTTGATCTCTACCTTGTCCCTCCATGACAGTTTCATAAGCCCACCACAAACTCTCTCTTGATAAATTTGTTGGGGGAAGATACGCTCTTGCCCTCTTGTTTGATTTCATGAGCTTGTTTGTGTGCCCAGCTCAAAAGGGAGAGGAGTGTCTCACCGAATTATATTCAAGTCTGACTTAGAGACAGATAAATGCACAAATAGTAAAGATCTTGGCTTCTCCTTCCTGCCCCTCTCTCTGCTCATACCCCTCCCCTTCCTTGCAGAGTTCAATCTCTCAGGGAAAAAAAAAATAAAATCATCCACTGGGAGATGAACAGCATCAACACTAGAAGGAAGCAGGAGGCAAATTTGAAGGAAAGATTTCAATGGTGTTCCATAGGAGAGCTGCAAAAAATATTATTTTTTATGCCTTCCGTGCACAAAGCCTAAAATAATGAGAAAAGCAAGTGGACACTGTGGGGGATAGTACTTCTGTAACAACACACAAACACACACACACACAAAATGTTCACATAGCACTTGTGTAATGTGCAAAAAGACCTCCCATTCCTTTTGCTTTTTAAAAATAAATAATGAATGACTTTTTTTCATGTGTTATTGTATAGGCCTGTCATTTCTATCATGAGGAGTAAATTTTTACTCCAGGCAGGATTAATGTATACTGGCTGACCTTAAAAATGACTCCCAAGTGAGCAGGATGGTAGTTAAAAGAAGCAGAAGTAATGGTGTTCACAGGGAACATAGGGAAGTGACAATGATTTTTTAAAAAAAGGATTATAAAAAAGCACAAACATTAGCTGTCCTTGACATGCAACGCATTTCTCTGATTTGTTTCATTACAGCAGCTGTAGATGAGTTTAATTACAAGGCTTCAAGACCCTTTTTAGCACCATTGCTGAAATGCTGGGAGAACTCCGTGGAACAGTGTAGAGGTGATGGGTGATGGGCAGTCACAGAGTCCCCGCCCGAGGGGACTGAGGGAAGAGGCGGGGGCTTGTCACACAATGGGTCACTGTGCCTTGCCTGTGGCAGGCTTCCTCTATTGCCTTCCCTGACTCCACAAGGCAGGGGTACAGAAAACGGTGGAGGGAGGCAGAGGCCGATGATCCAGAGACGTTGTCATTTTCCTGGCCATCACAGAATACGATGCAGCCACTGCCCCAGGAAGGATGAGTGGCATCCCCTAACCCCCAGCTCCTGCCTGCTCTGTGCTCCCTCTTCCAGTTTGGCTTTTAATTATTTTGAATGGTCTAGTTAATTAATATGAGACAAAAATTCTCTGTTATTCGAATTGAGTTCATTTCAAAGAATATTGATAAAGTAATATTCATCCTCATCCTCATATTAATAAGTTAATGGCTTTAACATTTAAAGACATTTCATGGTTCTGATAATAAAACTAACCTTTGGCCGTGATAGTTATAGTCTTTTTGCACACATTGACTGATTTAATACACAGAAATCTAATAATTTTTCCTTAACAAATTCCTGGATATTCAGTTTCCTCCAAATCACACCATTTTAGTGGTAAGAGAAAAAGAAACTCCTTCTAATTTGCCAAACATAACATTGTTTGTGTCCTTGTCTGGAATTATTAGTCCCCCTCCCCTTTTTTTTCCCCCTCTTTTAAACCTGTTGGTTCTTCAAATACATTATCCCTTCATGAGGCTGACTCCTTTGCAAACTAAGAATTTGAATTCAGTATGCAGAGATGTGTGTTTAAATCTAGCCAGGATGAAAATGCAGTATAGCATCTCAAGACACTTTTATTTCAGCCATTTGTCATGCATTTGCCTGAAATAAACCCAAACCCTGTGGCTTCATTAGTGTTTCAATCAGCTTCCTCACCTCTAAGCCCAGGGTCTTTGCAAGTCAGGGCAATGCCACCAGGAAAATCAAAGCCTTCAAACCATCATTTCCATCACTGGCTCCAGGTCCAGGAAGGCAGCTTCAGCAACCCACCGTCCAATACCTCGTCGCTGCTTCCATTGCTTAATTCTGAGCCCAGATTTCAAATTATAGTTTTACTTTGGTTTCTCAAAAGAAAAGGTTCAGGAGCCCGGTAAACAGCCTCAGCCTGCACGGAGGGGATTAAGAGGTAGGACCAAGAGTGGAGGGAAATTGAGGATATGACAGAGGCCACTGTGAGTTCAAACAAAATTTGGCCTGCCGAATGCAGGAAAAATCCCCTGGTGACAGGTGCCATCTTGTGGGTCATTCTGCCACTCTGCCTCCTGCCACTTTTTATAACAAGAACAGATAAAGGAGGACTAGATTCTTAGAGGCTTAGAATTGGAAAAGTAATTCAAAGAGATGTGAGCAGAGTTGGCTCCAGGCTTTACATGACACCCTAAGCATCAATATTTTGCTTTCTAGCTTTGAGTGCTAGTGAGAAATTTAAGAGAGTATATAGGAGGAGAATTAGATGTGTAACTAAGACATTCCTATTTCGAGTATAAGAAATAATAACTTCTAAACATCTTAAATATTTCCTTCTTGAGAGACATATAAATATTAGGTTCTTGCTTAGGCAAGACCCAGACTTCAAAACTCTTCAATTAAACCTGTCAATTCCAAGGATTGTGTTGCTAACATCTGTACACACATTTGGTTCAGGCACATATTCTGTTCTGTTCAGCAAGTTTTCTCTTTCTCTTTTTCTTTCTTTCATTTTTTCTTTTCTTTCTTTTTTTTTTTTAGATAATTGACTTATTGACTTTGATTGAACTGGTAAACTGGTTTCCATGCTATTCATAGGTTCACCAAAATAATATCTCATCTTTTCCTCTTGAATTGAGTTGTCTAATAATAAAGAAATACACTAAAGAGCTAAAAAGTTAGTATTAATGATAGAGGCTATACTTCATTTAAAAAAGTCGCAAAGGTGTCTTTTGGGTTTTTAATACTTTGACAGGCTATCACCCTCCATAAGCAGGAAGGAAAATACATATTGGAGGCTGGGAGTGGATACAATACTTTAGTGTGAGACCCAGGTCTATGATTTATAGCAAACTAATTTCCTTATAAAAATTACATAAAACAGGAACCCCAACCTCTATGTTGTATCAGTCATTCCAATTTTATTATATTTAACACAACTGTGTCTTTACACATTCATATGGAAAATATCTCATTATTTGGCAGACAATTGCGTTTGGACTGTAAATTTCATTGCCAAGTACTTAAGTATCCAATGGGGTCTATGTTTCTTGTTTCTTGGGTTTCAAAGGACAATTAACTTAATAATGAGCTGCTGTGAGCCTTTATATTAGCTTAGTTCAGAGCCAAATTGCTAAGTATCTGTGAGGTTGGATTCATAGGTCTGGCCTTCCATTTGGTTAGTTCCAGGTCTTTATAGGATTCAGGGACACACTCAGACTTAAATGGCAATTCCTGACAATGGGATTATGCTGAATCATTGTATGGTCCTCTACAAAACATGGTGATATTTTTCAGAAGTCCTAAATTTTCTGCTGATGTGTCATTTTTGAAATCAAACACAAATATTGTTTTCAAATCCTTGATGGGAAATTTTGCCACTTTTAATGAGGGGCCACAAAACTTTATTAAAGGGTCATTAAAAACAGGCTACTACTGCTTCTTAATCTCTCTGGCTCCATCCTCTCACCCACAAGAGAAATATCTAACAGAGCAAAAGAGGCTGTGTGTTCCATTATGAACCAGCTCTGTGATCCCAGCCCAGGGTTTTACTCAGAGCACAAACCATCTGGCTTTGCGTGGGGTGAGAGTGTCAGCTGTCTCCCAGAATTTCAGCATCAGACTGGGGCCTCTGCTCCAGAGCTCGCCTCTGCCCTTTGAACTTCCCACCTTCACACCAGTTCCCCCAAAACAACTCCTCGAAAGACAGGAGTCAGCCCCTGAAAAGCATACCAGGCATTTTAAAACACAACCCTGACATTTCCTCAGCATTTCCATAGCGAAGATTCTCCCTGTGTGCAACCTTCCCCCCTACCCCCCTTCAATCAAACACGGCACCCGCTCTCTCATGCTACTGCAAAGAAGGAAGGAAAAAAAAAGTTGGCAATTTAATTCAAACAAAAGAAGCTTGAAATCTATAAGCACAGCAACTCTGAGGCTTCTGGCAAATAGAATTCTAATTAGTATGCTGCTATTTTTCTTTTAGACAGATGAGCGATGCCCCCTATTGACTCTAGCAGGCAGGCTGGTAAGGGGGAAAAAAAAAGAGGGGGGGCAGGTGGGGGCTAGCCAGCAAACACTGCAGATTGCAAATTATATTGCAAACCTTGCCAAGTCCCGGCTCTTGGCATCAGATTTTTAATGACACCCTGGAAAAGGGAAAAAGAAGCCCTCAGCTAAGGGATAAAAATGAAGGGTTTTATACTGTGATAAGTCTTCGCTTAAAACCCAAATGGCCAAGCGCACATTAGGGTTTTAAAATATTCATAGATAGAAGTGAAAATGAGGATATGAGGAAGTACATTTGTTGCTTGGTCAATTGACAACTCATTCTGCATATTAATACAAAGCGATGATCTAATTTTAAAGGGATAGCCTATTTTTTTTTTAATGTGACTTTTGATTACTCTGAGACTAGGGGAAAAATACCACAGCAAAGGCTAGGGATGACTCAGAATGCCAATTCCTTTTGATGTTAGACCTAGGACTAACTACTTCTTTGGTTAGAAATTCTGGGGGCTCTGAAATTCTGCTTCCCTTCTTGTGTCATCTCTGACGCATCCTGCCTGAACACTTTGATATATTTTTTTCCCTTTCTTCCTCTCTTCTCCTTCTGCAGTGCATGAGGCCCTTCACAGTTGTGGAATTTTTTACACAAGTAGACAGATCATCATAATCAGGAAGTCCATTCCTTTTAATAATTAGTCCACCTTCTGTTCTGAGGAGCAAATTTTGGCATGCATACTCTGATGTTGAAGGTCTGAGCATCAAAAGAAAGCAAGAGGGGTTAAAGGAGAAAATATTAGCTCCTACCAAGGCAAAGAAAACATCATGGTCCAAATATGAGAGTCTTAGGAAATTGTGTTTAATGGGTAATCTTGGATATATAGTCTAAAACATTCATGTATGAACTAGATTGCAGCTGTTTGGGGTGGGTCGGGGAAGTTATGAATTTATTCTACTTTGTACAAACTTTAATTGAATTTGTTTTTTTTAGAGCATCAGAGATATAGGAAAAACATTTTCAAAATTCTAAGAACTTCTTTGACTTTTCTAGTTAAATATCACACTTTTTACAACTTATTCACATGCTTTTGTCCTAAATAGGCAAAAGGATATGTGTCCATACTGTGAAGCAGGAATGGGAATCCTTAGAAAACAGTAGGAGATTAAAGATATAGTGCTGACCATGGCCAGTACAATACTCTGAGCAGTGAAATTTTGAAAGTAGAAGTTGTGCTTATGTTCAAGGTCATAATATTCTACAAGTACAGCCTTGCTAAATTTGGAGGATAAAAGGTGCCAATTAACTGAGGAACTGAAGTAAAATTCAACTCCTCAAGAACAAATGATTTTTTGTTTTTTGGTACCTGGGATTGAACCCAGAGGTACTTGGCCACTGAGCCACATTCCCATCTCTATTTTGTATTTTATTTAGAGACAGGGTATCACTGAGTTGCTTAGCAACTCGCTTTTGCTGAGTCTGGCTTTAAACTCACGATGCTCTTGCCTCAGCCTCCCGAGCTGCTGGGATTACAGGTGTGCACCACTGTGCCTGGCAAATGGAATATTTTAGAGGATATTTTCCAAGAAGAAATAGTACCCAAAATTGCAGAAAAAGATTTGCTTCTGTAAGAAGAAGCCAATATATACTGGTCAGGCCCTTACTGATGTAGTAGAATTGAGGATTTCCTTGGAACGATGCAGAAAGAATGACACTGGTTTCCATATTATGATTCAAATTTTTTTTTTTAGGCCAAATAAAGTTTTTCAGTTGAAAAACTGGATTTTTGGTTACATGTAAACTTTTATTTGTTTACTTATTTATTGATGCTGGAGATTGAGCCCAGGGCCTTGCACATGCTAGGAAAATGCTCTGCGTGGGCGCACACACACGCGCGCACACACATGCACAAACTTATTTAAAACATTATATTTAAAGCAACTTATTCGTAGGTCACCTGGAAATGGTTCTGAAATATGCAGAAAAAAAGATCATTTTGTTATTTCTCATAGCTTACCCACAAGGAGGTTACTGTTGAAGTCCTGTCGTGTGTGATTGCACACAGGATGTTGAGAAGGACAGAGCCAGCCTTGTTGGTGGCTGAGAAGCAGAGGCCTGCTCAAGTTTTAGAGAATGACTTTTAAATGCTACCCTGCATAATGATTTACCTAATTTGATTCCTCAGTACTTTTAAGGACAGTATTTCATGTGTTTGAAAGGGGGAGATGAGACTAGTGAAGCCTGTGCCACAGAACACAAAACACAAAGTTTAGGAGCTTTCAATGACAATGGTGAACAGGAGAGTCAAGTGTTGCTTTTGAGAGCAATGCTGCCAGTGTCTTATCAATTATCAAAACTTGCAATTACTCCTGACAGAGCTGCTTTTCAGTAAAAAACTTTCTCTACTCCCCACCCCCTCCCCACCAACCTCACATGCTGGTTGAATTCTGTTCTCAGGTGAAGGGAGGTGACAAGCAATTTTAGCACCCAATGGCTGAAAGGAGTTCAAATGACCACTGAAGTCATATTAACTTGTCAAATTGACCAGTATTTTCTGTCATTGAAACATTAGAATAAATAGCTCCAGACAATAAAATTGTTTCAATTATACTGCATTAGGCCTGGGCACAAGTAAGTAAAAGATGCAGAAGGCAAAGGGGAACGTCGGTCCATGTGTTCCAGGGTACTGACAGTAGAATTCCACTGGCAACCATTTAAATGCATACCTGTTAGTGGGATACAAGGTAGTACTCATCAATGAATTTCCATTAAGGAAAGTGGGTGAAGCTATCTTACACCAGTCCAAAAAAAGAATGCAACTGTTTATTGTGGTAATATTGGCTATGGATATGAACTAGATTAAATGAAATTATCCCAAGTTATTAAAGTCACAGCAAATTGGTGCTAATTATACTAATTGAGTATTAATTGAGGTTTCTTTTATAAATAGCAAGGAGGCGAGGTAAAAAGGAGCAATTTTCATAGTCCAAAATGAACACAGTTCTGTTCACCCTTCTGTTTGCACCAGAAGAGGTATTGATCCTTTGCAATCCCCCCTACTTTGTTTCTCCAAAGACGGAAGCTGCCTAAAGCAGAGAGGGCTGGAGCTGGTATGGATTCCTGCACGGTTGCAGGCTGCTGCAGACCAGGAAAGCCAATTCAGAGTTTCCCAGTGGGATGGCACATTTGTGCACATGCATGTGTGTGGGTGTGGGTATGTGCACGTGTGTGTGAGTGTGTGGCATTGCCCAGAATTTGAGGCTTGATTGACAGACCGCTGGGCTACACTCACAATGTGCCAGGACTCTGACTCTCCCATTGGAGGGTGATGGGTGTTCTCAGGCCAAGAATCTTAGAGCCAGCAGGGGGATAACAGGATAACTGAACAGGGTGTGTGTGTGTGTGGCAGGGTGGCAGGTGCGGAGTGCCAATTGATGTCTTTTCTTTTTATAGTAAAGTCCCATAATGTAGTTGAGAGGTTTATATATCTTTATAATGACCCCTTTTTCCATCAAGGGAAGAATAGGGCCACTGACAAAAAATTATTATTGTAATACAATCTTATTATATACTTAGTTTCATTCCTCTTGAGTTGGCATGCTATGTAAATATGAATATATATATATATATATATATATATATATATAAATGCTATAATATATATGTATATTTTAACAACAAAGAGGCCATTCTTTGGCTTATTTCTGATGTGTCCAAAGTTTATAATCCTCAATATTTTTATTTAAAACCCATGATACTTTTCTATTACAAATCCATTTCTCATTGCCATTGACTGACAATATTTTTTGAACACATATTTATTTGTAGCAGAGAACAGGGAGTGGCAAGGGATAGAAAGGTGATGAAGAAGTAACCTTGGCACTTCCGGAGTTCATAGTCGAGTGTGTTGGTACACATTTGCATGTGTGTCTGGAGAGGTGCACAGGTAAAATACGATTTGCCATAGTTCCCTTTCCTTGTCTTTCTTGTACTCCTGTGTAACAACAGAGACATGGCTATCAAATAAAACACTACCTTTTCCGACTTAAACCAAGCAGTTATGTTGGGTGCCAGTGGCAGATATTCCTCATGGTGGTTGTATCTCTATTTTGTGGTAATAGTCATCCAAGGTAAATGGCATTTAGGTATATGTTACAATTACCTGTTTAAAATCTCATTTTTTTTTTTATTTCTATGACACTCAAAGTCATGGTAATGTCTTACAATGTATTGGTCTCTTTGAGACTCCAGTCATTTCATAGTTCTTTCCTAAACAAATGTTGTATGTATACATTATGCACGATTAAAACACCCCACACATATAATGATTTGCTGCATATTTATGCTACAATCAAATCCCAAGGTAATTCTGTAGTCAGGACAGAGTGCAGACTACTCTCCTGTAAGTACTGGCTTGATACAGTAAATTCAAAAGAGAGCATTGGGGGTTAGCAGTTCCAGCTGAAAGGAAAAATCAAGAAACAGCAGTTGCATCGCTTTTGTCTTCAGCCTGCTCTTCAAGATGTAAGAGTCTCCAGTGGGTGGGAGACCTACATTCCACCTCCCAATTCTGGTGATAACCCTGCCGGGTTACACTTTACAATTACCTTTTTAAAATGCCAATTAACCCATTCAGTGCTGTTTGGCATCCTGTGAGCAGTCAATGACAGCCACATTGCACACCACAGCCTGAGAGTAAAGAAAACACACTTCCACATGCACATGTATGTGCATTTGCACACCCACATGCACATATGATTAGAACTGGAGGGAGGGAGGGACGACTGGTGAGGGGGATAGCAGCAGAGTTCTTGATTGCTGCAGAAGCCCTAGTATGTATTATTGTGGCACTTGATGTTGCATAGGAATTTAATAATTTTTTTCCATTGATAAAAATCAGGAATATGCAGATGCAATGGAATTCCTGTGCCATTGAGCACTATGAAGAAGACCTGAATGTACAGATACTATTTACACAAAAGAAAGCAGTAAATGAGATTTGGCAATATCCCCCATTTTTTAATTGTATCTCACCAGCTTGAAAAGCAACTGCAAGTTAATTTTAACTGTATCGCTTTGGATGTTATATTTGGTGTTTACTATGAAGAAAGTAGCATTGATTTAAACTCAACATTTTCTATTTCAAAGCAATTAATAAAATTACTGTTTACTTACATGGCATCTTCTGCCTCCAGCTTCAAAGCACTTCCCAGCACTTTCTTATTTCTTCTTAATATGGGGTACATTGGGCAGGAGATGAGTGTTTGTTGTATTTCTTCAGTAAAGAAATGGAGGCATATACAACTGCTTGCATGGCTCCTTAGGGTTCATGGCACAGAACATCCTCCAAGACCTTCTTCCCAGGGTGAAGTGTGTGTTATACTGGATTGGAGTTCATTGCTTGGTTATGTAGAATTTTGTTGTTTTGTTGGGACACTCAGTCAAAATGCACAGGAATTTTGACTGATTTGCTAAAGAGAAGTGGAGTAGAGAGGTAAATAAGGAGGATAATGTGTACTGGGGAGATACCAAATAAAGAATGGACCTCCTTAAAACATGTAATGTTACCTGCAAGAACTTTTGGCAATGTTTTCCTATAGAGAAATGGCTCACTTTTATAAGGAACATGGGCTTCTTCCATCCCCAGGAATGCCAAGGCATATTTCTGCCTCAATGAATTCATTGCATGGGGCATGTCCCAAATATTTCCCAAGATGATTTATACAAATAACATAAATGATATTCAAGCATAGATCCAGGTTTCTTGGCTATAAAATTGATCTGGAAGCCAAAATTGATTGGTATAACTGAATCTGTCAGTGGAAAGGAAGATAAGTATTTTCAGTCCTTTTATTAAATATGAAAATTCAGGAGCAAGGGGGTTTGTCAAATTCAAGCATTTTCTCCTGAAGTCCATTTTTAGGCTGGTTTGCATTTGAGTCATTTAAACTTAACTTTCCATTAAAATATCCACTTGAAGAATTACCAAGCTGAACATAAATATAGCTGCTTGTTTTCCACAGTTTATGTATGTGAATATTGTTTTATGAGCTGTTGTGGTTTTGCTCCAGTAACTGGCAATGTTTCTTTGCATTGAAAATGTTTGCAAGACTTCAGAAATAAATCCCCAGGAGGTGGACAATGACTTTTCTCAACCAGCAGTGAAAGTTCAGTTGCAGACACACTTTTCATACAGATAAACAAGCATGTAATTGGTCAGTGTTTCAAGTAGACTTTTTTTTAGCATGCATCAGAGCACAGTTTTTTCATATTTTACCTGTTAGTGCTGTAAAAAAATAAGAATTAAAATTAAAATAGCCACTCCAATTTACCTTAATAGTAAAGAGATAACCAACCAAGAGTGGAATTAGACAGGCTGGGTGAGCAAGGGCTAACTAGCCATAGCTAGTCACAATGATTATTTAGCTTTCAAACTATGGCATTTATTTGTAAACTGAGGAAAATAATTTATAATTTCTCTCTAATAAGAAATGAAGAGTTTTAGAGGGGATAGAAGAATATGGACATTCCAAGTCTGTTCTTGAGCTACAACAAATAAAATAACTAAAATCTAATACAAACTTCCCCGCTGGGTCCCTATACTTCATAGTTAGAAAATGACACAAAATAATACAATAAAGCCTTGGGCAATGTTAGTGGCTTCTGCAGTTTTAGAAATATATATATATGGTTCAGGTAGTTTTGAAAGCTCCATAATGTTTAATTTTAAAGTTCTCCCCAAGCCTCTGAGTTTGTATGCATGTGTGTATAGCTGATATGTGATTAAACTGAATCAAGACAAAAGGTGTTATGTTTTGTGTATGTGTTGGATAACATAAATGTATTAATATATTTTATACATATATTTTTATACAAAATATACATACATATTTTGCTATATGTACACATACACACACAATATGCAGTTAACACTGATTAAAAAGAAATCCAAAAGGAGAAATAATTAACTACAGGAAGGACAAAGTGAAGGACAGTGTACACACACTATCTTGATGAAATAAATCAATTTGATCCAAAATGGATATTTACAATTCATATTGCCCTGAATTTGTAGTTCATCTTAACATTTCCCTATTAGACTAAGAATGGGTAAGAAAAAGTTCTTTTTTTTTTCTATCTTTCTTCTCTCATTCTCAAACTCCTTTCCTTATAGGGTAGATTGCCATTTTTTACAAATATTTCACTCTTTGTTAGTAATATTTACATAAAGCATAAAATGTATCATAAAAAACCACTACAGAAATTATGGTTTAATATTTGTGGTATTTTTACCCAAATATTATTCTCCATACAGACTACAAACAACCAGATTGGATAGGGAGGAATTATTTTTATATGCAATGGTTTGTTGCAGTCTCTATATCAACTGGGAAAAAAATTAGTGCTAACGTCTGGACTCTGAAGCACCTGGAGTTGTAACAGATGTTCTTTGGACAGTTAAAGGACAGGCAGTTGACATATTTGGCTGATGAGTCATAGTGGAAGAAGACAATATGGATTGGTGGCTCTTAGGTATAAGTAACATTAGTATGATAGTAGAGCTGGAAAGGTTGAAGGACATGGCAACATATTTTAAATATTTCTTGTTAGCTCTTCATAAAGGTTAAATAATTAAAAATGAAGGTTAACGGGTTCAGCTTGTTGCAAAGTGATAAATTCAACTTTATTTCATCTGTATCTACAGATAAATCATATGTACCTATAAATCTATATCTATTTCTCTATTTACCTTTTTACTGTCTGCCTTTTTGATGACCTAGGAACACAGTACATCCTCTAAGTATTCTGGGAACGGGGTAAAAAAATTCACAGATGAACTCAGGGAATGGTTTTTTATGTGAGTCAACACATATAATAATAGCATATACTCTGAAAATGTACTATAAAATAACTATGATGTACTGTATAAATATAGTATGAAATTGATTTTAGCACTGATGACATTCATGCCTTCTTTACAAAAGTTTTACTGCTTTTCATCCAAAAAAAAAAAAAAAAAAGCAGACAAGATTGGAATGTGTATGACACTCAGGGTAAGTAGCTAAACAAGTGAACATTGTTGAAAGAAACTAAAGAAAATAATAATTTATAAGATGCTGTCCATGATAGAGTGGAAGCATGCCTGATTTCTGATCATAAAGTAAAGAACAGTAATGCTGTTTTCTTCCTTTTATGGCAAAAGTTCTCGTGAGGGTTTTGGAAGACAGTTGCGTAGATGCACGCACACACAACATGCGTTAATGTGAATTTCTCTCTTCTCTGTCGGTTCGGATAGGTGGATGGATATTTACCCAAGGAAATTTGAGCCACGGCCTTTCATTTTCAGAGAGCTGCTACCTAATCTCAGTGTAGCATCAGGACAAAGGACACCTCATTCCTCTTGCGCCTGCCCTGCGAACCAACCCTTTGTGAACCACCTAAGTGATTAGAATAATGGGCTGGGGAAAAAAAAAAAAAGATAAAATACAAATTTCACTCAGATCTGCTTTGGATTACTTCCTCGTGCCCCTGCCTTTATTGAGCGATTTGGAGTTTCATTAGAATTCAGAATTCCTGTGGAAAGAGAAACCACGGTGGTACGGACTTCTCTTTCAAGGGGATTGCAGGCTGACCCATCAAAATGAAAAGGCTCAATGTTGTGCTGACAGGTCCCCAAGCAGCCCTGAGTGACAGCTTCATTTCAGGAGTTCTCAGATGAGGTTTGAATTGAGGGGGGAGAGATAGTGCTGGAGATACTTTGTTCCCTAAAAGTGTCAGAGTCAACTCCACAGTTCACCGACCAGGGGCCGAGGTACAAAAGGGAGCCCCTCTCCAAATTCATTATTAATGTCTCACGAATATTCACTCCCTACAAGGTTTCATTTAGGGCTTAGAGTTCTTAGCCAGGGATTCCTTTGTATTACAGCTGTGGGGACAAAATCAAACAGAGATAAGAAAGAAAGCTCTGTAAAGAGACTACAGCCAAAAGTTACAACATTCTGCTGGGACAGTTTTTTTTTTCCCCCCCCAAAGGAATTGTGATTTAAGTAGGGCATTCTCCCAACAAATACTGCAGCGGAAATCTAATCAGATGATGAACTGAAGTCTGGTCTTGCAAAAGAAAAGTGTAAGCTCTTTCTCCATTGGAATGATCTGATGTGAACTGCAGTTATAATGGAAAATAATAATGCATAATGGTTCCTGATAATTGTGTACTCCTGGTCATGGAATAAATTTTGTACATCTTTTCTAGCAAGAGGATGTTGAATAAGATGAAGCGGGTACCTACTCTTCTATGGCAGGTTTTTATGTTTCCCAGGCAGTCAATATTCAGTGAGTCACTATGTTCACCTTCCAGAGCCCTGGCCACTAATGAAAGGCAGCTTAGAAGAAACAGACAATAGACAAAATTCGGCTGCCCCATAGAGCATTTTCCTCAGGATGCTATCCTTTTTTATTTTCACCTCAGGGCAGATATTCTCCTGAATAAGGAACAGTTTCAAAATTTATGTAGAGTTTCTTAAAATAATAGCCAAAGTACTAAAAATATTTTTAAAAAATTATATGAAATGCAAACAGTGCACTCCCCTTTCCTCCAAAAACACCAAAATTTCATTCCTTCAATGTCTTCTTATATTGCTTGCCTGCCTCTGAATTGCATCATAAAATGTGTATCTTGGTATTATTTTTAAAAGGAAGTAATAGAGCCCAAAGTGACATAAATATATTGAATTGCCTAAGTATAAATAAATTAGACATAATATTAGAAAACTTCACGAAGTATATTTTGCCTTTACTTAATTTTTTAATGTTTTGTTTTCTTTAATGAATGTACTTAGGCTATGCATTAATGTGTTTTCAAAAAAAAAAGCACCCTTCATTTGTTCCTCTTTTTACAATGATTCATAATATTCATCATGACCTGAAAAATTAAGAGGGAGAGAAATTCATCTTTTCCATGGGAAAGGGAAGAGCTTAAAAACCATAAACATCAATCAGGGCATTTGTCCCCTTCCATTTTAAGAAATTTCACTTGCATATAATGTTTTAGCAAAATTCAGAATGTATTGTTCAAGCATTGATACCATTGAAATTTTATTCCATGTTTCCAATAAGAGTGAATTTCTGACTATTAACTTAATGAATTCTTAATTTTGAATTCTAAAGTTTTGTGGTCTCAGAGCTGGCAGTCACTAGCAAAAGTGAGATGGAGAATAAAGATATTATTGAACTAAATCTAGCAAACACAACCAAGCCCTTATAAAAGGTATTTGTTAGGATCATTTGAGTTTTTCTTTAAAAAAAAAAGTTCAGTAATTATATTCTGTGTTATCCAGAAAAATAGCTGAGCTTTCTTCCTCACTTTATCAGTAAGAGGTAACTCATAGTTCAATTCTTAAAGGTTGCCCATACCTCTGCTATGAATAGAATAACATATGCTGTGAAGTTCCCTACTTGACTTCAGTGCTTTCAGTTTTATCCCATAGAATCAAAACTATTTACTCAGCACTAACTACATCCTTGCTGGAAACCCAAGAGAAAGTGAGCTTTGTTACTCAGCAGGACAGAGGTAGAACCAAACCTTCACACAGCCTACTGCTCCTTGGACATGTCTATTTTCTTTTCATAAAGGAAAGCCCTCTCCTAAGAAAGGGGTTTAATTTGCTTTCCTTATTCCTTAATTGATATCAATAACTCTGGCAGGAAATAGCAATAACTTTGAGAGGAAAATGCCAAGTTTCTAGATCTTTATTGTACCATCTTTTCTTGATGATTCTTTAACATATTGATACATTCTGCTAAAAGGAGAGTGTTGCTGTTGTAGCTCTAACAGGTAAAGAGGTCATGGAGATCCAGAATTGGGACTTAGAGAGGGGCAGGGGTGCAAATAGTGGTTATAAAAGGGATTAAAAAGATGAAACCACAATATTGAGAAACTTTTACGCAGGTTTTCCTAAAAAATAAAAGTGCTACTTGTCAAAACGACTCATGAATGCACCCCCTGCCTAAAAGTGGAGCTTGTTGTTCATTAAAATAGCATATAGAAAGTTACTCCTCACAAGTTCTATCTACCTCATTGTAATGCTGTTCTTAAGTTGTAGCATATTGTCAAATCTGTGGCCAAGTGCACATACATGATTACATATGTATGCCTTATATATACGTATCTATAAATATCTATTGACATGACCAGAATACTGTATTACATATTATTCCTTTTCTTTTAAGTATACATAATATGTACTTCTAGATAAATATATTCATAAGTATAGGTATGTATGGGTAATTGATTGATAGATCAACAATCCATCAATTATCTCAATTTCTGTCAATTTTTTTTCTGGCTGCATCATAGTTAACCATAGGAATAGAGTATAGATTATTTAACATACATTAAATGTGTTTCAAATATGTGTCTTACACACATTAAATGTGTTTAAATTTATTTCAAAATTTTGGTATTAACAAAATAGCAAATACTATGCCAAGACGTCCTTGAATACTTCTGTTCATTCTTCTCTGGTTATCATCTTAGTATAAATTTTGGGAGTGAAATTCTTGCATCAAGCAGCATGCTCATTTAAGATGTCATTGCATATTGCCCAGTTGTGTTCTAGAAAAGCAGGAACAGTAGACTGTATGCTTCTGTTAATTTATTTTTACCAACTTGTTATTATCACTGTTTTAATTTTGTACATTCTAATATGTGAAAATTTTAAATGTGTGTTTTATGAAACTTGCATTTCTTTCTTTACTGGTAAAGTTCAGCTTTTCCATAAATTTATTGACAATCAATTATTTTGGAGAATTGTGTCTGCCTTTATCCCCTTCATACAAATTTATTATACCACTCTTAACTTTATTTTTGCATTCTTTCACAACTTTCTGAAGGAGTTTGATTTTTTTGAACAGATAGCCAATGCTTTGGTTTAAATTTCATTGATTCAAATGTATGATATGTCAAGATCATTCTATTGTCATGAGCAATTAATTAAAAAAAATAAAAAATAAAGTGACTCCTGTTTTTCTTTATTTTTATAGTTTGTTGCTTTAGCAAATGCTTTATCTCAATTTAATTACATATGTTTGAATAAAAACTCAGTTATAAAACAATCTAGAAAAAATATTTTCAAGATGTTATTGTAATTACAGTCTCCTCTAAAGCATAGAAATAGACACATAGTTGTGTGATTTGTGATTAGTTATATCCATTTACAGATCATGGATCCAAATTGCCTATATAATCAATATTTGTTCAGTAAATGGTGAATAAAAATGGAGAGCTGACTGCCTTTTAAGAGATTCTTAGAGAAGGAAAGAGGTCACAATTCTAGTGTTCTGGATAATAGTTTTAAAGCTGGGACAATTTAGAGGAAATGAAGTTCAAATTTGATACTTATTCTATAAAGCGAAGGTCTCTAATGGCACAAACTCTAAGAAAAACCTGGAAAAACCCTACTGCCAAATTGGTTACTGAAAATGTTGCTTTAAAAACTCTGTTTAAAATTTTATCTTAGATACAGTGCAGAATGGAAGAACAAAATTAAAATACCTTAATAATTAGAATTAAAGTCATGAGAAAAAAAAAATGATGACAGTACATCACCGAAATGATTCCCAACCGTGTTTTGACCTTTTACATTAGACACTAATTTTTGAAGACCTTTTGAAAACCGAAACAGAGAATGATTTAAACCATCCACATTCCTCCTGACTTGAGCTTTCACAGACCTGAATGCTGATTGGAAAATCCTGTCATGGTTTCCCTGAAGAAAAAGGCTAATAATGACTATATTAATATGACATTTCAACATGCAACGCGATGCAAAACAAGGGTTTAAAAAAAAAGAAGAGGAAGAAGAAAAAGAAATCTACCCCCAAACACCAACTGCTCTGCATGCAATTTTAGCCCAGTGTGGATTTTATTTGCACCCCATTACTCATAAACACCCAAATGTAACTCTTTTACTACAGCCCCTTTTGAGTTCAATGTGATAATGAATGTGAAGGGTCTATGTGGGGGGAGTGGGGAGGGGGGCACTCTGTGATTTTGCAGGTTCACACCAGATAGGCATTTTTTACAGCCTGAAAGGGGATGTTTTCCTTTGTTAATGGCTCACAATCAGATGAAAGGACTCATCACTCTATTTTAGTGCTCCACCACATGGCGCGTATCTTTTATAAATTACAGGCTGGCGTTGTGTGCACTTGGGGAGAGAAAGGTTGGTTTTTCTCGCTGTGAGCCATCCTGCCTAATTGTCGTATGCAAATAAAAGCAATTATAAGGCTTTTAGGGTGAAGGGATGACAGCTGAGTTTGGCAGTTGAGAAGGCCTCACCCACCTTGTTGGCATAGCAACAGGGAGGAAAAGGACAAAATGGTGTGTACACACAGGAAATATATATGTTTTGGTTCAAGAATTCTAAAATCTATACCAATGTTGAAATGAAAATGTCAATATGTGTAATGAATGCCTTTGTTTAAAATATTATTTAAATTAAACTCTATTTATTTCTCGGCCCCTTGAATGATCCTTGTCATCTAACTACCATTTATCTGCTGTCATTTGTGATTTTAGTTGCTACTTTTAAAGTTCTGTGCAGATCATAACAACACATTCGATAATTAGGAGATTATAAGTTCTTGATTTTAACAACCTTTGGAAATACCACTGGGCGGAAGTTTTGTGAAAGGAAATCCCATGAAGGAGATGATGTAATGTGGGAAAATGGTGCAAAGTATGCAGCTATCAGTGCATAAAGTTCAATATTAAAAAAAAATGTTTGTGCTAAAGTGTTAAACAAGTAGAATAAATAGCATGCTAGTAGCATACAAAATTAAAATGAGTCACAAATGGATATCTTCTATGGCAATTTATTTCACAATTACTCTTGTGGAAGCTTTCATGAATTAAATATGAGTTCTGTCTTGAAATTAGGTGTTATAAGGCTAAATTACAAGAGGCAGGCAGTAATTGAGGTGGCAGCAACACGGGGTCTGGTGAACTAATCTCTTGCCATGTCACATGGCTCACCTTCAGCCAATGAAATGCAGCCCATCACAAAAACAGAGGCAGCTGAGAAAAATTGATTTCTCATCTGAGCCATATTTGATAGCTTTTGAAATCGAAAATTGAAATTAACTAACCTAAGCCCCATTGTAACAAAAGAGCAAATTAAATATGCAACATCGTTTCCTATTGGCAGTAAGAGGGCCTGCCAAGGTAAATTTGTAAATAGAGTTTAAGATGCAATTCTGCCCCCCCCTTTCAGTGTAAAAGTATAAGAGTATAGTGGCTTTATAAATTATTTATATAAAAAAATCATCAGCTGCAAATGGCCACTGTGGTTAAGCACTTCCATGGAGAAAATCATTGCATTAGGAGAGCTCATTGAAGGAATCAAAATTAAAAATCATCCTCAATGATTCCTGGACATTACTTAAAATGAAAAATAGGAATATTTTAAACTTCATTTTCTGAACTTTGTTTCTCTTCCTCAAAACTCAAAGAACAAATGTACCATGATTTACTGAAATAAAAAAGAGAAAGAAAGAAAAGAAAAAACTGTGGTATAAATATAATTATTCAACTATCTTAATTGTAAAGAATAATTTTGGCTCTCTAACGGCTGAACGAAAACCCATGGCTTCATAGTGCTATATATGATAGTTTTGAGAGGGCACTTTAAAAATTAGTTTCCAAATGAATCAGAGACTCAGTAGATATAGGTTTTGATTTTGATTTTGTAATGTTAACTAAATCAGATGAAGCAAATAGTTGTCTCACAAGCTATATTCTAGATAATCTAGGAATGACAGTTTTTAATTTATTATTTCACTCCTGTCTGTGTAATATGCTGCCCTCAATAATGTTTATATCACCACAGAGAACAATTTTGGGTCCTCACTTTTCATTGCCTGAATTTGTGAGTAGGAAAATTAATTTTATATATTCGAGAGATAAATGATTGAAGATAAAAATCATGAAATCATCGTACAATTGTATCTTCCTAGTTCCGATCTGAACCATATAGAATTCATTGACAACTGTAATGGAGGATATTATACTTAGCCCGCGCGTCAGTCCAAAGATCTCGTAAAATCATTTTCTGTTCTAATTTATTATTTTTAGTGTCAATCAGACTCTGAGGAGACGAGTAACATCATTAAGTACTGGGATCAACTACTCAGCACTTTTAAAATGCAGTTTAAGTAGCTGTCATTATCTGTACTAGAAGACATGGTGGAGGTTCAAAAAGTTGTTCTTTTATATAGAAGTATTTATTGTGAGACAAAAGCTTTAGAAGGATAAAATCTACAAGCACTCTTCTTGTTTTCCTTGTAAGAATCTCAATGAAGTACTGGCATGCCACACATCACTTCTAAACCCTAAGTAACGTTCAGATTTTGTTTTCCTATCAAATTTCTGAACACAGCTCTTATCATATAGCTACAAACACCTATTTGAGTTGCTCTCATTTTTCTTTGCCCTGTTTCTTCTGTTAAAATTACTGTGGTAGAAAGATGCACCCAAGGTAAGAACCCCACAGGGAAGAATGAGAAACCAAAGATGAACCCAATCTGGGTGCCGGACATTTTCCCCACCAGCATTTCCTTTCAGCCTCATACTCAACTACCTTAGAAATGATGTTGTAAATAATATTTTTATTTGCAATAAATTCAACTCTGGAAAAGCATTTACTACAGAATAACAAATTGCCCCATTCAGTCTTAGCACATTTTCAGACCATTTTAACCAAGTGATCTGGATAATTTTACAAAGCAACATTAACCAGGTAGTAATAAGTGGTCATGCTTCCATTTTCATATGTGATTAACAAAGAGAAGTCAAAGGAAATTTACAAAAATTATAAAAATTATATACCTTTATTGGTTTTATTATATGTGCTACAGTTGGCAATTCCGATTTCTAACTAAAGTTCAAGACACATGGATTTGAATCTCTTTAGTTCCTGAAATTAGAAATTGTAACTTTAAGAGGTTCAAGCTCACATTAAATTCTATGCACAGCTCTATCTATACCTACATCTCTATCTATCTCTATACATATACATCTCTTCTTTTATTCAACTGTTGTGAGAATGAACATATTTAATATTTGGGCACTGATCGTTAAGGAGAGAAGTTAGTTATCCATAACTTAGCTGGCATGGCTAAGACTTTACACAGATTCAGTATCAGCTCTGGACTGAGCCACTGTTTATTAAGTATCTATTACATGTCAGCATCTATATTTTGTTGCAATCCCTGACTTTTATCATATTCTCTTTTTTTGTTTATGTCCTTAATTTTGTATAAAGTTGTCCTGATATTTAGATGTACAATACATTTTGCATTTTCCCTGTCTTCCAAAATCATAGCCATGCCAAAAGATGAAGTTCTCACAAACCTTTCCTAGTGGTGGCATTTGGATGCTTTTAGTGATTATAAAACATTTGCCTGAAGATTTGGTCTATTTGCTCCCATCTCACTGAGCCTTGTTTCTACCTCTGTAAATGGGGACATTAATACGGATGGCCTTTGGGGCCATCCTGCAGCATCTGTTCCCTGGCCAGCTCTCAAGAAATGGATGCCATTATTCTTTTAGAAATGCCAATTTCAGTTCAAAATGAGGATCAAATAGGAAGGACAAGAGGCACACTTTCTGGTGAATTTTTACTTAGCAAGGAGAGAACAGTGATGTGTGTTCTGAGCCCATTACGTGCATTCATTAAGGGCATCTGACATTGATTTAATGTGTTATTTAATGGCCATGCTAACTTTGAGCCACAGGTGGTTTTCTCAGAATGCCCAGTTTTACAGATTGTTAGGCTAAACTGGATTGTAAACAACTAAGAAGCTCTCTCAACTGATAGGTGCTGGATATTTTGGTACCGGAGCTACTGCTGACATGAGTAGGGGGATGGTCCCAGAAGGCACAGTGGAAGTACTTTACTTTGCTCCGGAGGTGGAGTGGGGTTTGGGTCAGAGGCTAGGTGACACTGGGTGCCATGGTGAGGGGCACTGGACGGGGAGCCTCCCATCTTGAGCAGAGGACAGGGAAGGATGGAATATGAAGCAGAATGAATGAAAGTGGCTTCAAAGCTAACATGAGAATTATTTTAAGCAGGCTCCTGGTGGAAGGCCATAGGAAGGAGGGACCCTCAGGGTTTGGAGGAATCTACTTGGCTTGGAGGGTTGCATTTCTGAGGAAATCCTAGTCCGTGGGTGAACAGAGATATTATTTGGAAGGAGTTGGTCAGCTGGACTCTTGACAGATTGGGGAAGCTCCAGGAGAGGCTCCTGGATGCTGTTCTGTATGCTCTTGGGCAAAATTGAAGGCCTAGTCTGGGCCTGAGGCCAAGGTATAACCAAATTCAGAATCTGCATGTTCACAGTAGTCATTACCTGCAATATCCCTGGGAAACCCAAGCAAGTTTATAGCATAAAATCTTCATAAACCCTCTGTCTTCCCCAACACACGCATGCATATTGAGCAAGTTAATAGGACAGTTTAGACTTTAAAAGCATTATCCAGAAATTTGTAATCAGATCCAGGAGATCCATTCCAGGAAACATAATGTTTGTTTTATTTTTAAAAACAGATATTTCTGTTTGTTCCTTCATCAATTTCCTATTTGGTGTATTTGTGGGAGAACATCATCATAATTGTCCTGAACTTAGACCATAGGAAGGGAATTGTCCAGCCCAGATAGATGGCCTTGCCCAGAAGGGATAGAACATTCTGCACATCAGCATTGTGCTTATAATTTTATAACATGGTCTGCTTTTTTATTCCTTTCCAAACCAAATCCCCTCTGAAGAATTCTTATAGCCAGCAATAGGGAAGTTTTCACTTCCTTCTGAGAGTTGCAGGAAAGGCGGGGCCACTCAAGACCTACGTTGATGACATCCCACTTTTGCACAGCCCTTTCTGCCTGACTTGAGGGCTGGGCAGGTGAGCCAGGCCCTGACTGATTCCTGGTTGGCTCTGGTGAGATTAAGCCCTCTAGGTCAACCTTAAGCACCATGAACTAGTTTGCTTTTTATAAAGACTGAAATGGGCTTTACCAGTGGAGTCTGCTTTTAGTTGAAGAGAGAGACAAAATAAGTTGCTTTTGTAACTAAACCACCTCATGCAAATAAAATAAAATAAAAAATTAAAATAATGCATGCAGTTGTTCATAAACTCTACAAACTGGGAAACACTGGCATCCAGTGTTCAATTAAAGGAAACCACTGCATTGAGGGTAGCTTAAGAATCTCATGCACCTATATGCTTACCTAAGTTTCATGCTTTCATAGTCTCCATCCAAAAGGAGCAAATAATCAGAATGCCCATAATTCCAGGAGGTTTCAAAATTGCTCATGGCCAGGAAAATTAGAGTGAAGACAGATCTATACTGAAAAAAATTTTTAGAGCAAATTCTGCAGACTATTCAGTCACTGGACAAGGTTGATAACTCTGAGAAACCTACTGAGGGATTTAATCTTAAAACTGCTGGTGCAAGAAGAAAGCTCCTTCTGTCCATGCTTAAGATCTTTGGGACAGGTTTTATTTATTTATTTATCTTTTCTTTCATTTTTAATTCTCACTATAGAGATTGTTTGTACTAAAAGAGAGTTTTAAAATAAGTTGGGGAAGTCCCTCCTAAATAAAAACTGTGACTTAATTATCTGAAACTTTGCTGTTTCCAAAAGACTACAGCACTAGGAAATTTCTTAGAAGAATACAAGTTTTGTTAAAGTGCATTTTGATGTGTGTGCTTTAAAAAAGTATATAGGTTTCTGTAGGATGAAGCTCTGAGATTGCAAATGCCACAGGAATCGACTCTCCTCCACATTTGTTCTTTAGACTATAAAACCAAATGTGAGAAGAATCACACACCTGCCCATTTCAATAGTTACCAACTACTTACTCCCCATGGAAAAGAATACAGGGAATTGCTCTCAGAAAAAGGGATTGATGAAATTATCAAGGGACATCTTTACAGAAGTGCTTTAAAAGATGTATTTTAAGAGTTTTAATGTGTCTTATTTCCACATCTGTGGCAGAGGAGTGATTTGATCATTTGCGAGTTTTTCCAATCTCCAATATTTTGCTCAAATAACTCTGGGTCTCTAACCTCCTCACAGCCCTCTCACAGGGCTGCATGCACCTCACGCCACCCCAACACCTACAGTGAACGTTACTGCAGGCTACAGTTAAATAATACCACAGAAAAAGATTAAGAATTACATTATTGTAGTTGCTGGAAGGCTATATCACAGCTACTTTAGAAGAGAGATTTATAGCAGTGTTTAATCAATGCAACTAGTTTCATTATCAGTCAGACCCTGGCCCATGTTGTGCATATGGTAAGATTCAACTAAGCTATTATAATAGCATTAGAGCAGGTGAGTGTTTGGTGGTGGCACGTCTGGCTAAATTAAATCACATTAAATTGATGCCATGGTATATTTGACCCAGGTTGTTGGTCAAGTGTGCCCCCAAAATGCCTTATATTTTTAGGGCATTTTCCTTATGGAGAAACATGAAAGATGTAGGTATTGTTGGAATTATCAATCTTAGCCCACTTAAAAATAGCACAGGCTAAAACCCAGAAACCCTGTTTCTTCACAAAACTTACCTTTTCCACCTTCCTGCAATGTTTGTCCATTATTTTTCACTGGGAATTATTTTCCAGAGATAATTCTATCAAAGGTCTTTATATAGATCGTTTAGAATGCTGGAAAATTCAGAAAGTTAAGTCATCTTGTGAAAGAGCTGCTTGGAAAAAGTCAGTCTGGGACTCAAAAAAATTATTAGCAGATAACTGCAGGTTATTTTAATGTTTTTATTACAGGCTATATGGTAAGTAATAAATAATATGTGCATATTATATTGATATATAGTACCCTGCATATATACAATACATACTATGTACATATATATGTGTGTGTGTATACACACACACACACATATATGTGTATCTAATTCTGAGGTGATCTTATCTTGTTATTGGTAACTGTCAACAATAAAATGTTCTTGGTTGTTATTTTCCTTTCCACCAACATTTTCCTAATTATTTGCATTGATCAAACTTAAAATAATCTAGGCTAAAGAGAAAAGACATGTCTGACACATTTTTCAATAAATATCTGGGAAGATAAGCAGAGAACTGTTAGTATTTGTGTTTTGGTAACTTGATTAAACATAGAATATTATAGCTATAAAAAATCAGGACTTTATTTAGATATTCTACAAAGGAAAAAAATACTCCCAGAAATTATATGGTAATGTATTTAAGTTTCAAATGTGAGTCTTTGCTACCACCAAGTCTGTATCTGACACTCCCAAGAGATATGGATTTGCAGAGCTGCTCCCTTAGACATCAGTTGAGATCTTTGCATTCTGGATTTCCTGGTTGATTCAGCATGCATGCTTAGACCACTCAGAAGAGTAGGTATAAGCACCAGTGCAAGTTAGAGGCTCTGAAGATAAGGTTCCTGACAGCATGGGATATTGGCAGAGGTCCTTAATGTCTATAAATTCCACTTCCCAAGTTCAAACCTCACCACCCTGATGTCCAAACAAGGTAGCATCTCATTATACAGTCCCACAATTTATTTTCCCATAGTTTCATAAGACTTGTAATTATAGATCCTTGAGGGGGTTTGATAAAAGTCTGTCTTCCCCACTCCCGTTGTTCACCTCAGTATCTTCAACACCTGCCATAGCACCTGCCACCTAGCAGGTCCTCAATAAATGTTTGTTGTCTGAATGAAAGGGTCTATTAAATAGTACAAGCGATTTCTTGTGTGCAGACATTCATGTGAACAGGTTATTCAAGATGAAGACTTTGTTTTAAAGGAAACTCACTTTCGACCCATGATGGGTGCACCTCAGTTCTGTGGAACATGTTTTCAAAGATTTTCATTCATTTCTTTTTGCTTATTGAGTTAAGTGTAAGAAGGAGGCTTCAAGAAATTCCCAAATGTCTTGGAGCAGGATTCATTTGTTAAAGTCAGTGAAATGTTTCCATCAAACATCAAATTCATAGTATATTTACTTATGTACAAAAGGGACTCAATCCATTTGATTTGAGATCCTTTCTGAGCTGGGTAGATAATATGGGTGAAGTGACAAGCAGAAGGCTCTTGTTTAAATAAAATAGCTTGTTATTAGTTCCTTATTAGATATTCCTATAAAAATTTAAGTAACAAAGCAGCATGTCTCGTTGTAAAAATTTGCAGGTAAATTGATTTGAAAAACACTCAACTCTATCGAATCCTTTTTTTCTTTTTCTCAAACATCAATAGAATTCTAATTTAAAACCTACTTTTCTTATAAAACAAATGTTACATACCATTTAAAAACTGACTTCCTAACAGTACCTTGGAATTTTCCTGTGTTCTGAATATTTAAGTATTTACATATACATCACTAACCTCTATTAATTTTGCATGGTGATCAGTCAAGGCCTTAAATTTCATTTTTAGTTAGAGAACAGCACCTGCCTCAGGATCTATTTCAAGATAAAATTAATTTTAAAAAAGCATTCAAATTTTACCTTTTAGCTAATGTTTTATTAATTTTCCTCCTTTTTTCATGACATTGGACTTTTATTTCTTTCTATTTTATAAAATCATCTTTTAAGCCTTACATAAAACTCCACATACTTGTTTTGTCTATTGAAAAATTAATTAAAGAATTTGTGGAATTTATCTTAATTTTTTATGACATTAGAACACCCTAATTCATTCAAAAAATTTATCTAGACTTTTGGATCATATTTTCACAGGGTGGCCAGTTTCTTATTCATTGAAACAATCCTTTGTTTTCAAAAAGTATTGATTAGTAGCCTTGATAGTAAGTTTTGCTATCAACTTGCATATATATCGTACACATAAGAGATTGTATCCAGATATTGTGTTAAAGCTAAAATGAATTGTTAGTATTCTTCAAAGGTTTAAGACTTAAAGAGTCAGATGTAAATAACCTAACAATATTCTGCTTGGCCATTGTCGGAAGGGTATTCCATAGGGGATATTGTTAATGTGACTGACAAGTCAATTATATCCCATTCACAAATGTTTTGATGTCTGCAATATTAATAATACCGCATTGCCCATGAGAAGTGCTACCCTAACTACTGGCACGGAATAGTCACAATAAATGGCAGCAAATGTAATTCTAACCTCTGACTCTTTGACAAACAGCATGGGTACTCTCTGCCGATCTGTCTTTAATTTCAGTGGCATCAAAGGAAAACTCAAGCGCCTTGGAAAATAACTCTAGCCCCATGTCTCTGATAAAATAAAATGCTTACCCACAGACATAAATTACCATGGATATAAAAAGAGGACCAAAAAAATTACACAGTTTCCTAATGCTCTTAAATCAAAGTAGCAGAGGGAGCAGCGAGCTGTGAGCTGAGCGCGTGTATTATGCAGCCTCACTGCTTGGAGAACAATCTTTGATAGCTTTAATCCAACAGGTTTGCTCTGTTGATGATGGGGAGTGTGATTCATAATTTTCCAGAACAGAGTATTTTAATAGTTACTTCTGTGGATGCTGCATGGAAATATTTGCTGTGAAGACATCAATTAGAATGCAGTCAATATAAGCCATACTGTTAGCTTAACAGTCACAAAACTATTGACTCTCTGAGGTTCCCTGCAGCAAGCCAAATGACAGGCAGCCTCCCTTCCCACTTTATAAGCTGAGATTTGACATTTTCTGCCTATTCTCCCCTCAGTCTTTCCTGACTCCTTCCTATCTTTCTTCTTAATAATACAAGAGAAATAATACTCATCAGTGTATGAAAGATGTAAAATCCTCTTGATATTCACTCCTTTCTCAGAAGTAACCAGTGTAAACGGTGTTTTGCATCTCTATGTGTCTTTTTCTTATGAGTGCAAACATATGCATTTACATATAAAAAATAACTTGGTGTGTCTTAAATCACAAATGTGATTAAACTCTCCCCACTGTTTGCAATTCTTGCACTTTAATATAACCTGAGGAACTTTACATATATCATGGAGATATGCCTAATTCCATTAACATGCTGCGTAATATTCCGTGGCACAGGTATATCATAGCTCTTTTACAAATGCTCTTTTCTTGATTAGGATACATATTATTTCCAATGATTTTCTTTTGATGACAATGTGAATATCTGTGAGTGAAATTTGTGTATAAGCAAAAGTTTTATTAGGGTTTCAACAGGAGTGGGAGTGGTTTTTCTGAATATCCCCCAATTACCAATAAAGTTGAGCGCATGTTTTTTGTGTGTTGGCCTTGGTAAATATACAAACCCACTGAATTGTACACTTTAAAAGGATGAACTTTTAAAGTCTGAGTTATATCTCTAAGAAGCTGCTGTTTGTTTAAAGAGCAATTGAAGAGAAAATTCTCAAGCTGTACCTTGTCCTCTCCCAAAATAAATCTCATACCCATTAACAGCCAGTCACTCTTATCCTTTCCTGACAACCTCTAATCTAGTTCTGTCTATGAATTTTCCCCTTCTGGACATCTCATATCAAGAAAATCATTCAGTATGTGGCATTTTGTGTGTGGTTTCTTTCACTTAATATAAAGTTTTCAAAGTTTCCTTCACATTGTAGCTTGTATCAGTACTTAATCCCCTCTACTTGCTGAGTAATATTCCATTGTATGGATACACCATATTTTGTGCTCACCAATATTTTGTGGACTTTACCCTTTTGTTTCTTATGAGCAGTGCTTCCTTGAGCATTCAAGGACAAGCTTTTGTGTGAACATGCTTTCCAATCTCTCCAATACAGACCTAAGAGATAGAATTGAAGGGTTTATGGCAACTGTGTTCAACCCTCTGAGGAATTCTTAGATTGCTTTACAAAGGACCCTTAAACATTCTAATCAAAAAGTATAAAGATTCTGAATTCTTCATATCATTGCTAACTCTTATTATTATCTATGTAGTTATGGCCAATCCTGATGGGTGTGAAGTGGTACCACATTTTTTTTTTTTTTGTATTTTATTTAGAGACAGGGTCTCACTGAGTTGCTAAACACCTTACTTTTGTTGAAGCTGGCTTTGAAGTCATGATCCTTCTGCCTCAGCCTCCCAAGCTTCTAGAATTATATGTATGTGCCACCGCATCTGGCAGGTCATATCACATTTTAATTTAAATTTTTTTTAGTTGTAGGTAGACACAATACCTTTATTTTGTGTATTTATTTTTATGTGGTGCTAAGGATTGAACCCAGAGAGCCTAGCACTCATCTAGAACACATGCTATATGAGCGCTCTACCACTGAGCCACAACCCTAGCCCCACATTTTAATTTTCCCTTGCATTTCCTTTTTGAATAGTAATGTTGAACGCCTTTACATGTGTATTATTAGCCATTTGTATGTCTTCATTGGAGAAACGTCTATTCAAATTCTTTGCATGGGTTGTCTTTTCCCTTTCTGTATGATGTCCTTTGAAGTACATAGTTTTAAACTCTGATGAAGTTCAATTTGTCTAATTTTTCTTTTGTTACTTTTGCTTAGCTGTTGTAGGTGACCACTGCCTAATCCAAGATCACAAAAATTTTCTCCTTTGTTTAATCTGAGTATTTATAGTTTTACATATTACATTTAGGTATTTATGCAATTTTGAATTAATTTTTCTATATGATGTAAGCTATGGTCAGTTTTAAGCTTCCCTATGTATATCCATTGTCTCAAAATCGTTTACTAAAAGACACTTCTTTCTCTACTGACTTGTCTTGGAACCCTTGTCAAAAATAAATTTATCATAAATGAAAAGCATTTTTCCTAGTCTGAAATCTCCACTAAATTCCACAGCTTCATTCGCCTCTTTTTGCCAATGCCACATTGTCTTGATTATTGTAGTTTTGTAGTATGTTTTGAAGTCTTGAAATATGAACCCTCCAAAATATTTTTGTTTTCAAGATAGTTTTGGCTTTTCTGCACACCAAGTTTTCTACTGGGTAAATTTTATTCCTCTTCTTGACCTAGATGTGTTCATTTATATTCTAAATAATGTTATTTGCAAAAGCAAATGCATTCTCCCAGTCTAGCAATTGAATTTCAGTTCCATTTGTGCTATTTCCCAATTAAACTTATATACTTGGTGAATCCAAATATACAGAGATTTCCTTTATTGGCATTTAAATTTTGTATCATAAATTAAAAGAATTTTAAAGACCAAATAAATTCCTTCAAGAGTTTCTTTCAATAATTTGTTTTTAAAAATTTTTTTAAATGTATATGTAATTTATTTCAAATATTCAGCACAGTGACATAGTTTTTCTTAATTCAATAGTTTTATTTTTTGTATTTCACATACTATATCAAAATGATTTCATTGTCACATATTATGTTCCTATACAGTTTTATATATTTATATTTTTATTATTTATTTATGTGTATATTTGGTTTTGGGTTTTCTCTTCTCCCTGGTGATTTACTTATTTAAGGCAATAGCAAAATAAACTGTTAATTATTATGATTTTATAATTATTTTGCTACTAGTATGACAATTCCTATAAAAGCCATTGTTCTTTATCTTTTTCTCTGTTTTAACTTTTCTTGGCTATTCTTACATACTGTTTTTCTTCAAGACAAATACTAGAAATTATTTGTCAAGTTCCAAAAAAAGGCCTGTTGATATTTTGTTTGGGATTTTGTTAAGTTTATAAATCATCTCACAGGGTATTGTTATATTGCAGTTTTTGGTTCACCCTCTGTAGGAGGACAGGAGTTTTCCTTATTTATCTGGGTCTTCTATTATGTCCTTTATCAACTTTGTGAATTTCTTCATGTAGGTCCTTCCAATTTCTCAGTGCCACCAGTTTCAAATGCAAGTTTGACTGCTAGTTTTTGGCAGACTGGAACCTGATTTTTCCATAGACATGATGTAGTAATTTTGATGTCTGGTCCCACAGTCACTTGGGCTATGACTCATAAAAGAGGGAGGCAATGACCTTGGTGGTCAGGGCCTTTGGGTAAAAAGTTTGATAATCTGAGGGTTTGAGTCCCAAACCTACTTCCTCCTAGCTGTGTGATGGTGAGCACACTACCTCCCCTCTCTCTGCTCATTTTTTGCATGTAAAGTAGCATAATAACATGTTCCACATTGGGTTGTTCTGGAGAGTTCTGCTGGGCACACAGAAAATACTCAATAAATACTCACTATTATCAGTTTCTGTGAGAACACTCTTTGAGATCCAGTGTAAGGTTTGGGGTTCATGAACACATCTAGTAGTCATTTGTCCTTCAGCTTTGTGACCCAGGTGAGGCTATACAGGATGGATTTGGTCTGGTGGTATGTGGGATGAGGACCCTTCCAGGTGGACAGTTAAGGATATGAAAAGAAAAAAAAACAAAATGGGGTTTAGCAACAGCCATTATACTCAAGAAGCAATATGGATACCACCTCACAGTACTGTTGTGGGTTGTGGTCTCCTTACCCCTAGCCCCCCACCCCCACTGCACAAGTGACCTCCCTAAAATGCAGATCTTGTCATTCTGCTGTGCCTTGAGCCTTATCTCATTCCACTATGCCCTCACAACAGATGGAGGTTTTAAAATCTGTCCCTTTATTCCTTCTCTAGCCTGGCCATCTCTTCTCTTTAATTATCTTATAATTTCTTTAAGTCCTTTGCTCCCCTTTCATGCTCTTTCCTCAAATTCTATAGGTAGGAATCAGGGACCATTTCCTTCTGAAGACCTCCTTTTCTCCACACTGGAGTAGTTGTGATTTTCTTGCTTAAGTTGTCTTCTAGACTCTCACCATTTTATAGTAGCTTCTCAGCATGTCTTCTTTGGCAATTGTTCACATTTTGCTTAATGAAGTGGACTTCAAAGGCAAATATACTGAGTTGATGAGAAGATATCTATTCCAAATTCCATGGCCCTATGCTTAATCCTCAGAAGTGTGGTAGAGAGAAATACGGTAAAACGTCTATAAAATGTCTATTGATTTTCTTAAACAATTTTAGACCATGTGAGCTTACACCAAACACTGCATACAGTTTTTTTTTTTTTTTTCCAATCTGGGCACACATTTTTGGCCACCAAACCAAATGACTGCTTAAATATTGACCAAGAAGTCGGTGTTAATTGGGATTTTCCGTGAGATACAAATGCCCAAGATGAATTGTAAGAAAAATCAAATCTAACTTAATTATTATTTCTGTAAAAGTACAGTGATTCCGAGTGCTGCCAGGAGCCCTGGAGACTCCAGTTTTGGTATACATAGCCTTTGACCTTGCCAGAATCCAAAAGTTTTCAGAACTTGCTTTGATGCCCACCTGTGAAACAACTAGAGGTTTTCCCGATGTTCTTTTGTTCTTTAGTGTTTCATCTAACTCAAAAATATCATTTTGCACCTTTTTCCTGCTGGAGGGTTATATCTGTTGCAGTCAGAGTTTTTTTTTTTTTTTTTTTTTTTTCCCCTTTCTTTTGTTGTTGTTGTTCTATCCTTTGTGAAAGAGATTGGACACAAAAGAAACAAAATGTCTGACGCCTACCTTTGTGGAATTTGGAATATATCACAGAATTAAGTGATACATAAGCCATTTACTTTAATTTCATGTTTTGGTGTCTTGAGTTAGGTAATGAGCCTGTTTGCTCAAAATCCAATTATCCATTCTATTTTCTCACCCTCCACTACATACATGAATACATTCATTACTCACTTCCCAAAACCACTCCCCAATCCCACAAAACACATAAAGAGAGCTTTGTGAAGGAGGTGGGATTCTAAGCAATGGGAGGGGCCGACTTGAAAGGGAGGGCATTCTTCCAGGTCTCAGAACCAGCGTGGAGGAAGTGTAAAATGAGGAGTGGGAAAATCAAACACCAAGAAGTTTAGTTTGTGGAGAACAGAGGGAGCCTTGAGGGCCCAGGATCTTCAGAAGGGACAGAGTGAAGAGGGAGGAGTAGAGACATTTTCCAAACCAGTATTGACTGGTAGCTACAAAAGCAGAGAAACAAAGACTAGAATTAATCTTCAAAAAGAGCAAACTAAGGCACAACTTAATAAACCTATTAAAAGGACTCAAATGTTCCCCCTTGTTTTCATCAATTAGGGATAAAACTGGTCGAGGTCCAAATATCTACCTAGGAAGTGGCCCTGGAGTTAGATATTCAGTATTTGATCAATTATATCTGTACAGTTGTCGGCTGGGCATCTGTTCACTCATCAAAGCAATGTGACATTTAAGACAGAGTCAAACAGATGGCCGTATTTTGCTGAACTGGACTTTAATGAAAAAAAAAAAGTCCAGATTCTTTTGTTGCAAAGGAACAGGATTATTGCCTTAGAGGGTGTTCATCAAGATGGGAAAGAGAATGCGACATCAAAGAATTAAAACAAGGAAGCAAACATTAAGATGATTTCACCTCTCATGAGAGATAGGGGGAAAAATGGAAACCCAGATAGTGTGGAATATTTCAAATTCATAAACGAGAAAGCTAAAGCCAGGGTATACTTACAATCTCAGGTACCCCCACTAAAATGGAAGAAAGTTCAGTTGACCTTGTTCAGTGTAAAAATATCAGAAATATGGATCGGGTATTCCTTCACTGAAGAAAAAGAAGAAAAAAGTGCAAAGTGATAAGATTAATATCAAATTATCACAGGGAAAATATCACAAAAAATTTTAAATTACTAAAAATGTCAGTTTCTCAAGTTGAAAAATCTCCAAATAACAATGGTATCCTCATTTTCTACAGATGCAGTGTCCTCCTCCTTATAAAGAATCTGTTAAGTACCCACGAATCTTAGATGTACTGTTTTGAGTTTGCCAAAGTAGAGCTATGTCATCAGCTAACCAGAATCCAAGACTGAGGTTTGGGAACATAACTGTCATAAAACAACTGTTTAGACTTAATGATTTCTTTAAAATGCAATTCAAATGGTTTCGAAACTCCCGATTTCAGAGTTTCTATTTCCTAAAGAATTCTCTTTAGAGCATTTTAAAAGGGAAAGAATAGAGAAGAGTGCTGGATAGTGTTCTTTTCCAAAGCTCATTAAGTGAATGCAAATAAATTGCAAACTCATTACAATTCAGGGGCCTTTAATTAAAAATGGGTACATGTGATATAATAAAAAGGACAAGAGAGTGAACTTTACTTCAAATTTGATAACCTTTTTATAAGTAATAGTTCTTAATCAGAAGCAGAAGGGGACACAGGAGCATTGATTATTGTTTGTAAATTCAGATTTTATTCATTTATTTATTTTTAGTTATTGTTTTTATAAGTAAAATCACATTAAGGAAGGCTGGCTTGCTGTGGCTTAGAATTTATTGACTGCATGTTGAAGTTAAGGGTCCAAGTAGAACATTTCAGCACAGTGCTACTCCAGATTCTAAGAATCAAGTCTTCAAATAGGTTTCCATTTGTTCACTCAGGACCATCCAAGTATTTCAGGACACAGGTTCTAATCAGGAGTTAAAGTGCATCTTTGAATAGCTGTAGGCAAAGGGATAATCAGTTTTCTTCCCTCTAACTCATAAAAATAGCCCTGATTGTCAGATGAATGTAAAAGAAAATGATCAGAAAACTTGACTTTGACAAATGCAAAAGGCTGTATGGTGAGAACGGCCATGTGGTACCTTGGATACATCCACTTCAATGGAATCTTTTCTCCACTTTCTATTTGTGTCCATTTTGTTATAAAACACACACAAAAAATCAGTTCTCATTGCTCTTTTAGTAGCATAATAGAAAATCAGGAGAGTCCTTTAAAAAAACCTCTTTAATTACTTTAATTATTACAGATATTTCTACTATAATAGCTATCTCCTGGGTTCTTCTCTGCACAAATATCTTTTTTAGTAAAATGAGACCATACCGTACACAGTGTTTTGCAATCTGCTTTTCCCAGTGGATGAGCTGTGTGTTTTCATTTTAGTAAAGTTCATGGACTGATACTCAGGCTATGCTTTGATTACACAATTGACCCAAAAGTCCTTTAAAATGTACATTGCAGGACCACACATTGAACTTGACTTATGCCTGTGGATCTCTTTCAGTTCAGCACGTTCCATTTTCTGTGATCATGACTTGTTAAAGAGAATAGGCCAGTTTGTGGGCAGAAAGTCCCACCTTTTGGATTTGTCTGCTTGTTTCCAATTCTGTCCTTTTGATTCATTATAATATTCTTTTTTTACTTGGACAGTCTGTTTTGGACTTTTTATTTTTTGGTGAAGTCTTAATTGTTTAGAAAACAAATTGTATATTTAGATAGTAATTGCAATAGCTAATAAAATGATCTGAAAAAACAATTAAAGTTTTTGTAGTATTGATAAATCATTTGTTTTTGATATCACTTCCTGAGGAATCATAAACATTTCTCACTGGTACATGTGGATTTAAAAGCAGGCTTCTTTTAACATTTCCTTCCTCGTCTCTTGCTTTTAATATTGCATAAATGAATAAAAACTTTTGTTCACGATATCTGTTAATGAAAGAGAGCGAGCATGATTAAAATGTCAATTCTCAGTGATTTACTATATTTTCAAATAATGCTTCTGGTAAGGGTCAGCATAAATATATGCCTATATATTATAATAATTGAGAGTATTTCACTGTTCTCATTCCTGTAGAAAGTTAGGAGTTGCTCTCCTATATTACACCTCTGATAATCATTCCAAAATGATAATGCAAATGAGTTAGTAATCCAGATGTCAATCATTTGGGGCAGAATTTAATATGCCTTTTTACCAATATCCAGAATCTCTCTGATTTTCACATATTTGTTTATTCACACAACTATATTTTCATGTGAAAATTAAGGAGACATTTTGGGGAAGAATTTAATATGCCTTTTTTTTTTTTTTTTACCAGTATTCAGTGCATGCCATATAATTATAATTAGATAAATTGTTTAGTTTTTTTCAAAATTATGTAATCTTTTAAAAACCAACATTTTAATTAATGATATTAGTATTTTATAATTCATTTACTCTAACAAATGTGTTGCTACTTTCTGGGATTAGATATTCAGACTTAAAATAAAATAGTATCATTTAAATATATAATCTATTCATAGAGTGCTTACTGTGGGCCAGGTATTAGAATAAGAACCTGTATTAATGTTTTTTAACCTCACAAAAATCCTTAAGGGCTAGAAATTATTATTGCATCAATTTCATATTAGGCACTAAAAAAATGGGAGAAGCTAGAAAGTTTGTGTGCGGACTATTAATTGTTGTTGTTGTTGTTTTGTTTTTGGCCCTGGGGATTGAAACTCAGCGACGCTTTACCATGGAGCTACATCCCCAGCCTTTTTATTTTGAGACAGAACCTCTCCAAATTTCTGAGAGTCTCACTAAATTGCTGATGCTGGCTTTGAACTTGCAATCCTCCTTTGTCAGCCTCCCAAGTCGCTGGGATTGCAAGTGTGCCCTAGAAGATCCTTTCTGGGAGGAGAAATTTAAAATGTACATTTGTTAAACAAAAGTGGAAGCACACTTTGTGACCTATATTTTTCAGGTGTGTTGATTTAGAATAATCCTCTTTTGAGACATTGTCCACAGTATTTGACTGCCTCTGCCTGATGGAAAATACCTACCTATGGCAGTAACATTTCATTCCCAAACAGAAGCAGCAAGAAAATCAATACAATGTGAGCACTGTCAAGCTGTTAGCCCCAGTGAGCACAAGCATGGTGTTGTTCTACCTGTCATCGAGGATGATGTGTATGAAGCAGTTAAGGTTTGGGGGCTGTTTGGGTTTCTTCATAATAGATAGCAGTTCAAAAATCCCTTTCCCATAAAATCCTTACTTGTATTCATTCTATTGAGTATTTGGATTTATTTTGTGTATCCACTTATGCTAATGCTGAGGGGAAGAGTCCTATGATAGAACACCTGCTTTCTAAATCACAAAAGGGCATGGAAATAGCATGCCATTGAAGACTTTTGATTTGGTGTTTTATTTTATTTTAGAACAAAAAAGTAATTACTTCTACATAAATGTCTTATAGGAAAATTTAGTCATCAGGTATCCAGAAATAATCTGACTAGAACAATACATCTTAACTATATAGTTTTAGCCATCACTGAAACACTTCCAACATTTTAAGATTTTATGAAATTTGCAATCAAAGTGTAAGAATATTTAAAAAGCAGAGGGTTCGGACAATTAATATTATATTTAATTATTAGAATAAAAGGTTCTTGGATTACACTAAATGCCATAATATATCATGACTCAGACAATTGATTAGTTATATCCCTACATGAATTATAAGTATAATATAAAAAAAAGAGTGTAATGCTGTTTCCAGAGCTTGGATTTGAGAATGTTTTAAAAAGATATCCAAAGGCAATTAGATAGAAGGAATTTGTTCTAGTGTTCTATAGTATGATAAGATAATTGTAGTTGAAATAATTCATGATATATACAAAAAAAAATTAAAAAAGAAGAGTCCAAAATTTCTTAACAAATAGAAATAAATGTTTGAGGAAATAGAAATGCTAATTGATCTTATTTGATTATTATACACTGAATACATGTATCCAATTATCATGTAGTATCCATAAATATGTGCAAATATTGTGTGTCAATATAAAATTTAAAACAGATGTGCAAAGAAAAGGCCAACAATTAAGACTCAGTTATCTAAAACTATTGAAAGTTATTTAGTAGTGATCACAAAGTAGTTACTATTAATTGTATGCTGAGTATTTCATCTGAACTAATTTATACTCACAATGACTAATTTTATTCCCTGTTTGCAGATGAGAAGACTGATGCTTAGTGAGATTAAACCCGTCCCTCCTAACCCAGATCTTATGATCAGAATTGGGTATTTCCCGGATTTCAAGGCAGAGGTGTCCTATAATTTCTAGTCTCTGACCCTTACGCTATGGTGCCTTCCATGCTTTTTAAAATTCAGAATCATTTAGTTGAAAATATTTGACAAAATTTATTGATGTTAAATGTGGTCCTGAAGCATTTATTAAATGCCACTCAGTGTGATATAAAGGAATTTCAGAGGCCATACAGAATGCATTCTGTCCCCTCTGCAGGCTTCCAGACAAGTAGAGTGATAGGAAGATAAGGATAAAGATCAGCTAACTGTGTCCATTACAAAGGTGAATTTCTGATTTTTAGTTTCCTTTTTGGAAGGAGGGTGATGGTAGAAAGATGCCAAAGTTACTGTGAAAAGGTGCCAGATTCTTTTTATGGCCCAAACATGTCCCTGTTGTGTGCAGAGCAAAATTAACAAGCGTAAATCAGGACAAGACATTATGTAGTGTTCATTTCACATCGTTCTTGAGTTTCCATTGTGACTAAATTATTGGATTTGCAATACCTGTTCACCTGCAACTTCCCTAGATTTTATTTTCATATTAAATTTCATTAAATGCAGTATGCTTTTTTGTACATTAAAATACACATTAACTGCTCCATCATGATGATATATAATTGAACATTTATCAAAATCTAGAGAAAAGGGTATTAAAATGTTATAATCAACATTTGAGACATGAAAAATTATCATTAAACTTTATAGTGTAATGAAAAATCATGGGAAGCACTTAATATGTTCAGCACCTGAAATTATTGCTTGGGTAATATAGACATGCAGCTTTTTTCTACATTGCTCATCTCAATACTTCTCTTCATTTTATTTAAAAGTGTTGACCACTGTAACTTTTATCACGGTGATATTTTCTGTATAAATAAAAATCAATCTCTACACAATTTCCATTTCTATTAAAAAAAATCCTCATTTCCTCCTAAGAAGAGTCCTTTTATAGAAGCCCAGGAAACTGAGTGATTTTTTTTTTTTTTCGCCTGTAAGTCTAAAATGTGAACACTGGGGACTATCAAGATAGATATCATTATGGGAAACCACACTCTAGTTTCTCACTGGCCTCCGAGATTCCCCTAACAGAAATTTTGTGCCAATAAATGCTATGGACCCAAAGAGAGTTGACCAATAAATCCTGTCATCTAACATACAGTAAGTGTTCACTGAATATTTTTTAAAAACCAAAGAATGAAGAATAAATATTAAAAATCCTGAATCCCACATTACGTTTATTGTAAGTTACACATATTAATTTTTGGACTTTCTTACTTTGTGATATTTTATGTGTCAAAATAGCAAGAGGGCTGTGAAAACCAGGAAATGCTTTGCTTCAACCTCCATCCTGTTCTGGGTATTGTTCTAGGAAATGACAGTACATAGATGAAGAATCACAGAGCCTCACTCAAAGAATTTCTGGCCAACCTGTGCTCAATAGGACATTAAAATAAGCTTGACTTGGGATTTTTCACTGGCAATCAGTTAATAAGATAGTAGAATGTCCTGGTGTAGTTCTGTGTGGCTAAAAGTGATTTTTTCAGACACTTTTTAAAAATTTGTTGTATTTATTTATTTTATTAGTTATACATGACAGTGGAATGCATTTGGACACATAATACATAAATAGAGTATAACTTCTCATTCTTCTGGTTGTACATGAAGTAGAGTTGTACGGGTAATGTAATCATATATGCACATAGGGCAATATTGTCCAATTCATTCTACTATCATTTCTACCCCCATACCTCCTCCCTTCCCTTAACCCCTCTCTGACAGAAACCTTTTTAAATCAATGGTGTGAGCAGTAGTGATCTAGTAAATAGTGCTAAGGCAGCTCACAATGGTTTGCTGTAGGCTTCCTGTTAGAGCACTGAGGCTTCCTCAGATTCAAGGTGATTTTGAACTTGAGTTTCTATCTAACCAACCAAGAGGGAGTTCAAACAACATGTGAGAAGAAAGAACAAACCATGAGGAGATACCATGATCTGTACCTTCCTCATTTCTCACAGATGCTGGTTCAAGGTTTTTGTTGTTGTTGTTGTTGTTGTTGTTGTTGTTGTTTGTTTGTTTATTCAGCATACAGTGAGGAATCTTCCAGGTAGAAGCAAACAGTAAAGCAAGGATTCTTAGCCCTAGCAAGAGCAAGGGCCAGGGCTGGGTCTGTACTGAAGACTTCACCAACATCACACACAGAAATTCTTGGCTAAGACCTCACTCACTCTGTCCTCTTTCCTGTTCTTCTGCTGTCTTGTACCTAGACATGGCTTCTTCCCAGTTTCTAATACTATCATGAGTCTGTGGGCGACAAGACTAAGAGAAACTGCAAAGAGGATGTATTTAAAATAAAACAAAGAACTTTAACCAGAGGATGTTAGAGGATCAATTCAAACTTTCTATATGTGAAAAGTTTTATGTCTATAATATGGAGCTAAGAATACTTTGTTTCTCATAATACTATTGTAAGAGAAAGAGGACATGTTTATTAGTCAGTTTTCTGGCACTATAACAAACATCTGGAGCAATTAACTTATAAAAAAGTAAAGATTTATTTTGGTACACAATTTTGGCAGGTTTTAATGCATGCTTGGCCCAGGTGGAGAAAAAAAATGTGTGGTGGACAAAAATGCTCACCTTCCAATAGCACTACCCTAAAGACAGACATTTAACATACGGGCCAGTAGGAGACATTCAAGATCCAAACTACAGCAACATGTAAAGGGAGCCATTGGGCACAGGTAACCAGATAACATTTTCCCGTGATTATAATTAGTCATCCACAGGAATGTGCATTTTGCTTCTTTCTCCAACTGTTGACTGCACTGCAGTAGGATGGCTGGAATTGCATCTCAGCACTCATTCAGCATTACTAGTGGTAAATGCAGAATTCCGCTCTTTGTCTGATAGCAGTTGCTCACTGTACCCTATGTTTTGTGCTATTCATTTTCTCTCCTTCATTATTGCATTCTTTTTTCCTCTTCTTTTTGTTTTTATTAAAATGAAGCATTATGTGCTCTAGAAGGCAGTTTCACATACCTTATTTCACCCTTTCAACAACCTCTGGTATCATTATTCTCATTTCTCAGATGAAAAACTGGCAATGAGTGACAATAGGAAAATCATCAAATGGTGCAGGACCCTTTGGTTTTCTACCACACCACCTTTTACTAGATCTCTATCTTCCGCAAATTTTTGAATTTGATTGGTTTTGCATGAAAGCACAAATGAGCACAGAACAATCAACTTATAATGGGTACAACTGGAGTATGGAGAAAGCAGAATGTGAACAAATGGTTGCATATTCTTTAGAATCGGAATCTCTAACCTCTAGAGCCTAAAGGACATATTTAGTCTTAAAATTCACAAGGGTGTAAGAACCCGTCCTTTTGAACCAATAATTTGTGACTTCAGAATTCATTTTTACAAATTTTCATCCTCTAAGGATGCATTTTAATCTTCTTAATGAAGAGAGCTTCTTTTGAATATCAGCCAGGGATCTGTGCACAGGAAGAATATGGGCCCTACATGGCCCATGAAAGGAAATAAACTCAAATGACTGCCCCTTTCTTTTGTTTACCTTCCAGTACCCAATCATAATGGATCAGAAGATATTTTTTGAAATTCTTCTGGCTGGCAAAAAAGCACTTGAAGGGTTAACACATAATGACCGATTCTTTCTTTGCAACACAAGAGTCGAAGGCCATTTTTCTGTTTTTTTTTTTAAAGAAATTTTAAATATGTACTATATCTGAATCCACACCCATATTATAAAAGCACTGAAATCAAACAGCCATGGTTCATTCGTGGCCTTTGATTTTTATATCCATGCATGTTAAAAAAAAAAGAGAGAAGGAAAACCAAACATGTGTGCTGCCTTTTAATAAAGATCATATTAAAAATTCAATAAATAGCAATATCTCTGATCTCTTAACAAAAGCTTCTGGTGTACAGGAAATTAAATGAAAAAAAAACCTTGTTAATCCTTTTTGATTTCTGTACATTGTAGCTAGAAGCAGAATTCTTTAACTCACAGATTTCTCCTTTTTTTTCCCCTTTTTTAAATTTTTTTAATCTTTTCTTGCAAAAACGTTGTCTGGGCAACAATATAAATGCAGTTTGATTCTTAGAAACATTTTAAAATGAAGGGGGGGCGGTGAGATGGGGAGTGAAGCATTGTGTCATTGTCTCATCCCGGTGGCCTTGCAAGGAGGAATCCACCTCGAACCAGGTGATAACCTGATAGACTTTATCTTGTCTTCCCCCGGCCTCCCTGAAGCCTGCCAACACTTCCACTGGCTGTTAGGCATTTTAAATATCCCCCCTGAGCCCTAACCTCACCCCCTTTCTCTTCTTGTCAGCTGGAATGTCTCAGAGCTGTCAGAAGCTTGTTGCTTATTGATGTTTCCGTGTGTTTTATGTCTTTTCTGAGATATGACAGGCCCTGACACAGTGCTGATTTCAATCAGGCTGCTTCTGGAGAGGCCTAAGATTTTTAGTTGCACAATCCACGTCTTGAGCATACTTCAGAGGCCTCTGTCTAATGAAAATGTTTCAGGAGGCTGAAATAAAGGCCCTGTGCTCAACAAACAGCAGCTGAAGAATTCACAAGGTTTGAAAAAACATGTGTGCGTGTGTGCACGCACACACACACCCCCCTCACAAACCTCCCCCCGTTCTGCTTTTGTTATAAGAAAAGCAAGAACAGAAAGTGACCTCGTGAGCCAAAGGTTCTGACACTGAATCAAATCCCTTTAGACCTGAACTGACAGGCTGGGCCTGGCTTTAGATTACGTTATCACATCTTAGAACGAGGCTTGTATGTACCTCAGGATTCCCTACATGTGAAGAGCTGACGATTTTACCCTTGCTGCTTATTAAGTCAAGTTCTGATGTCTTGTCGAGAATGAAAGCCTATCACACACACAGGGCTGGAAGAAAGGGCAAAACACCAACCAGCGATGGAAATAAAATGTAGAGCTGGTGGTGAACTCATTCCTGTTATTTACAAGGCTGGCCACGAGGAGATTAAAAATATTAGAAAATTAATTTTGGTAAATCGTGTGATTTCCTGAAACTTAAACATTTAAGCTTATGTCATGCTGACCATATTTAAGCTAGGCAAACAAGGGGCTTTGGAGACCCAAGGCATTTTATTTAGACATATTAGCACATTTTTTGGAGGCTCCCATCAAATTTACTTCTAGAACCTGAGCAAGATTGTATAACACCTGAGTTTTGTGGAGAGTATGGCAAGTTGTACAAACCTGGTCTAGTCCAATGAACTTTGTTGTTGGGTTCACCAATTTGACACAGGAATGTTGAAGTCTTTTATTGCTTGGAAGGAGGGTATCTTCTCATTACTGATCTTTCAAACTTCAAAAGTTGAGCAATTGGCACGAGCTCCTTATGAAGACCAGACTTGAAAAATTCACAGAAACTGGTGTTCTTCTTTCCTATAGGACAAGGCATGGAGCTGCAAGTAATATTTGTGATTTTCTTGGGACTTCCAGGAAGAAAAACATATAATATGATAATATGCCTAGAGCATCTAGAATTAAAATATTGATTGAGGGGAAATATTCAAAGTATAACAGGCATTACCTCAAAATTCTTAAAAGTACAACAAAAAAATGTGTCTTGATTTCTTATGTAGGTAAGTATAGTATAGGAGAAGGAATAAAAGTTGACTCAGGTCCTGAAAGCCCACCCATAGGTGATATGTGGACTTCCATCTAATTCATTAGTGCTAACATTGATAAAGTGAGATTTCACATTAGAATGTAGGTTTTTGGCTTTGGAAAAATCAACCAGTCTGAAAGTGGTAATAATGAGCTATATCTGAGCCCTGACAGTTCTGATTAGATGGGCCCTGTACTCTCCATGGGCCATAATTGACCATCTCTTTTTGTCTCCATTATGCCATAGGCTGGGGCCTCTGTAACACCTGCTTGACAAAACCTGATGTGGAGGCAGACAACCTTGTATTTGGATTTCAGCTCTGCCATTTGATAACTGTGTTGCTTCACACAGTGAACTTAACTATTCTAGGATTCCTTAGTCCAGAAATGTAAAGAATAAATTGTACCTCAGATGTTATTTGGATGGTTAATTGGCATCACTAATGCAAAGTACTTGGCTCATTAAAAAACAAAAAACCTCAATAAATATTAGTTCCATCTCTCATTTCCTCCATATAGTAGACACAAATGTGATCAAAGCCTTTTTTTTTTTTTGGTAAGTCAGGTTCTTTACTGTATTATAAAAGTTAGAGTTTTAGTGTTTTTGGTTGGAGAAAAAAATCCTCTGCCTCTAAGCCACATGGAGTGAAAATTACCTCTAAAAAAAAGTGCCCCTCACCTTCACCTTTATTCCATTTTTAAAATGTTATGATATTTTTAACAATATTAATATAATAACAGTAGCATGTGTTTATTGGGTTAGCCTGTATTTTATGACTTGGTATCGAATTTATGGCTTGTTTCTACCAGTACTGTCACTATTAATTTTTGTTCCCATTTTTTTCATCAGCTGGAACATTGTCACAGAACTATTGCCTGCCCGTGATAAGCAGCCCCCGCTATTATTATTTCAGGTCTGCTTATCAACAGTCAACACATCTCCCCAAATTATGTATTTTTGGAGGAAAAAAATAACAACTATGTTATCAATTTAACCCCTTTGTCACCAAAGAGCCCCTTTTCTCCAGCCGCCCATAAGAATTCTGGCATGATGTGCTATGAAGAGAATTAGAAAAGCAGTCAGGAAGAGAACTGTCACTGAAAATACCTCAGGGGTAGAAAAATGCCTTCACAGTGTGACTTTAAAATAGAAATTTATATTGGTCCTGACTGGTGACCCAGCCCATGCAAACTGAGGCCCAGGAGTCTGGGTAGCTACTGACCCTTGGAAGGGCTGGTTGAGAAAGAATCGCCTGCTGGGAACTCCCAGAGATCAGGGGCCTGCCAGACTCTTGGAAAATGACTGCCAATTTGGCCCAGTCTCAGCTGACTGCATGCCCAGGAGGGAGGGTATGGCAGTAATAAAGCAGTTTAGTGGAGAAAGATATTGCTTCAAGCTCCCAAAGCTTCCAGTCTATTTTATGACAACATTATTCACTCACACTTCCACATAGACACACACACAGGCACGTGACACGTGGGCGCTCACTTGATATTGGGATATATATTTTACTTTGAGCAGAGAAAGATCATGCAAAAGCTGAAAATGCTATAGTTTAAAATTATGTTTCTAATTATTCCAGAAGTGATTAAATACTTTAGTAATTCCTTCTATAATTGAATAATAAGAAAATTCTGATGGTATAACACCCACAGGCTAGATGTGAACTTGAGGATTCTGAGGTTCTGTTGGCAGCCCCATGACTGATATCTTGAACAGTTCTCCATTTGTTCTCTTACCCTTTAACTGGAGGAGACTTTGACTTTTAAACAATGCTTTAAGGGTTAGAATTCTAAGAATCCTTTGCAACTTTTCAAAGAACTATGCTACTCAAGGAGTGCAAGTCCATATTTACATATTCAATATCTTACAATATAGAACACATCCAATACAACCATTATAGCAGGATGGTATCTTAAAATGGATTACAACTGCCCCAATTTGCAACTTGCAGATATTTATTTATTTATTTTTTAAAGGCAAAGTACCACAATTCTGAAAATTTAAAGGAGAGACAGCAGGTAATAGGGAACATTTTTTTTTTCATTGTGTATTATATCACCCCATTTAAGGAGCAAGAATCTAAGCCACATTTCAACACTACAGTGAGAAAGGTGCTATGCTTTACAATGAATATGGAGAACTGAATTTTGTTCTCTGCATTAAGGTAAACAAATATGGGTGTCAATTGTGTTTCTGCATCTCACTCTAACCAGGAGATGTGAAAAAAAAATCATTATTTCTGTTTTACAGAAGAGGATACTGAAGTTAGAGAAGTTATACAGCATGCTCACAGCCAAGAAGCTAACACCTGAAGGGGCTGACGTTTTCAGTCTCTCAGACGTTCCGCATCCAATTTTATTAAGCGTCAAAAACTCATTGCACAAACAAGCATTGTCAATGTTAAGGCCCTTCCTAGCAGGATTTTCTTACATAATCATCCTGAGAAAATTGAATACCTTCTGTACATTTTTCCAGTAAGAGGACCACTTAAAAATAAAAATCATAATCCCAGTTTACAATATATAGAAAGCAATTACCCATTTTGTCATAAGGATGTTCCTACAGCATGCTTTGGGCATATGGTCTCAGAGATACAGGTAGAGAAAGTAAAATGATTTGCAATTCATTTTGCGAGCATGATTATTTCTCTTTGCACTTTTTATAAATTGAGATTCAAATGTAAAGATTGGACCTAAAAAAAGTGTTAAGGGAGATAATCCAGTCTTTTCTCTCTTGCAAAAGTAGCACCATCTACAATTGACTAATTACAGAGAGAACTGGGCATTCCATGAAGATTAAGGGCAAGCGGCTAATTACACCCACAAGTGGCTAACAGCAACTACAATTAGCTGTTTATAGGAGCAATTATTGGTGTAGCCAATTTTGTACCCCAAAATAATTACAGGTGCAAAATCTCACATGCCGTTAGACATGCTCTCTTTCAAAATGCTGGCCCAGTGTGTGCAGATTTCTCCCAGAAAGAGAAATAACTAGAGAGGTTCAAAAGTTGAGATGTGAAAATGTTACCAACTTTTAAGCTGCCTGTTTCATTAATTTATTTTTAAGGCTTGAAAAATGGTAATTAACTTAATTCATACACTCTAGTAACTCTTGAAGCATTCAAGAAGTAACAGTAGGGACCAGGGTTGTGGCTTAGTGGTAGAGTGCTTGCCTGGCATGCATGAGGCACTGGGTTTGATCCCTGGCACCACGTAAAAAGAAGCAAATAAAATAAAGGTTAAAAAAAAGAAATAACAGTAGAGATTCTGAACTACCTTCTGAAGATAATTCACTAGTTGTTTGGTAGCAAAATGTATTTTAAAACCTGTATTAAGGTGAAATCAAACCATGGCAGCTACTAATATTGTCAATGTCAAGTTCTGAGTTAAATCCTTGGTCTTGAAGATGGCACGTTCACATACTCAACTTGCAGACATTTTTGGAATTCCTACTGTATTCCAGGCATTCTATCTGGATGTGCAGACTTGAAAGAAAAGACATCTGAGAGATTCTTAACTTGCTCAAGTTCTTGAAATGTATTCCCTGCTCTGGGCAGCCTGGAAGTAGAGGTATGTTCAGAGTTTACTTTTTGGCTCAGAAATAAAACCAATGACATATTGTCTCAATATACTTCTCCAAAATAAGCAGATGTACACCTCCATCCCCAAACAGACAACAAACTCCAGGCTGACAACAAACAACCACCCTGGGATTCCAAAAGTTTCTATTTGGCTTCTAAATTGTGTAATAATATGAAATGAAAAAAAAAAACAGTTATATTTTCGTCTTTTCACTTATCAAGAGTTTCTCATTTTTTTAAAAAAGCCAGTTCTGTTTATCATGTATTCCATCATGGATCATTTCCATCATTATTTTCTTGATGCCACAGGACAGGCATAAAACAATCTATTCTTAGTCAATCATGAGGCATTTAATTTAAAGCTATAATGTCATCTGATTTTGAAAAGCCAAACCTGGAAGGCAAGCATGAGACAACAAGATTGCAATCTATTCATAACAAGTATATTTCCAGAAAGGAATCAAATGCTTGAAAAAAATCCTAATCTTCTATTTATATTACCCAGAGACACTATTGCTTGGTCAGGAGGCAGTGTTATTCGTAAGTAGAGATGTGAGTTTAAGGTGGGAAAACAGAGCACTTGGTCTGGGTAGACCATGGTGCTATGAGTTTACCTCTGTCACTGCAGAGATTTCTATTCCTGATTATAATTCTAGGTGGTCTCTCTGAACTTCTGGAATGCAATTTCCATCCAGTGACATCACAGACTTTTCCTTGAGAGTAGCCACCCTGATCTATCTTATATACCTTTTATTTTTTTTACAGACCTGGGTTTGAATATAGGCTCCCACTTATTAGTTTGGTGACCTCATGTAAGTTTCTCAACCTCCTGGAAACTCAATTTCTTCATCCATAAAAACATGTAAGGTAGGTTGGATGCAGTGGCACATGCCTATAATTCCAGAGACTGGGAAGGCTGAGACAGGAGGATCATAAACTCAAAGCCAACCTCCGCAACTTAGTGAGGCTCCCAGCAGCTTAGCAAGACTCTGCCTCAAAATAAAAAATAAAAAGTGCTGGGAATGTAGCTCAGTGATAAATGGTAAAGTGCTTCTGGGTTCAATCCTCAGTAATCAAAAAAAATCAAACCAAATCAAAACAACAAAATCTCAAACCTATAAGATAGGAATAACAATACCTTTATTTATGGGGTTGCTTTGGGATCAAAGTAATGTATGCTATCCAGTGGGGACCTCAGGCTATGCTGCCATTATCTGACAGAGAGAAACTGCATAATCTTTAACCTAAAAACAAACAAACAAAGAAATAAACAATTAACACCCTGAAGTGCACAGGAACTCACCTTTCCTGTTTATAAAACATCATTCATTATAGTCAACACTACTTGGATCACAAAGAAGGACTACAAATTAATTCATTCATTCCTTGAACAAATGTTTATTTAGTAGAAAAGTAATATGTAATGCTTAATAGTACTTGTTACGTGCTAGGGATAGCACTTGTTACGTGGTAGGGACTTATTTAAATTCTACATATATTGGTCTTTATGACCACCCTTGTGCTATAGGTGCTGTGATCAGTCCCATTTTACAGATGTGGAAGCCAAATAAGAAAGGAGTTAAGTAACTTCGCCAAGGCCCCACAATTGAAAAGTAAAGAGCCAGAATCTGAACCCAGATCATCAAGTGCCTTCTTATTTCCTATGTCCAGTTTGCTCAGGGGTGGGTGTAAACATACAAATCTTACAAGAGGTGTCTCAGAATCTCTCTTATTTGTTGAAAGATGTCACAGCAGTTTTCTCAGTGGGACAGGTTATGTGTGAAGCATGACACTCCTTCAGGCATTGCACTGCCCTGTTGTAATATGGGCTTCTTGCTTGTCTTTGCAGGTAGGTTGTAATTCCTTTGCTGTGTGGACACTGCTGCCCGGTCCTTTCTTAAGTGATAAAAATGTTCCAAGATGAAAAGCATTGTATCCTGCTACAGAGGCCAGAGTGACCCAACTGCATCTGGGTTGCATTCTGTCCTCTAGTCCAGCAAAATCACCCAGCTGTTCTACAGACACATTTGAGATCCTCACGTGAATGAGGAGTTTATAAAACACAGCATATCTCCTTATTTGCTATAGAAATAAAGGGGCCAGATATTTTGCTCATTTAAAATATTGTTTGTTTCAAGGAGGAGCTCTGTACCTCTATGGTAAACAATGCTTCAGGAATGATGAAAAAGCTCACTAGATTCTTTTTCTATAGAAAAAGCATGAATGCAAATTGTAGCATCTGCTTCATATGCATATTAGAACAGTCAGTATATTAATACAGAGACTGGTTGCCCAGATGCCAGGGAACCTGGCAGGAGCCCTTTCTGAACTGACACAACCACAGAGGAATTCAGAGTGGCAACCGCCTCATTTGGCACAGGTTCCTTACCCTGACATCATCTTGCAATTCTGAACAAGGTTGGATTATGTTTGTCTGGCTTCCCCACCTTACATGAACCATGGAACGCTTCCAAAAGAGACTATTTATTTATTTATTTATTTATCTATACTAGGAATTGAACCCAAGAAGATCAGTTTTAAAATCTTTTCTTTGAATGTAAAGTTAAGTGACTTTCAGAATCAGATTTGGGATTCCCCTCAGAAAACACCAAACTGTAAGATCAGAAGGATTAAGACATCAAAACAGAATCTTGTTACTAGAAATCCAGCCTTCTGCTGTCTTTAAAATAGACAAATTTTTCTGTGAAGCAGGAAGTGCTTAAAGTCTAGGTTGGGTAACAATCCCCCCAATTATAAATATGACTGAAGGAGAGACCAAAAATGGCACTAAACGTTGTTCAACTGTGGAGATCTTTAGGTAGTCACTCAATTATTGCCTACTTGCAAACTGGTATGTTAAATTTCATCATAAAGTCCCTGGAGGACCATTAGAACTCTGAAAATACTTGTGACAAAACAATATTTCATATTCGTGGGTAACCATATTAGTATGAATATATCCATTAAAAAATAAATTTACCGTTGAGAAAAGAAACAGCCATCAGTTTGGGCTGAATTACCATCAGTGAATGGACATGCTGAAGATTTCTTCTCTTTCTGGCAAATGTATTTTTTTGAGAAATGTGACCTTGTGCTTGTTCCCCACCAAAGTGCAGGAAACTCAGTTTACATTTATCCCTTGTTCCCTGGTAGAGGCAATGTCCTAGCTCTCTTACACCACTTCTCTTTCAACTCTGTGAACTTAGAGTTGAGAAATGATGAACCACTATTTGGAACACTGAGACACTGTCTGGATGCTCTGCCTTACCCTGGGTAAAGACTAGTCCTCTTTTAGTGGCAAGATATGATTTTCACCTCTAAGGGTGATGCTCTTTATTTATAACCATGGACCCAGTTTCCAAAAAATCATGTGTGTCCATCCTACCTTTTATTCTCTTTTCAAAGGCATTCATGACCAAAGAATGGGAAGACCTGTTTTAAGAACTTGCCAAGAATGGGTATTTTATGCACCTTCCAGAGTAAAAAAAATATTACAGTACTGATCTGAATGTGGACTCTAGGATTCTGGTAATTTGGGAGACACACTGGATCATTTCTTAAACGCAAATGTTTCATACAACAATGTTCCACTCCTAGTGATAGTCCCAATGTCACTCTTTCATCCTAGCTTCTTGTTAATTAGTAATTGAATTTCTACTGATTCTTACTCTGTGTTGGTATTTTTCTGTTGCCAGGTCAAGCTTCTGGTTCACCTTCCCTGCTGAGAGTGGCAGTGGGCATAGGGAAAGTCAGCAAGTGTCAGTGTTAGTCTAAACCAGATCCACCAGGAAAATTATCCTTGAAAATATATAGGTGAATCTCACTCCAGTTAGATTGGCAGCCATTATGAAGTCAAACAACAACAAGTGCTGGCGAGGATGTGGGGAAAAGGGTACACTTATACATTGCTGGTGGGACTGCAAATTGGTGCGGCCAATTTGGAAAGCAGTATGGAGATTTCTTGCAAAGCTGGGAATGGAACCACCGTTTGACCCAGCTATTCCCCTTCTCGGTCTATTCCCTAAAGACCTAAAAAGAGCATGCTACAGGGACACTGCTACATCGATGTTCATAGCAGCACAATTCACAATAGCAAGACTGTGGAACCAACCTAGATGCCCTTCAATAGATGAATGGATAAAAAAAATGTGGCATTTATACACAATGGAGTATTACTCTGCATTAAAAAATGACAAAATCATAGAATTTACAGGGAAATGGATGGCATTAGAGCAGATTATGCTAAGTGAAGCTAGCCAATCCCTAAAAAAAAAATGCCAAATGTCTTCTTTGATATAAGGAGAGTAACTAAGAACAGAGTAGGGTCGAAGAGCATGAGAAGAAGATTAACATTAAACAGGGATGAGAGGTGGGAGGGAAAGGGAGAGAGAAGGGAAATTGCATGGAAATGGAAGGAGACCCTCAGAGTTATACAAAAGTAGATACAAGAGGAAGTGAGGGGAAAGGGAAAAATAATACAAGGTGGACAAATGAATGTCAGTAGAGGGGGCAGAGAGAGAAGAGGGGAGGGGAGGGGAGGGGAGAGGGGATAGTAGAGGATAGGAAAGGCAGCAGAACACAACAGACACTAGTATGGCAATATGTAAATCAATGGATGTGTAACTGATGTGATTCTGCAATCTGTATATGGGGTAAAAATGGGAGCTCATAACCCACTTGAATCAAAGTGTGAAATATGATATATCAAGAACTATGTAATGTTTTGAACAGCCAACAATAAAAAATTAAAAAAAAAATAAATGAAAAGATGATCAATTATCTTTGCATTTGTTTAAAGTAGACATGTAATATGTATACCTATAGTAAAATCAAATAAATATTTTGATTTTTTAAAGATTTAAAAAAAAAGAAAATATATAGGTGAATATTTAAACTCCTAGCAAAATTAATTGTATAATTTTGAGGGCCTGTGTTTTAATGCTTCTCCTCTACTCTGGTAGCAAGGAATTCCCATCTGGGATGAGACACTTTCCAAATCTTCCTGCAGAAAATCAGAAATACTCCCTGGGCAGAAGGGACCTGTTCTAGGAGGCCACCCCGCTGCATTTGACTTAAGAGTTTTGCTGTGTGGGGTGGGATTCTTACTGAAGGAATTTGGCCAGAGTAGGGTTAAAGCTTCTTCTCCAAAGAGATAATCCAAAATTTAGACAACCCTGCAAAAAATACAATCTTGTCACCTTGGCCTGTGCTTAAATATTTCCATGGTACTCACTGCCCACAAATTCTATAGCATGGAACACAAACCCATTCATAATATTTCCTCTACCTGTGATCCCCTTTCTTTATCCCCAACCCCTTTCTCCTTGTTGCCACTAAAATACTTACTCAATACATAAATTGTATGTATGACATTTGCTGAATTTTCTCTCATTATATCACCCCTTATGAATATACAAATTCTTGCCCCTCTAGATCTGCTTGGCAAATATCTGTGTACCCTTCCTGGTCCATTTGGAATGTCTCTCTCTTTCTGGATATTCTCTGACCTTGCCTTTATCCTTTACTCTCCTACTGACAAAAGTGATAGACCCATTTGTCCATTCTCATCATGCTGAATAGAACCCAAGTATAGGTCTCAGCTCCACCACGTGGTGGAGATGGCTACCTGTTCTCAAGGATAAACAAAGCCACATGCTAGTTGAAGTGGAAAGAATGGATTTTAACAAATAATAAAAAGTAACAACAATTAGAAAAGTGTTTCAGCATGAACTCAATTTTGAGTTGGACAGAGGTAACTGGGAATTTTAAAGGGAGGATGAGGATATAGGAGGGAGATAAGTTGAAGTCATACCAGAGTCAAGAAAGGAAAGACAATTAAAAAGTATGAAGGAAGGGTTGGTTCATGGGAAACCCATCTGAGTTCTAACTGGCACTTATTGAAATTAGGTATCTGTCCTCCCATAGAGATTAGGAGATAGGAGCCCCATCTTCAGGTGTTGGCTGGAATAAACAGTAAGTTTTTGACAACCTTGGGTTTTCTCAAGCACTCACTTTAAGCAGAGGTAGAGTCATCCCATGGATGTTATCTCAAGCTGTTAGAAACCATGTCAGTGTTTGCTCAAGTCTTGATAGACTAATAGCTTAGTTGGGTACTCAGAGTCGTTGGTCAAGGACAGAATTTTTGTCCTTATCCACCCAAATTCATGAACCCCCTCTGTAATAACACAACTGTAGTCAGGCATGCAGAGCTACCTAAGGAAAGATGGTGACAGAGGAAGCCAGCGGCCACTATCTTGGAGAGCTGACGTCACCATCCCTGTTTTCGACTGATCGCAGCTCATTCATCTATAGAACAGGTAATTTCAGGCTGCCATTCGCCTGCGTCTTGCAGACAAATTACTCAGGCTCAGTGCTAAAGAACCCGCGGAAACTGCTTCTTGGAGCCTGCTCCTATCAGAACATACACCGAGCCCGGAGCAGCCGAGTTCCGGCTCCCAGAAATGCTCTGGCCCAGGGCTAACGAACCCGCAGAAACTGCTTCTCGGTCCGGGTCCTGCTGAATACTGTGGAGGTAAATACCAACCGAGCCTTCATAGGCAGTGGCAACAGGATTGAGATGGGGCTTGTGAGGGCCAGTCAGGACTCACCCATTGCTTTGGTCACCCGGCAAAGGGAACGAAATGCTGCCATTCGCATGGGATACCAACATGGGAGAGATCTGATGTCATCAGAAAGCGGTGGAGGAGATAACTTCATCGATACCAGCGGCGACAGAAACAGTTGGTCTCCTGGTAAAGAAAGTGAGTCACAAACACGCGAGTCTCTCTCACTTTGTCATCAAGCCAGAGGGGCAGAGCACAGCCGCTGCCCGCGCTCGGAACAGGCCCAGCGACCAGCAGGCGTGGTAGTCACGTCACCCCAATTGGAGTAGGGGCCTATCAGAGCTGCCACCCGCATCTGGAACAGGCCCAACGAGCCCGCAAGGTAGGCAGACCTGTGACCGACCAGCGGAACAGGCCCAGCGGCCTGCTGGCGCGGCAGACACGTCACCCCAATTGGAGTAGGGGCAGAGCAGAGCCGCCTCCGTGCCCGGAACAGGCCCAGCGACCCGTCGGCGTGGTGGACACATCAGCCCAATTGGAGTAAGGGCAGAGTAGAGCCGCCGCCCGCGCCTGCAAGGTAGGCAGACCTGCGACTGACCAGCAGAACAGGCCTAGGGGTCCGCGGGCGTGTTAGACACGTCACACCAATTGGAGGAGGGGCAGAGTAGAGCCACCACCCACCCCTGCAAGGTAGGCTGACCTGCGACCGACCGGCAGAACAGGCCCAGCGGACCGTCAGCGTGGTAGACAGATCACCCCAATTGGAGTAGGGGCAGAGCAGAGCCGCCTCCGTGCCCGGAACAGGCCCAGCGACCCGTCGGCGTGGTGGACACATCAGCCCAATTGGAGTAAGGGCAGAGTAGAGCCGCCGCCCGCGCCTGCAAGGNAGAGAGAAGAGGGGAGGGGAGGGGAGGGGAGGGGGGATAGTAGAGGATAGGAAAGGCAGCAGAATACAACAGACACTAGTAAGGCAATATGTAAATCAATGGATGTGTAACTGATGTGATTCTGCAATCTGTATACGGGGTAAAAATGGGAGTTCATAACCCACTTGAATCAAAGTGTGAAATATGATATATCAAGAACTATGTAATGTTTTGAACAACCAACAATAAAAATTAAAAAAAAAAAAGAAGGTAAGATGGTACTTCTCAGGCCTCCTTGTGGTGAGGGTGCAGAATGACCACGTTCTGGCTAAGGGTATGCAAGAGGGAGTGGTACGCAAGAGGGAGTGCTGTGCCACCACATTTGGCAGGGACCTGAAACCTCTTACATGTGCTGGTTTTTTCCCTTCCTTTAATGAGTTTCAATGAGAACAGGGATTGTAGAGAGACCAGATGGATGGACCAGGAATCACAGTGATCATGTGAAGCAGCATCCTGCCTATATCCTGGAATATTGCTTTATTAGATTCTCTCTCTCTCTCTCTCTCTCTTCCTTCTATCAACTTGCTTAACCTTTTACCTATCTACAACCATTGATTGGCTTTGTGACCTTGGACAATTGCAGTTTCTAGATATGCAAAAGGAAATTATATAACTTTGCATGGTATCATGAGGATTGCTAGAATTGATTCATCTACAGGCCTTAGCTGGGTGCCTGCTCTGTAGTTGTTGCTCAAAGAAAGTGAACTGTGATGACAATGATGTTCATGATAATGATAGTGATTGATGATGGTGGTGATGGTTGATGCTCATTGTTATTGACAAATTTTATATAGCATGTCTTTCCATGAGTTGGTCTCCATGCCTCAGGCCTGGAAGTATCATATGATATTTACTTCCATTATCCTATGAAATTTAGTAGAGTCTTTTAAAAAATGAGTGTTGCCTCTGTGCTTGTGGAATGGCTCCCAGGGGTCTGAGTCGGTCCTCTCTTTCTTCTTTCTTTCCTCTGGATTCTGTGCAGACCTGTGCAGGCTCTGCATTCTCCAGTCTCTCTCACACCATCAGAGGGCCTCACCAGCTACCATCTGCTCCCAGTGATACCTACAGTTTCTTAGTGGTCATTGCTCACCTACCTTTGCTTATTACTTCATTCCTTCATCGAGTATTTATTGAGTATTTATTACACCTGACATTGTGCTGAGGACGGAGGATAAACACACCATCCCTTCTTCTAATAATTTTTGTCATTCTTTGGAGATAATACAAATGATCAATGAGTTAATCACACCAATAGAAAGAACGAGAGAAAAAGAAATAAAGAGAGAAAAGAAGGAGGGAAGGCAGGCAGGAAGGAAAGGAGGGAGAGAAAGAGAGAGATGGAGAGGAATACTGTGAAGGGAATAAAAGAAAGACTGGGAAAGGGTGATCTGGGAGATGATGTCTCGGCTGTGACCTGAACCCTGGGGAATGATGAGCTGTGAGAAGAATGTGATACACTTGTCATCCTGGGTCAACTCCTGGAGAAACTAAGTGCAGCCCCTCATGGAGGATTCTCACCCTCAGCAGAATAGCAAGCTGCTGCTCCTTGGCGGTCTGCACTTGACCAGAGCATCCATTGGCATGAATGGCTAATGTGCCCCACTCATCCAGACCTCTGAGGAAAGTAGGACCTACCTACCGAAAGAGTGAGCTTGGGTTTTGGAGAAGCACACAGAGAAACTCTCCATCATTTGTTTTCCTTTAATTTTCAAATATCTGGAGATTTTTCAGATCATTTGTAATAAATACACTCTGTTCATATTATGACACTAAACACAATAAAAGATTCTGAGAACTTGCAAACAAAATTTGTTGTAATTTTACCTTGAGGGATAAAATAAAAAGAAGTACCCTTGTTATGACTGGAGTTTCATTCAGAACCAATGTAGGGTCTGACTTGGAGTTGAGCTTAAAGTGTGGATTTATTTATCTTTGCAATCTGAATTCTCTAGGATGCCCATAAATGTGCTGAGTCAGGTTTTTTTTTTTTTTAAAGACAACATTTTTTGTGTTTTTAAGATTTTTCAACCCCTCTAAATTTTAACTACATGTAAGGGGATAAAGGAGGATGTCGGTTAATATTCATTGAGCCCAGGTAATGCAAATCTGCCTGGTTGCTTTTGTTCCAATTTCTGTTGTGTTGGTCCTCTGTCCTTTGATGTTTATCCAATCTGATGTTTAGCAATTAATACAGACAACTGGCAGCAAACTCTGATATAGAAAACCTGTAAGGAGCACTTTTTAAATGACCATGCCATATATTATAAATAACCCATGCCGTTACTTGTTACTTGCTCCATTCTACTTTCCATGACAATGGCAGGCTTGCAGGGGCAGTGGGGAAGTCACTGTCAGAGAGATATGACATTTGTGGAACTTAACTGAGAGTTGGCTTAGGTTTTTCTTTTCTTTCTAAAGATTCATACTTAATCTATGGATCCTTATACTTCACAATGATCCCTAGAATGAACAATGCAGTACAAATATATAATAGAATGCTATTCAGCCATAAAGAAGAATAAATTCTTTCACATGCAGCAACGTGGGTAGAACTGGAGGGCATTATTTAAGTGACGTAAGTCAGGCACAGGAAGACAAATACTGCATGTCCTCATTTAAGTGTGGATGCTAACATTGGTTTCAAAGAAGTAGCATAGAATTGTGATTATCAGAGCCTGGGAAGGCTGTGGGGGAAGGAGGGATGGAGAGAAGATGATTAATGGCTACAGGGGTGTAGTTGGATAGAAGGAATAACTTCTAATGTTCTGTAGCACAAAAGAATAACTGGTTGACAGCAATTAATTGAATATTTCAAAATAAGCTAGCAGAGAGAATTTTAAATGCTCCCAATATAAAGAAATTATATATGTCCAAGGTGATAAATATACCAATTACTCTGATCCAATCATTACACATTGTAAGCTTGTGTTGGAAAACCAAACTGTCCATAAGTATGTACAATTATGGGTCAATTAAAATATATTAGAAAATAAAAATGCCATTGTTGCCCATATCTCAGAATTACCTTTGATCTGCTATTTGTCTACTCTTTTGTCAGTGGAAATTCTCTCTGACACTTTCATATGGCACAGAATTTGACAAAAAGTGTTGCTTTGTGTCCCATTCAGGTGTTCAGCCACTGAGATGCCCACCAGAAGAATATCATCTTAAGGTAGTCTTATGCACAAGGCAACCCACCAGTATGAGCTCTGCAACATGTAATTGTTGGTGGCTCACCTCCACAAATGTTGAAATGTGTCATTTAAACTCCACAAAAGTTTAAATGACTTCGGCATAGTGATTTTGATTTCATGGTCTGGGGTGGGACTAAACTTATTCACATTTTCAAATAACATTCTGGTTTTTTCCAACTCGCATTAAGTTAAGTTTCTCTGCATGATGACTTTTTAATAATCAGGAAGATTTAACGAGGCTTATTTCTCCTGTTCTCCAATTTCAGTATTTAAAATGGCATTTTTTTTATCAGTCACTGCAGATGAGGAACAGAAAGGCCTGTTATCTAATAAATTATTGCATCAAGCCCACTATATCTAAACTTTCAGAAGAGCGTGGTACAAACAACATCTTCTAAACATAGTAAGTTACTAATCTCAGTTGCCTCAAATGCTTCTCTTTCCATAAATAAGCCAAATCTCTCATTTCAGCAAGACTTCTGGGCCTTTAAATCCATAACTTTTCAGACTTGCCACTGAGAAATGATCACTTGCAGTGCACATGCCAAAGGGTTCCTGCCAGAGGTAAACAATCAGTTTACCTAGCAGTGTTGAAGAGAACAGTGTATTTGACTGTCAGTACAAACAATCCCTGGGAGACAGACGCCACACTCCTCTGCACTGACAGCTCAGCCCCTGGTAGGTGTGTCTGCAGTTGTTTATCTCAGGTAGCAAATGGAGGACAGTGTGTTTTCATCATTTATCTATGAAGGCTTGCGATTAAATCCAAATCCTTCTTAAATACTACATTGCTATTTTTATTTTAAGACCTGGCAAGTCTTTTTCAGTTCTTCAGAAAATGAATTTAGGTGTGTGAAAAGAGATAAGCAACAGTGTGTGAACTTCTCTGCTTGACCACTGAGCGGACATACTATGGATAATTGGGTATTGCAGGGCAGATTTTCCCAGTACTCTCTTTTATAATAATGTTCAAATTCCACTGAAGAGCAAACTAAAGGCGTGGAATCCAATTGTTCTCGAAGTCCATCCTTCCTGTCTCAATTAACAGAAGACAACTAGCCGCATTCAAGTAAAACCCTTGTAACTCTTAGACAACTGCTTTGCATCATTTTTTTTTCCTGTTGATTCAGAGTTTTCCCTGAGTAGTTTCTGAAATATACCATTTTCCATCTCTTAGGATATGTTCTTTACGTTTGGCCTTTGGTTTCCCTTATATAGGATGCTTTTCATTTACTTATTTAGTGGTAATGGAGATAGGACACAAGGACACTCCCACTGACCTAAAGCTCCAGCTCTTTTTATTTAGTTAGTTTATTATTTTGAGACAGAGTCTTACTAAGTTGCTGAGGCTAACCTGGAGCTTGTGAGCTTCCTGCCTCAGCCTTTGAGTTGCTGGGATTACAGACATGCACCACTACATCTAGTTGGAATATTTTAAAACTGCAGATGCTTGAAATGTATTGGTTCAATTTCTTGGGAATAGGTCCAAGGATCTGCATTTTTTGTATTCTCCTCAGATAAATATTAAGCAGGTTCAAGAGAGAGAAGCACTACTGTGACTGGTTCAGAGCCCACAGGGAGGTGGGAAGACAACTGCAGGGAATGTGGTAGGCACATCTCTTGTTTCCATGAGCCCCATATGACTGGAAAAATGATCCCTAGATGTATGATTACTTTTAGAGTCATGATTCTAATATGTATTCCCCTAACAGCTTCTTATGATTTGTCCCGAGACACCAGTGTATCGCTCCTGGGAACAATGTTGTGAATTATAAACAATTCTGAGTCACCATTTGGAAAACAGTCTGTCCATGCTCTGAGAAATGCCAAAAAAGAATAAGTGAGATAATGTTCAAATACAGAAGCTACAGCTTCCCCAGAGCCTCAGGTGAACTTCAATGCCTGTTTCTCCAGGGCTGTGCACTGGCTCAAGGTTCAATACATTTCAGTAATTATTCTTTCATCTCTGGCTTTAGTTTTCATATGTATAAGAACATTGTCTATCTTATTTAATTTTTACATTTGATTTTTCTTCTACTTGAAATTGTTTTGTCAAACTTGAACATCTACTTTATTTTCCAGCTCTGGCATCAAATTGCTTATGTCTCATTAAAAAAAAAAATCAGACCTTTCCTTTTATGTATGGTTTCCCACTCCAGATGATTTTCAGAAGTAGGTTTGGAACATGGGGAATTCCAAAATTTCCCAATTATATGACTAAATAATTTAGAGCAAAACAAAAATAAGTCACTAGAGTCTGAGTGAGTGGTTTATCTGAAGACAAAGACTTTTTTATTTATCACCATTTTTCCCATCATTTCATTATTTTACAGATTGCAAACCACTATGGATTTTACATGGCAATTTGTGTGTTCTCCATGTGCCAGGAAAGATATAGAGCCTAGCAACTGTTAATGTGCAAGGGATATAAAGATAATCACATATGGGTCACCCATTTAAGGACATTCTGCATACCCATCTATTCATCCATCCATCTAGTTGTCAATGAACATATTTCTTGAATGCCTACTATATGTCAGAGATTTTGCTTTGTACCAAGTATACAAAAATGAACGAGAATGGCATGGCCTTTTCTGTCTTGGATTTGATTATCTACTATAGGAGAAACATGGTTAAAACAGACATTATGATAGAATATAATCAGAGTGTTTTCAGAGGAAGAAGGGGATATGGAAGGAACAGGGTACAAGGCCCTAGAGGGTCACAGATGTCGGGAGGGTTTCCTATCTATGGAGAGTGGTGTAAATTTAAAATTACATAGAAAAACACGACATTCAAATGTGATTCAAGGAGCAAGAGAAAAGTTATTGAACAGACAGATAAGAAAAACTGGAGAAGATAGGAAATGATCTCAGTTTTCAGTAGGTGCCCAGTGGTTTTATACCTGAATGTCATTCAATTTTTAAAAAGTGAATAATCACTGTGATAGTTTTACCAGTGCTTTTCCCATTTTAATGGACCCAAGGATCTTGTTAAGATGTACTACTTAATTTAGTAGCTTTGGGAAGTATAATTTTATATCAAAGTTTTATAAGTGCTCAGGTGCCCCAAATTATATTATATGCATGTGTAAGTATGTAGCAATAAATCCCATTATTATGTATAATTGTAATGCATGAATCAAAAAATTTAGTGCTTAGTTGTCAATGTTACTGACTTGAAAACCACCCTTTGAGGAACAAAGCTCTGGATTACTCCATACCAGTTTTTCAATTCAAGTTATGAAGCTAGCAGAAACTTAATTTTAAAACTTACTATGATAGTGCAGTTTTGCTTAAAATACGAATTAAAAATGTATTAACAAATTGAATTTGGCAGTGTATTATAAGAATAACTCACCATGACTAATAGAAATTCAAAAAAGATTCAACATTTGGATTTTTACCGACATAATTAATTATATCAACAAACATAATTCACTTAATCAATAGATGTCAAAAAGGCAATTTCTAAAATTCAGTAGCTGTTACTACTAAATTTTTAACACAAAATGTAATAAAATATGATACAAATATATATCACAAAGCTAACAGTAAACATCATATTAAGGTTTGGAATTCTAAAACCATTTTATGATATTTAGATATACTTCATAAGTTACCAATATCATTTAATATATTTAGAGGTTTTAGCTGATGCAATAAAGCAAGAAAATAATTGTTTAATTATTGAAAAAGAAGTGATAAAATTATTCTTATTGGTGTAAGATAAAAGAGAATGCTTAGTAAACTAGAGAAGTCCCTAAAATCTACAAACATTAATAAGATAAAATGAATTATCAGAATTAATAAGATGATTATGGGTCATCCTAGCTTCTCAATTATAGAATAATAAGTTGGAAGAGGAAAAGTTTTAAAAAAATACATTCACCACAATAGAAAGTAAAATTCCAAGTAAAAAATTCTAAAAAGAAAACTTACGTGTTAAGTTATCATAATTTCAAAAAATGAGGGTTAGAAATTAAGACACAAATTAGAAAGACTAGTGAGTAATATTTTTATTATACAATATTTTAGAATATTAAATGTTCTAGGTTTATAAACTTAATATAATACTATAATGGAAATGTTGCAGTGAAACCTAGTTGTCTGTACAATTAATATGAGTTAATTAATATAATAAAATAGGCTTAATAAACATTTGAAGAATATTTGAATAACTATAAGATAAGAAAAGGAATTGTCAAGAGACTTGGGAAGCCCCCAAAATAGAAAGGAAAACTGATCTAGTTGGTCAAATCTAGTCATCACACATGAGATAAAATATTAGCTTAGAAAGTCCTGCCAACCTGTCAGAGACACAAACATCTCCAAAGAAAAATAAAAGTGGGTTCAGCATAGAGAAAGAAGAAATCCTGGCAGAGAATTGACTTAGTAGAAGAAGCTGAGCTTGTCTCAAAGTGAAAAAAAAACAATCAGTGAAAATAAAGTATAGTGTTTTTGTTGTTCTTATTAGCAAAATGTAAACAGAAATAAAATTATCAAAAAGCTGTAATATATAACATTATCAAGAATATGGGCAAGTGGCCACTTTCATGTATTGTTGATGGGAATACATGTTACTAAAAACTTTTTGGAAAACAATAAGGAAATATCTGATAAATTTAAAAACATACATGTGCATTGGTTAACAAGTACAAAGTAACTGTTAGAAGGAATATCTGTCAAGCTCCTGAATTAAAATCTATAGTTTAAAAAGACCATCAAGTGACTTGTGGTCACCTTAAAGTTTAAAAATCACTGGTGTAAATGACACAATAATTAATTCACTTTTTAAAAGTTACATCAGCAGCAGCAGAAGTCATTTAGATGTGGCACCTACTGAAAACTGGTATTTTATGGGATTGTGTAGCATAGCATGTGACACAATTGATGAGAATAGATGGTAACAAAATATTAGTTATATTTTGAATATGAGATGTCCTGGAGAAGATCCTGTTTTATTGCCAGAATGTTTGCAGGTAAAATTATTGGATTGTGATAGCTGTAAACAAACCAGTCCATTCATCCTAGAATGGACTGGGTGGTAACTGTAGACAGGTGGGATGTGGCTCGGTCACTTGGGCATTACCTGGAAGGGTTCATCTTCCCTTCAGCCCTTTTCTATCTTTTTCTCTTCTTCCTCAATGCCATGAATGGACCATCATTCCTCCACCAAATGTTTTGTCTCATCTTGGGTTTTCCTCCATTAAGTTATTTCTGTAAAGTATTTTGGTCACAGCTTCAGAATGCTGACTGACATAATATTACAAAATAGCTAGAAGAGAAAATTTTGAATGTTCTCACCATTAAGAAATGATAAATGCTTGAGGTGATGGATATTCTGATTGTCCTGATTTGATCCTTATGCAATGTGCACATGTATCAAACAGCACATTTTGTCAACAAAATATAAAATAAATCTTTAAAAAAGTGCATGTATCTTTAGACCTGGTAGCTTCATACTGGGGAATTGATCCTTCTAAAGTAAAGATACAATATATAAGGACTTAGGAGACAAGAAAATTTGTAGCAGCATTGTTTTCAGTTGTGAAGAAAGAAACATCCCTAAATATAAAGCAATAGCAAAATAATTTAGTAAATAATGATATATGCAGTAAAGTAATATTTTGCAGTAGTGAGAAAGTGTTATCTATTTCTATCTTTTTATCTAGATAGTGTCAATGACATTGTAAAGTGATAAGAGATAGTTACAGAGTAACATGACTGATAGGATTCCTAGTCTGGAGAAAAAACAGACTTTATACACCTGTGTAGATGAACATGAAGATATGCACATGGGTAAGGGAAGACAGATTCAGAAAAGGCTCTTGGAATTATCCTAAGGGAGTTAATACTGGAAGTTTTAGAGGGGGGAGGTGAGATGCTCAACATTTTCTTTAAAACAAACAAACAATCTTTATATCAAATCCCAGTGCAAATAGAAGAATGATTAGCTGTTAGCTAGGGATAGGAGAAGGAAGAGGAGAAGAAGGAAGAAAGTATGAGAGGAGGAGGAAGTTGGAAAATACTCCAGATAGGGGGATTGGCACAGGAAAAATCCCAGAGGCAAAGATTGGAGCAAATTCAGAATGGGTAGAATATAGAAGAGACTCAGATCTTGAACAGCCTTGTAAGGTAGGTCTGTGAGTTTGGCTTGGTACAGAAACCAATGCTAAGCATTTGACTACTTTGAGGGAGGTAGGACCTGATCATATCTGAATGTTAGAAATTACTCGAGTAGTGGAACAAATGGTAACTTGAAGATGATAGAGAATGAGAAAAAGAGATCCATGGGAAGACTGCTACAGTGGTTCACATAAAATGCTGAAGTCCTGGGCAGCACTGGGGATGAGGCAGCAAGAAAACTTAGGACCATTTTGGGGTGAAACCCATTGGCGGTCATGATTGGATGGATGTGGATGATGAGGATAAGAAAAAGGGGAAGCAGAGCCAGAGCAGCAGGATGGCTCAGTGTGAATGCACTGACTGAGGCAGGGAAAGATGGAGCAGGAAGGAAGAGTGAGGAAAGTGGGGACAATGATGACTTCTGTCTGGATGTGCTGAATTGGTCTTCCTGTGCTTTGTCTCATTTGATGTTCAGCTTCCTTTGCTTAGGTGCTTCCACTTCTGAAGGTGGCACCCTGGAGGGGATGACAAATGTCATTCATTTGGATGTTCTGGTTCTGATATAGCAATTTTAAAAGTTACTTGCTTTCCTCCCACAGCTCACTGCGAAGGCTTGGAGAAAATGCCTGCAAAAGAGGTATAAGATGAGACTGCTGACTCTTCCTGGACGCAGACTGGCAGCATAGCCATTGTTGGATGCCTTTCGACCTTGGGGCAGTTTTTTAGCTACTGGAGCCATTTTAACTCTGCTAAGGCAGTCCCTTGCCCCAATTCCATTCCTTCCAGAAGGTGCCCCAGCTTCATCTTGCTTGTGCCACAGAGATCCAGCCAAACACTCCCCAGGACTCAGAGAGAAAACCTGGGTTATCAGTGTCTTCCTAGTAACTGAAAGGTGACATGCGAGGCCTTCGTTTCAACCCATTTCCTCTTGATGAGAGGAAGGGATTCTCCTGCGAGTTATTACCTGAAATAATACCATATGGTAAAATGTAAACAACATCTGCATATTCATGTAATAATTTCATCTGTTTAATTAGTTCCAGCAAAGCAGTTTACCCTCTGAGGCCCTTGCTGTCAGCTCGGCGCTCATACATCCAGGGCTGGCTGTCGGGCTTGACAGCCTTCTATTGTTCATTCTCTGCTTGCACCTCAGCAGTTACTGTAAGTGAATCTTCTCAGGGGTGGGGCGTCTGTCCCCACCGATCCACATATTGAGGGGGCGGGTGGGGGAGAGCTGTCAGCTTGGTGTAGGGATACTAAAGACAGACTTGACAGATCAGGTGATGCTGGGGAAAAAAGAGAGAGAGCGAGATGAGATTATTTATTTCTTGCACTTTCCTAATTTGGATGTGAGCTTAGATGAGCTCTCATGGTAAAGAGGTTTTCATTTTTTGCACCGTGACCCCAGTGGAACAATGTCTAAGTCAGACAGACAACAGAGCAGAACCAGGATCCTCAGACTATTTTGCTCAATCTCAGGCCATTTGACAGGACATTTGTTTAGCTAAATATGAAGCCATAGGGACTGAGACAAATGTGCCCTACAGGCTCAAGGAACAGCACAGCCATCCAAGTGGTAAAGGAGTGAGGAATTTGAAAGTGAATACACACACACACACACACAACACAGAAGTGTTGGGTTGTTCTTTGAAACTTAAGAACTTTGTTTCTTCCCTCATAACAGTATTGAAAATGATCTTAAAGGTTTTGTAAACCAGTGCTTTCCTCCTGGACATCTTGTTATTATGCAAATTCTGATCCAATAGGTCTGAATAAGAGTCCAAGATTCTGCATTTTTAACCAGCTCCAAGGCAATGTTGATGCTGCTGGGATATGGAGCACTCTATGAATAGTGAAGATTTAGACACCTGCTCATTTTGTAGCTGAGAACAAAGGCCATAGAATTCATGTGTTTTGTCCAAAGTTAGCCAGCTCATCATTGGTCAAGCCAAGACAAAAACATTCACTTTGATTGAAGCCTAGAACTCATTACATGCAGTCATTTTTGTTGTTGTTTATTTTTATCTCTTACATATGCATAAAATGTGCTGAGCTGATTTTCTCAAGAAACGTATAATTAATAAATATTGTAATATATTTCAGCCTCTAAATGAGCAACAATTTTTTTTAGCCTCTAAGGTAGTTTGTTCATCCAGGTAGTTTGTTCATCTCTAAAGAATTCCAAGTTATTGTCATATTTGAAGAAATACCATTTTTATGTCAAAGAATCTGAAGTCAACTAGAAGCCATGTGATCTTGAATCAATATTATGAAGAATCTTAGAGATCTGGTCTATTTCTTTCTTTCTTTTTTTTTTTTTTTTTGTATGTGTGATATCTCAATCAAAGCATTGATCAGATTTGATTTGAGCATGTTTTGTAGTAGGGAAAGAACTGAATTTTGTGATACAAGCTGAATTCTTGTATATCTCTTTCTTGCATTGACCCAAAATGGCAAAAACATTTGGGTATGATTTTATTCTTAGAAACCATCCATTTTGAAATTGGATGCAAAATTTGCTTACATCTTTTCTTACAGAAAAGATGATCCCTGAGAAGATAAAACCATGGGGCTAGAATGGAGTGCTCTGTTTCCATATATTCATTTCTAAAATGATTTTTTTTTTGCGGTGCTGGGGATTGAACCTTGTGTATGTGAGGCAAGCCTTGTGTATGTGAGGCAAGCACTCTACCAGCTGAGCTATATCCCCAGCCCATAAAATGATGTTATTTTTAACAATATTTCTATACTATAACAACTTTATCATGAATGTGGGTAATGTCATCTGAAAAATTCCTCATTCACTGTGGAGCCTAGCAAGACCTCCACCTTTACTTGTCAGTGATAAGGACTGGGCAAACCCACCTTCAAACCAGCTTAAGCATACTGCTACTCAAATTAAGTTGACTTAATAAGTTGAGACTCAGTTGTCACTTTGCTTTTCATTTTCAGTATTTTTCTCTATCATAGGAAGAAATCAGAGAACTAATACAAACATTTTTTTTTCCTTCAAAGTAAAATCAAATCACTCTTTGAAGTTTCTCCTTCCATTAAGTGGCTCATATGTGGAGATTTTTATGCAGCCTTAAAGTGATGCCTAAATTAGCACTCACAAAAGTCAATTATACTTTTAAAGCTACTGTCTGTAATTGTTATGGTCTCCTACTGTATGTCTCCAAATTGTTTCTAATGGGCATTTCAGGGCATAGGGGTTAATGGTATCTTGGTGAAGCAAAAATGCTGGCCAAAGCAGGGTTAATTCATCAAAATAACTTTGCAGGGTGTTGTTTCAAAGCAATTTTAGTGTTTTTTTTTAGTCTGTTTAACTAATATCTGGTTTTTTATAGTGTTTTTAAAATGGGGGCATACTGTTCTCTTTCTTTGTATTAATACAACTGTTTCAGGTAATTTGGTTTTGAATCTACCCAGGTTAAAGTTTACTTCTTTTGAAATGAAAAGAATCCTGTGAAAGATGAGAACATACCTAATTAAGCTCTTTTTGATATTTTATTTTGTCAATCTTTGCTACCTCTCCATATCTTGACAAGGGAAACATCCATGTCCTGATTTGCTGGTCCCTGACTAATCCAATGGTGTTCACCATGGCATTGGTCATGATCAATAACTAATTATTAAACCAGCATTTCTTTCCAGGGCTCCTTGTTAAAAAATTGCTTTTGGCTGAGAGAGAAGGAAAAAGGTCATCACTTTGACATGGTCTCAAGTCTTTCAAAATCCAGTGGGTCGTCCAATTGAATTACTGTCCTAAACTAATTGATATAAATTTGAACAGAAGAATGCTTGTTACTGCAGAATCTCATAATGATACACTTGGCAAGAAAACGTTGGGGAGGGGGGAAAAAAACCCAGCACCCATTACAAAGCATCCACACCACTCTAGCATTAGAAATTAGAATAACACTAAACTTGGTGGGGGTTGAGGCTGGACACAGAGATGATGCATTCTGACTTATCACTCATGCAATCTTATGAACACTGAAGCAGTTATCTTCTCCTATTTTTATAGTCATAAAAGACAGAGTCCTTTGATACATTATTTAATATGTCTACTCATTATAACTTGCAAAGCACTTGAATGACAGCTGTCATTTCATTGTTACCTAAGGCTCTTAATTTGAGCCAATGAGATAGGATGATGCTTTCTAAGTGACACAACTTTGAAAACTGGGATGATCCAAAGATCAGCACAAAATAGTGCAGGCATTGAGAAATAAACTGCTTCTTCCCGTTCCTATTCCTCATACCCTGGGCAAGTGGCCAATGACAAGTGAATAAAGTAGCTTCCACTATGAAATCTTGTTTGTTGCTTATTGATTTGAACGTAAGATTAGACTAAGCCATCTAACACATAATTTTGTTTTGATAAAAAGTTTGGATTCAGAGGAAGTGCTTCAATTGAGCTATAGAGTGAGAAATAGATCAAATTGTTGGGGAAAAATCTGTCATGCTGGTGTTTCTAATTGCATTTCAGAAGTGGACATGCCCTTTGGGAATCACACTTCTCTTACTGGCAGCTTTGTGGGACTGCTCTGTAAGGACAGTCCTGCCACTCTTCTGGCTTCAGTAATTTTCCATGCATTTAGCATATTCTACTATGAAATTCCTAGAAACTTCCTTTCCTCTCAAATGCTCTCTGCCTTGTCCTGATGGAATTTCCTAAAAACTCATGTATACTGGCTTTATTTCTCTTTCTTTTCTTCCTTTCTTGATTTCTTTCCCTTTTGCTTTTTTTTTTTTTTTTGGCAATGCTGGGGATTGAACCCAGGGCTTTGCACATGCTAGGCAAGCACTCTACCACTAAGCCACATTCCCAGCCACACTCTCATTTTATTAAACTACTTTAAACTCACTGAAGTATTTCTTTCTTTTTAAGGTCTGGTTTTAGAAACAAATCTTCAACCAATAACCTTTATAGTGAACATAATCTCCCCCACTCAGTCATATTTTGCAATTTCTTAGTTGATTCTTTCTATTTGTTGTTCTCTGCTGTGTAATATAATGCTTCAACGTTTGAAATATCTTTTTAACTGACGTAGTTTTAGTTGAAAAATTAAAATCCATGTTCACTTAGCTATCCCCTGTGTGAAGTTTTATTTAGATCCCAAAGTTCGTTGCTCACTGTAAAAAACTTGAAGATCATTTAGTTCCAGTGACTCAGTCAACATAGAGTCAGGCATGATGTTTAGCTTCTAGATCCATTCATTTTACCTTATGAGGATAAAATGGGGCACACACTTTAAATTTATGGATGATGAAACTGAGACTTAGAGTTTTTAAGTAAGTGCCCAATGTCCCAGGATTCACAGATGGCAAGGTGTGGATTTGAAACTGAATTTGGGATGAATCCAGAGCTTGCAGTCCACAGTGACATCCTTGGGATCAGCAGCACAGGTGGTAAGATGGGGACTCTGAGGCTTCAGTTACTGGGAGAGGTCAGCAGCCAATGGACAAATGCTTCCTTGAGCTGAACCCTGGGATGGGACAGTAGCAGTAAATCTGCCCAAGTTTTCAATCTGCTTTAGAAACAGAAGAATAGGCCAGATGCCTAATAGAACAGCATTTTGGGGGTCACTGTCAAGAAAAGAAATGGGGGCTGGGATTCAGAATGATATTTTCTGAGGTCCTTCTGAAGAGTCTCAATCCTCAATATTATGGGTCAGTTTCCTCCTCTTTCTAGTGTAAAGAAGTTTTGACTGGGGCTGGGGATATAGCTCAGTTGATAGAGTGCTTACCTTGCATGCACAAGACCCTGGGTTTGATCCCCAGCACACACACACAAATAAAGAAAACAACCTTTGATTGAATATCTTGTCCCATACAGCTTGGAATACTCCAGGTACTCAGCAACCTGATACAGAGGAAGGTGAAGTGGGTACTGGCATAATTGACCCATCAGTGAGAACTTAGTCTTTCAAGACCACTTCAGAGTAGTTTTGATTCAGAAGAGAGGAGAAAGGAGTGCATGGTCTGAAACAATGGGTAGCATATAGGAAAGGAAGTTTGGGGTCCAGGTGGTAAGAAAGGTACTGGCAGTCACGACCATCAGTTGGGATAGGTAGGAGGCAAAGCCCTGAGAAATAGCAAAAGGCCTCAGAGAAGCGTGGCTGGTGGCCGATGGCATGGTCACCCGATTCTGATTCCACACTGTCCTTTTTGTTCCTTGTCTGGAATTGGAACCCAAAATGAAAGAGTGGCCTGCAGTTTTATCCTGATAATATGCTGTGCTGTGTTTCAGTGTGTTATAAGGGCCATGTGAGCACCATCTGGATTGTGATCTCTTATATAAAATGAGCCTTAGATTAGATTTAAAATGAAATTCAACTTTGGGCTATTTACAAGAGACACAATATGAAAATAGAAAAAAAAATAATGGAAGAGACTGAAAGTACACCTACCAAATACAAAAGTAAGACCAATAGGCTTATAGTTTTAATATCAAAGTATAATTCTTAAAAGAGGGGTTGGGAAGAGGAAAAACAGAAAAATGATAATAAGCATAAAATAATATGAACCTTCTGCTTTAAGGCTGAAAAACATTTCTTTGAAGAAGAAAAAAAGTAGAAAGAAAGAAAAAGAAAACTTGTGTAACATTCAGGGAAAGAAAATAATTTTGCCAGGAGACTTTAACCCATCAAGTAGATAAAAATGAACCATTTTTAGTAAATGAGGATGATGAATAAAACTGTAAAAGGAGACTTTGAATACATACTTAAAGTCCCATATTCCCAAATAATGAATTTTTGAAGCACATAAGTTTGAGTTGAATAATTTGGTTTCACCTTTCCCTTAAATTAGAATTGTTTATCTATTTGCCTTACTAGATTTAGAAACTTAAAAGAGAGCCCATGTCATTTTTATTTCTTTCTCCTGATATCTAGCTTTCAACTTTGCATAGAAAAAAAGAAAGCAGGAAGTGCTTTTAAACTAAGAGAAACTTAAGCTGGTACAAACTCATTTGCCAGGAATGTCACACACCTTCCCATACCAGTTTGAGAATAAGGTCACATATTATTGCAGTGACTTAACTTGAGCCTTCATCACCCACACTTCTTGGTAGTCTCCTTCCTGCTTGCTTCAGTTCAGCCAAGTTCAGGGCTTTGGCTTGTGGAGATCTATCTAGTTCTTCTTGTTCCTTCTCTTTCAAAGCTGTTTCCCTTACATTCCTCTGCTATCAGTGTAGATATCTCCCTTTCTGGGGAGCGGTTCCTAGCTTTTCAACTAGTACTTGAGATTTGTTTTTATCACATATGGTACTGTATGCAGACACAAAAACGACTGTTATAGAGAAAGAAATTTATTTGTTTTTTTCCTATAATTACAGATCCCTAGAAACAGGAGGCCCAGCAGGCCATTCAAAGCCACAGGAGGAAACCTAAGGGTTGTTTAGGCGACAGAGAGAGGGAGGAAAAAACCAGGCAAAAAACTTTATTGTGTTTTCCTGAGAAAGGCAAGGTAAGCAGGCTTAGGTTTGGCTATTTTAAATAATTTTGGTGGGCTTTGGGGCATAAAGGCTGTCCCTAACTATCTAATATCTGGCCCCAGGGTTTTTAGGGCAAATGAACTATGTTGAGGTGTTAGAGTTGGATCAAGAATGTAGTTGGGGGACGTTGGTTTTGGATTGGATGTTTTGCATGTGACAGTAACCTTTGCAGGTGAGACTTTCACTATCTGGAGAAACTGGCTAGCGTTTCTCAAATGTCAAAATATTAGAAAATACAAAATATTTTAAAAAATCATGAACAATATACCTAGGAAATCCCATCTTATTATTGTTTTTTCTCCCCATCCTACCACGTTTCATGTGCTATATATTCATTTCTATGTGCTTGTACAAGATTTAGTGGTTTTAATTTTTAATTTTTTTCTTCCCAGCCGCTCATTAGGATCACCTGGGGAACTTGTACAAAATGCCATTTCTAGAGATCCATGTGAAGATACTCTTTTCTGATTTTTCTGAAATGGAGAATGGGTGTTTGTATTTTTGAATTTGGTGACTCTAATGTGCTGCCCGAGTTGAGAATCACTGCCCAGTCAATGAATACAGAGCTTCTAATGATCTGGAGAAACTAGTAATGGTAATTTTTAAGTGTTGACATTAACTTAGAGATGGGCAAGAAGGTAGTGACTACATACATAAATGATATGAATTTAAATGCATTTATTTACTTAGTATTTTAAAATTAAACTTTGGTAGCATTAAAGAATGTCATCTATTTTGTATCTAATGCAGTGCATTACTATATTATGTGCATTTATGAGATTTAATTTTCTTAACTGAATAATTTTATGCATTGCAAGCGCTTATTAACTTAGAGTTTTAAAAGTTTTTTAAATGCCTAAATTATGTAAGAGAACCTGGAAAAGCCAGAGCTGAGTTGCTAATGAAATTTTGATATAGAGTTCAAACAGACTCTGAAATGGGAAATGAAATTCCTAGATGAAAATGGATGGAGACTATTGGGGGGGGGAAAGAAAAGAAAAACAATTGGAAATGAGAAGAGGAGGAAAACACTGTTGGAATAATCAAGTGAAAGTACTGGATTCGAATAATGAACATAATGAAATCAATGTGGACAAGCAAGACAGAGGAAATATGAATTACAGCCAGGAGCATTGCAAGATATTGGGGGCAAGTGTTAAATCCTTCATATAATACACCAACTGCTGTTCTGATGGAGAGTTTTCACTCAACCCACCTTTGGGGTCTCTTCTTCCATTATTGGTGCTGTGCAGAGATGAATACAAGCTGAGAAATAAGAAACACGGGGAAGCATCACACCACCCATACATGGTGCCCACTTCAGTGCATCTGAGGCACAAAGACTGAATATCATAAGATCAGGAAGAAAAGAGGGAATTATATAGTTAACACACAGAATTATGAATGATCCCAGCTGAAATTTATAGGCAAGTCTTGTGGAGAAGGTGGCATCTGAAATCTGCCTGAGAGGTTTCAATCAATGGTAATTTAAGAGCCAGCATGCAATTTACCGCCCTGGCCTCAGTCACTGCCCCAGTATTCTCTAAAACCATATGCACAGTCCAGAGTAGGTGACCCATCTCCTCAACTCTACTTGAATCATCCCCTCTTAGTGTTCTCTGAATCCAGGCTACCTGGAAGACACCATTGCTGGCACCCTCTTAGGTGAAGGGTATTTATTTTATCTGCACTTCTCCTTGTGGATTCTAGTGTGACACTTCTACTTTTCTAATCTGGCTTCCAAAATTATTTTTTTAAATTTATATATGACAGCAGAATGCATTACAATTCTTATGACACATATAGAGCACAATTTTTCATATCTCTGGTTGTATACATAGTATATTCACACCAATTTGTGTCTGTATACTTGTACTTTGGATAATAATGATCATCACATTCCACCATCATTAATAACCCCATGCCCCCTCCTCTCCCCTCCAACCCCTCTGCCCTATCTAGAGTTTGTCTATTCCTCCCATGCTCCCGCTCCCTATCCCACTATGAATCAGCCTCCTTATATCAAAGGCAGCTATTATGCATACAAACAACAATAAGTGTTGGCGAGGATGTGGGGAAAAAGGTACACTCATACACTGCTGGTGGGACTGCAAATTGGTACAGCCAATATGGAAAGCAGTATGGAGATTTCTTGGAAAATTGGGAATGGAACCACCATTTGACCCAGCTATCCCTCTCATCGGTCTGTAATCAAAGGACTTAAAAACAGTATACTACAGGGACACAGCCACATCAATGTTTATAGCAGAACAACTTACAATAGCTAAACTGTGGAACCAACCTAGATGCCCTTCCATAGATGAGTGGGTAAAAAAATGTGGCATATATATACAATGGAATATTACTCAGCAATAAAAGAGAATAAAATCATGGCATTTGCAGGTAAATGGATGGAGTTAGAGAAAATAATGCTAAGTGAAGTTAGTCAATCCCCAAAAACCAAATGCCAAAATTATTTTTAAAAATGTCCCAGAGCTTGAAAATCCTGAGTTATTCAGAGGGTTAATTTTATATTTTGTACCTTTTCATGTCCCAGGCACAAGATCGTTTAGTATTTTCTCAGAAAACAGAAAGTGACTTTATTCTTTATGCATGTAAAGTTTATGTTTTACTATTCTGAGATGTATGTAGGTTTACCTCCTGTGCAACAGGTACAAAACAGGAAACACTAAGTACTGAGTAAGGAGGAAAATGGCAGCTTCATTAGGAATCGTACCTGTTACCAAAGATTTTGAAAAACTCTTCTTGCTATATCTATGAACTCATCCATGGACACTGTATTATTTTCCTAATTGTGTGAGCCTTTCTTATTTCTTCCAAAAACTCTAGTTTCAGTTTCTTATAGAAATCAAAAGTAAAACAATCTAAGAAGCTCTAAGTACAAATAATAAAGGGAAGGTATTTGGAGCATGCTCAGTTTGGGCTCAGTGAAACATCATCTTTACACGGATGTTTTTGCATTTTTCCGGCAACCTAACTATAAAGGTATGGAAATCATATAGTTAATTAAACAACAACCAAGGCAACCAACACACCCCTCCCCTGCTCTGTCCCTGAAATTCTTCTCATTGTATCACTATACAGCAAAGGGAGAAAGGTAAAAGGAGAAAGAGCTTCTTTAGGATTTACAATATATATTGACTTTTCAAATTATAATTTGAAATTAAGAGGGCTCTACCTTGGCCCTCGCCAGGTTGTAATTCTTTGCAAGAGAACAAAAGCTGAAAGTGCAAACTAGTCCTCCACATCAAAACAGCATCACCCTATTGCCATTTCCACTTAAAGGGGAGCCTTGTTTTTGGTCTCCGCTGCTTGATTTTAGATCTGAAAGACAATTCTCCGCTTCTATTTGCCCTTTCTCAATCAATCAAAAAGAGCCATGGAAATAATTATTAGGCTGGATAATTATTTTACAAAATAGAAGGTGCTTTCCTTGTCCATTTACATTTCAGTGCCATTCATTACTTCCCTGAATACTAATCATGGTGTTAAGCCTGATCGTGTGTTTTAAGGCAGAGGGTCAACTGAGGAAGACCTAAGGAGATCTGTTAGCATTTGCAATGTAAAAGAAGCCTTTCAAAGGCATGTTAAATAACAAATGCAATTCTGGACTCAAGGTACCTTGCATTTGGAGAGAAAGCCAGGTAGTGGCCATCTATTCCTGGTGTTACCACATTAACAGCCAATCTTTCAGCATTTTTTTTCCAAAGTGTGATTTGATCTCCAGTTGTGACATGCTGAGAGAAAGAGAACCTCGCTTTTTTCTCGGTTAAAAGCTTCACAGAATTTCTCGTGTTTTTTTTTTTTTTTTTTCATTTTCATACTAGCTAAAATCAGTGGGCTTGCTGAAGCAAAAAATTTTTCCCCCTCATTTTTCAATATTATTAGCCTTCACCCAAAAGTAAGCTCTTTGGGCCACTTCATTTCTTCTTCTGTTCAATTTTGCTGGATTTTGGAGTTAGTTGAGATCTGCTTATAATGGTGACTCTTATTTTTGGAATCTCTTTTTTTGAATAGGCACATGACTCCGTCCGATAGCCAGCTTCTGAGGTGAATCTTGGCTTGACCTGAGAATAAGTAAGGTTCTCTTTATTTTTGGAAATTTGAAAGAAAAAAAGAAGGAGATGGTGTAGTTGCTACAAGAACCCAATATGAAATCCAAGATGATAGGCTGTATGAAGTCCAAGGTTTTCTACTTTTGGGCTTCAGTTTTCCTCTAAGTTCTGTTCAGCAACACAAAACATTAAAGATTGCAAAGCTAAAGTGATTTTGGACTTAACATTGCTTAAATATATGTCAAGTATTTTTCACATGGGCCTTCTGATTTTACCTACACACTCCTACTGTATAAGTCCTTATGTAATGGCCAGTTTAGTTATGGAAAGAGGCCTATGGAGGTTCACTGTGCTCTGGTCACCAGCTTGCTTGAATTTAGTGAAACAGAACAATTGTGCACACAAGTTACAGGAGGCAGGTTTATTGCTTACACATAGGCAGAGAGGGACAACAGAAACCTAGGATTCATTAGGAGTTAGTATCCCAAGGCTCAGCAAAATTGCCTGGGGCAGATGGAGTCTCATCGACATGTCCCCACTTGCACCATAACTGAGCAATCACAGAGAGCACCCCACCCTGTGTTTATAACCCAGGGAGCCACATGGAAGGCTGGGCTAAATCATTGCAGGGCATTCTATTTCTACTGGGGTTGGAACAGAGCCTGAGCTGTTCAGAACAAAATCTTTCTTTTATCAGGATGCAGCACACCCAGCACATTCTACAGTTATTCTTGAGAATTGCAGGAAAGAAAGGTGGGGAGAACTAGGTCAGTCCAAAACTATCGAGAGAACTGTCCTTCAAGGCCTCATGGCAATTTGATCTATGAATCCTTGGCCCCAAGTTCTGTATCTTTGCTCCGAATTACATAGATCTTCTCATTTTCTGCACAACAAACCCTAGAAATCACCATGGCCTTCTTCCCATTCTTGCACTAGTCAAGGGACCCTTTTATTAATTTTTCCATTTTAACACTATGGCATATATTCCTTCTTGTGTACTTATCCATCCCTTGAAAGATTTCTTGGGGTTGCAATGTACTCACTTGGAAAATGAATTTCTCAGGCTCCCTTGTGGCTCAGAAAACCTTCATCTATTTTGGTCAGGAACTAAGAGCTGGGATCTTTGGTGTTTCCAAGGAAATTTTTTCCAGATATAAAGGGCCTGATGTGGAGGGTCTTTTATCTCTGTTCTTTCCCCTTTATTTCTGCTTTAACTGAAATCAACCCATGTGAAATAGTAGCACTTCTGCAAATACAAAGATAAAAATAGCACATTAAGGATTGCTGAGTGGAACTATAGAAGATGCCTGGGGTCCAATGGTGTTATAGAGATCTATGCCATTCCTAGAACTTCCTACTTTTATACTCATTAATACAAAAGTAAATTTTTTGGTTGGTTATCTGTTAATATACCACCAGATGCAATTCTAAGTGTATCCACTAGTACATTATTGCTGAGGGACAGTAACAGAGAGGGCTGTTAAGTCTTAAGCAGTAGGACTCTTGAATCCTGTTGAAATTGGCTATAGCTTGGACACACCAGACATAAATTCCTTAAACAAGACATAACTTTAGTTGTTTTTCAGGATAAGTCTCCAGAATCCACTCAAGGACACTTTGCGACTGTCTTTTTAAGAATGAATATGTGTAGAAGATGTCACTTTGTCTAGTCAATGACGTCTTGATATCACAAGCTCAAAAATTCTCTTTGCAGAACATAACTCTTGAAAAAAAAAGAAAGAAAAGAAATATGTGACCTGAGATGAGGCATTATGACCCTACAGGCTTGTTAAAGGGAACCCTAAAATTCTCCCTGCTCTCTAGTCAACCAACAAGCATTTTCCCCACCTCCCCATCTCCCTTTCTTTCTACCAACCAACCAGGGAGGCAGTTTGTGCTATACTCTCCCATCCCTGCTCCCTTACCTGTGGACATCACAATAAAGCTCTTTCATTTTGCAAAAAAAAAAAAAATGTGCCATGATATTGACATCAATATGAGTTCAGCGGTGAGCCCTTGCTAGGTATTACTGTGAGGTGAGATTGGGAAGTCAAGTGTTCTAGTGATCAACCGCTATGTAAAAGAATCACCTGAAACTTCATGACATAAGAAAACAGTCTTTAATTACACTCATAGATTTTGTCAGTTAAGGGTTCATAAAGTGCACAAGGAAGTGGGGGACAATACACTGGTCTTAGCTTGGAAGACTCAAAGGCTGGAAGTGTTTTGAAGACCATGAGCTGCAGTCACAGGAGAGCCTTCTCGCTCTCAGGCTGGAGGTTGACACTGGCTGCCTGCTTGAGCCTCAGCTGGGGAAACAGCTGGAACACCTGCATGTGGCCTTGTCGTGTGCATTTTCCACTTCTTCACAGTATGGTATCTGGTTTCGACGCTTTAAGAGTCCACAAGTTTGTACCATCTTTATAGGCCTAGCCTTGGGAGCCACAAAGCATCCCTTCCACCACAGTCACCAGCCTACCCACATGGTCAGATGGGGGAATACAGATCCCCTCCTCCTGATGGAGAGGTGTCAGTGTCACAGTGGAAGAGCATATGAGATGGGTGGCCTAATTGTGGCTATCTTAGAAAACACAAGCAGCTCATTCATTTCATAGAATTTACCAGACACCCCTAGGAATACTAAATTCTCTTTAGGTTGTTTTGGATAAGAATTGAAAGAGAGGATATAAAATATAGTAAATACAACCTTCATCTTTTTGAGTTTCTTTCAGTATTATAAGTTTGTGTAAAAGATTTTAAGACACTAATGAATAACAGCTTCCGTTTATTGCCATGCTCCTATGGGCCAGGCATGATATTAAGCTCTTTACATGCATTGCCACTTTTAATCTTCACAATACCTGTGAGGTAAGAATTACTATTCCCAGATTACAGATGAGGATCAAAAAGGTGGAATAACTTTCCCGGTGTCTATAAGAGCTGCATTGTTATTCAACTCCAAGTCTGCTAGCCTTGGAGTTGAATGAATTTGGTATTACTTTTTATTCTTACAAGTTAGAAATCGCCTGTCCTATTCTTGCCCATGACTGACTTCCTCACCCCAAATTATTTGGTACCAACTCATGTACTCTTTACACTTGCAGCTGTGCTTCTGGTTTCTTACCAGCTCCAGTGACTGCCTGTGGACCCCTTCCTATTTGGACTTTGGGTATACTTTGGAATTTCCAGCTCTGAGCCCTGCTATTTAAGTTCCATACTTGCTTTATATGGGCGCTTCCTTCTCTAGTGCTTCCAGTCTGAAGATCACTATCCTGTCATTTCGACTCCTCCCAGAATCGGTGAGGATTTAGAAACATGTACTAGACTGGCAAACACAATCTTTGTCTGAATATTGCTAACTTGTGGTTTCTTTTATCGATTATGAAGAAGATAAATATTTTCCATACAAATATATGGTTTTAATATCAAGCACGGGCAATAGTCTTAAGAAGCAGCCAGATATGTTTGTTTAAACTGCCAGGAACATCATTTAGGGCAGTGTTTCTCAAAGTTTTATGTTTCACTTGGAAAATTTGTTAAAATGCAGACTCAGGTGCATTAGGTCTGGGTGATGCCTGAGATTCTGCATTTCTAACCTTATTACAAGGGAACCTAATGCTAGAGATCTTTGCTTCACATGGTGAACAGTGAGGTTTTAGGTGATGATTTTCAGCCTCAGTTACACACTGGAATCAAATAGAAGCCTTAAAGATACTGACACCTGGGTCACATTCCCAGAGATTCCCATCTAACTGATCTGACACCTGTCCTGAGTGTTAGGATTTTGAAAATCTCTTCAGATCATTCTAATGTGTGGCTGAGGCTGGGAACCACTGTACTCATTCATTTGATGAATGACTCATTGTGTACTTACTATATTCAGACTCAATAGTCAGGTGCCAGGGATAAAACAATACACAAATAAAACATGGATCCTAGAAGTGAAAACAAATAAAAAGAAAAATAAGCTCCCAGGCTGGTGTTGTAGCTCAGTGGTAGAGAGCTTGCCTAGCACACGTGAGGCATTGAGTTTGATCCTCAGCACCATAAAAAATAAATAGATGAAGGTACTGTGTCCATCTATAACTAAAACAAAATAACAAAGAGAAAAGTAAGCTCTCAATAAGATGTATTAATTCAATTTAAAGTAATGATGAGGTTGTGTGAATAAAGTACTATCAGTTGAAACAATTAACTCTAAAAGTATTGAAGGTGGGTGCCTATATATTGTAAATTTTACTACTAATTAAGAATTATAAAACTTTCTACATCTTTGTATGGAATAGCCTTTTTTAATTTATTCATTTATTTGTTCTAATCAGTTATGCATGACAGTAGATGCTCTTTGATTTATTGTACACAAATGAAGCACAATTTTTCACTTCTCTGGTTGTACATAAAGTAGGGTCACACCATTCATGCAATCATACATATACCTAGGGCAATGATGTCCATCTCATTCCACCATCTTTCCTATCCCAATGTCTCTTTCCTCCCCTGCCTCCCGCTTTGGCCCATCCAAAGTTTCTCTGCTCATTCCATACCCCCACCCCCACAATTATGGGTTAGCATCTACTTATCAGAGAAAACATGGAATAGCCTTTCTTAAGAATTTTTCCTGAGTAGAGAAGGATAATAGAAGAGGAAAGTTTTGTGCATTGACACATAATTGAAAACAACTTAATAGGGGAATAGAAAATCCAACATGACCCCAGAACTTATTGAAGTTTTGTGTACTTATCAGAGGTCAACTCCGTAAAGGCGAACCCACATCTGACTTTTTATCTGTCTCAGAGCTAAGGGCCTGGTGCATGCTAGGGTTTCCTGTATAAGTACCAAATGAATTAATTAAAAGCCATAATTCTACAGAGTATGAAGATATATGAACACACACACACACATATAGACATACACAATGAGATTTGTTTAAAACTAGAATTATAACATTATATGTTCAATATGATTGCAACCATATGAGTATTAAATAATTTCTGGAACAAGCTGAGAGTATACATCTACAATATTTTTTAAAAAATGAAATTGGGACATCTCTAGAAAACATAAATAACTGTCAGAGAAATGAATTTACAGGTTATTTTTCTGGTATTCAGAATTTTCTTAACAGTTTTATATGTTTTTAAGTTTATAAAATGGGGATAGAATCTGTCTAGTTATACAGATAGGTTCTTTAAGTTTCCAGAATAACTCTATTCTTCTGTTATAATTCTCATAGCACATTTTACTTAATGGTTCTCATGATGTTTCTTGATTGCATATGCATAGCCCCTAAATTATCATGGTTCAATTTATGATTTTTGATTTTATAATAGATACAAGTGATAAACTTTCTGTAGAAAATCATACTTCAAATTTTGAATTTTACCTTTTCCCAGGATAGAGCTGTGTTGTAGGATACTTTGTTAAAATGCTGGTTAGCAAACTGCACTGCCCATTTGGTGATCAAGATGGGGAAATAGGGCTGGGGTTGTAGCTCAGTGGTGGAGCACTTGCCTGGCATGTGTGAGGCATGGGGTTCAATTCTCATAAAAATAAATAAATAAAGGTATTGTGTCCACTTACAACTAAAAATAATCTTAAAAAAAGATGGGGGAAACAACTGACATTCTACAGCAACCGTGTTTCTGAGCTATCATATTTGGTAGATTAAATGGGTTAAATGCATTTTGACTTGTGATTTCCACATTATGATGAGTTTAAAGGGATGTAACCCCATTGCAATTATGTAATTATTATTATTTTTTAAAATCTGCCTCTGGTTTTAAACCAAAATCTCATAGGGGCAAGTATCTTGTCTATTGTGTCCTGTGCTGTCCTGTCAAGATCTAACAGGAGGCAAAAGCACAATAAAAATTTTGAGATAAATGATTGATTAATAAGATTGATTAGAAATATCTCTAATTAAATTTTCTTGACCCAACATCTTCTTCCCCATAAATAATAGAGAACATTGGAATTCCAATTTGTATTGTTCACTATTGAGAGGCTTTTTAAAGAAAAAAAAAAGGCCACTATTTATGTGAGAGAGAACTTGCTTGTGCTTGTGTAACAATCAGCCAGTATTATAAATTTTTACAACAAATTATCCTCACACTGCTAAGCATTATAGCAAAAATATGGAATCCTGTTTAATTAATAATTAAAATGTTCATCACATAAAAAAATCTCTATCATAAAATGATTACACTTCCAAAGTCACATGGACTCCCTTAATATTGATAATATCTCAGTGTTGGGGACCGCAAATCAAGTCAAGATAGTGCCTGGCAGTTTGCCAGGAGGAGTGGTTTGTGAGGCAAAGCCACCCAGCCATTAAGATGATGGGGATTCATTATTGGCTGATTGCCGTATTTGGATGATGCTAATTGAGTCAAGCTGTGTGTAATCAGTTAGGTATATATACCGCTGCTATTCCGCAATAAAGCAGCTCCTGCTACCTTGAGTTCCCGCTCAGTTCCCGCTGAGTTTCCCCCGCAATAAAGCAGTTCCCGCTTCAACCTTCAAGTTGCTTGTCACCTCCCGGTTATTTTGCCCAGCCGGACTGCGGCATCTCAGTGATCTAAGCTCTGTGTATAGAAGCTCTATATAGAAGAGCATCAGAAAGTAGGGATTTGCAATGCCTAAACTCAAGTGGCCACAGACTGTTCCTCTCACTTTGCCCTGATCTGCTCTATATCTCAGATTGCAGAAATACAACATTAATGGCCTTTGAGAAGAGTTCTCTCTGGATTTAGCCAATTGGAGGCAGTGACTGAGACTGGAGGAGAAAAGGAGGAACAAGGGGTTCTCCATCTTCCCCTGCTTTGACTGACAGCTCCAGCATCAGCTGTAATTTTTCTGTGACTCCGACTTCTCTTGAGGGATTGTTTTCTCTTCCCACCCTTCTAGTCCCCAGGGAACAATGACTTCCTACATTTATAATATAAAGGCTGCTTCACCATTTGCAGTTGGATGTCTAGACTTTTCCGTAGCCTGTGATCCAACCTTATGTGTTAGTTCTGTTTCTTAAATTATCATATCATTTTTTTCCTAGTTGGACTTGTATTGATTCATGTGTTATCTCAGCTTATTTTGGAATGGTTTGATGACATTTAGAATTAATATTAAAATGATAGATATTTTAGAGAAGCAATCTAAAATTAGTTAACATTTTATTTATTTGGTTATATTGAGTTATGCATAAAATTAATATTCATTTTGACAAAATTATAAAAGCATGGAATATATGTTCTAATTCAGTCTCTAATACTTCCTCTTTATCGCCCCTCATCCCTCTACCTGTTTCCTTCTTTCTACTGTTCTGATCTTACTATTTAGTTTTTTTTTAACTAGTGTTTTGTTGATATGCAGAATGGTGAAATTCACTGTGTCATATTCATATATACACATTGGAAAATTAGGTCAGATTCTAAAATTAGTTAAAATTTTGTCTGCTGTCTATAAGTTTGTTAGTCTAAACTAGGCTTTATTCTTTATATCCCTGTCAACAAGCACAATGCAGAGTGTGGTAAGTATGCAAAAAACCAACTTTTAAAAGAGTAGCTGATGAAAAAGAAGGATTTACACAATTCCTTTCATCAGACATGGTAACTATTCAATGTAGGATGCATTTATTGCTTTATTTTTATACTTCAGGGCTACAGGAATCTCTGAAGCTACATTCATATTCTATCAGAGTAATCAAATCACTTTAGGTGCTTGAGGCATATTTGTTTCCTTTAAATATTTTTGTTCTTTTCTAAAAATGTTCATTTTTTTTCTTTTTTCTTTTTTGTTTTATAAGGATGTTAGCCCTTTTTTCATTACTGTAACAAATAACCTGAGGTAAATCAGGTTTATTTTGGCTGACGGTTTCAAAGGTTTCTGTTTGGGATCAGTTGGCCTCATTGCTTTTGGGCCTGTGGCAATAGATAGCACATTATAAAGATAGTGTATGGCAGAGCAAACTGCTCACCCCATGGCCAAGACAGGAGAAAGAGAAAGGAAGAGCCCTGAGTTCCACAATACCTCCTTAATGTTCCACACCTCCCAATATTATCATGGGCTGGGGACCAAGCTTTGAATACATCAGCCTCTGGGGGACATTAAAGATCTAAACTACAACAATAAGCTTCCTTCCATCCTTCATAATCCCTTTATAAACGAGGATGTTGAAGAATCTGGAAAACCCCATGGTTGAGCACAAAGCCAGGAAAGGAGTTGAGTATTGGCAGGCACCCAGTTGTGTTATTATTTACCTGTCTTCTGTCTTGGTCTGCTCTATAGCATGTATTGATTTATAGAATGCCAACAAAATGATCCTATTCAGACATTTTTCTTCTTTTAGCTAAAGCCATATGTTATTTAAAATGTTGGCAGTTATTGTAGCCGAGAGAGAAGTTTGCAGCTTGTTCAAGGTTGCAATCAAAGAACATTCATTTCTAATCTAAAAGAGTATTTTCCATGTGCCCTGATCTCTGAAACAAGAGGATTTTTCACTGGGAAGTTCAGTAAAATCTGTCACTCTTGGATTCTATAAGAATAGAGTAGTTCAGATAAATATTAATGAGTACCTTTTGTTGAGAATCTGTTACATGCCTAAACTCTTTTCAAAGAATTTTCATCCACCAATTCATTGAATCTTCAAGACAACTCTGCAAAGTAAATTTGGCTAGCATGCCCATTTTGTTGGTAAGGAAACTGAAACAGAGAAAGACTAAGTAACTGACACTACATTGTCCAATGGCAAAGCAGGTGTTAAACCAAGACAATTTGACTTTAGAGTTTTAGTCAGCTTTTTGCCACTGGACCAATATACTCCACAAGAAAAACTTACAGGGGGGAAATGTTTATTTTGGCTCATGGTATCAGAGCTCCATGGTTGACCAATTCCATTGCTCTGGACCTAAGGTGAGGCAGAACATCATGGCGGGAGGGTGTAGTGGAGGAAAGCAGCTCAGCTCATGGAAACCAGGAAGCAAAGAAAGGGGAAGAGGACACAGGGAAGAAACATCCTTTCAGGGCACACCCACAGTGACCCATATTCCCCAGCCACATCTCACCTGCCTAGTTACCTCCCAGTTCATTTAACTAGGATAGACTAATTATTTAACACTTCTCACAGTCCAATCATTTTGTCTCCAAACATACCTGCATTGACACAGAAGCTTTGGGGCATGCATCCTATCCGAAGCACAACAGAGTTCATACTCTTAATCCCAGCAATGTATTCCAATTAGAACTCTTAGAAGGTTTGGATACAGTTGTCCTCATACAGATATAAATATCTTGCAAAGAGCAAGACTGACATGTATGACAGGATACCACAACTTAGATTAATTATGAGATAAACCATTAAAAATAGAACCGTGAATATCAGGGAACTGAGGATCTGAGTCATTTAGGGACCTGCCTCGGCTCACATAGCTATTTAGCAGGAGACTCAAGCCCAAAGCCCTACAACCTAGCACTTGGCCTTAGCTCATTGGAGACACCTGTAAATTAAGAGCTATCGTGCAAGAGACAAGTTAACTGTCTTGACTCTTAATCTTGAGTTTTTTCCTGCTACTCTCACACTTTCCTGTTTTGCATACAAAGATTACCTGCCTAAGTTGATTGAATGTTTCTTCTGAAAAAAAGTGTAATTTATGCATGTGTGTATGTGCTTGAGAATATATATATATATATAATATCATCTATATATTACCCACCCATATGCATTATATACATATATACCTCCTTTACAAAGAATTACATATCTGGTGTTAAAAGAGTTAAACATCAACAACCAAAAAAAGGCATGAGATTAAAAAAAAATAAAAAGAATAAGAAAATCCCACCATCCATACAGGGCCTTCTCATTTGCTATAATGATATCAGTTGCAACAAGTCCAAGGCCCGACCTCATTACAAGGGTTTAATTGCATTGTTACACAGTCTCACTTCTCCTCTCTGGCCTCTTTCTCTTTATGACAGCTTTAGAAAGGAATTTCAGCTCGAGGTCAAAGGAAATTAATTACTGCTTTCTTAATCTGTGCTCATCTACATTTAGAAAACTTTGGGCTTTCTACCAGCATATTCTTTTCTCCTATTTGTATAGACCCAAACTTATAAAAGTAACACCTCAGACCTTTGTTTAAAAAAAGTGCACAAAAGCACTTGAACAGCACATATTTAATAAGTGTGGATCATGTCCCAAGAAAGCATCAGGTGCAGGAAAGAAATTTCTGCCATTTAGCTAAGATAGCAATGCTTTAAAAGTTGAGAATTATCTTACATAGAAAATTGCATTCAATAATTAGACTGAAAGCTATTAAACTGGAGTGTTAATAATGTTAATCCAGTCATGCCAGTAAAAAGAATGATCTCAGATAAAAAAAAGATCATGAGAGTGTATATTGATTAGCGATAGAATGACATAGTTATAGACTCAAACATGGCTTTCAGAATTTCATGTCCATTTGCAAGCAGTTGGTTTAAGTTTTAGGAGAAAACCTTCTTTTTTCATTATTGCAATAACCTTCTAAAATGTCATCTCCTTTCCTTTCTCATTTCTTCATTGGCCAGTGAAATACTAAATCAAGGGATATAGATTGAAGGTTTTGAAGCCTGTGTTACAATAATCCTGCAAGTTAACAATAAATATCATTATCAAAACAATGATCAATGACTCCGAAACCTTCTACTAGGTGTGTCTCTTGCTAATCAAGACACATTTTTAAAGTCCCAAGCAAGAGGCTCTACTGAGTATCAGGAGACCTGCATTTCAGTGGTAAATGTGGGGTCAGAGGCCATGAGGGTGTATGGAACATCAAACCACATGGAGAGTTCCACTTTCCCTTTTTACACAAAACTGCAGGGCTGAATGATCTCTAAATCACCTCTGAGCTTTATGATCCTTCATGCTCATTAGTTTCAGACAACAACAGCTCACATAGAATGGGATATGTGGTTTAGGAACTGAGCATGGCCTCTAGAGTGTGTCCACCTGGGTTCTCATCTTTGGTCCATCATTTACAGGATGAATGACTCTGGACAAGTTCTCAAACTCATTTTATCTTATTTTCCTCCTTCATCCTTGTAAAACCCACAGTGAAATTGTGCCACAAGTTACTGGCTGACAATTTCTCACCATTGACTCAATATCTTACTTGTTAGGGCTTTTTGGTTGTAAGCTATATAAATTTATTTTAAGAACCTCAGCAAAAAATAAAATTGAGAGGACAAGGGTTTATTATTGGAATCAATGTAAGACTGAATATTCTAGTCTAAAAAGTGATATTCTCTAATTTTAATGTGCATAAAAAATGACCCAAGTGTCTTAGAAATGAAGATTCATTTTGAAGAGAAGTCTACAATTCTGCATTTCCACCAGGATTTTAGAGGAGGCAATCTTTAAAATTTTTTTTAATTTTATTTTTAATTTGTTCTAATTAGTTATAGATGACAGTAGAATGCATTTTGACACATTGTACACAAATGGACACAATTTATCCTTCCTCTGGCTGAACATAGCTATAATCATTGTTGTGACTGCATCACTGTAGTATGCTGATTTTAAGTCCTTTGGGTATAAAACCGGATTGGGATAACTGGGTCAAATGGTGATTGCATTCCAAGTTTTCTGAGTAATCTCCATACTGCTTTCCATAGTGGTTGTACCAATTTGCAGTCCCACCAGCAATATATGAGTGTACATTTTTCATAGGGGAGGCAATATTACTGATTCATGAACTGCACTTGGATTTATAACCCTGAAGGACAGAAACCTGTGAACAAGCAGAAAGGTTCTTTCTCTTCTTGTCCATAGCAACATTATCTGGCTAGATCTTTCTTGCATCACTGGGCTCAGTATTGACATTTCTGGGAGTATCTGATGGCCTCAGCTTGGGTCACTATGCTCCTAAGTACTCTATGTTAGTGAAGGACAGGTTATTTTATTAACAGTTCCTTTAAGGTGGCCTACAATAGGGGAGGACACTTTCCTTCAAGTACTGATTTTCAAAATGTTGTTCACAGACCATCAGCCTCACTAAGGAATTTGTTAGATGAAAATTCTCCAGACTCATCACAGATCTGCTGAATCAGAAACTCTGAAGGTGTGGCCTAGAACGCTGTGTTTCAATAAGCTCCTCAGGAGATTCCAATATGTGCTAAAATTTGAGAACTGCTACTCTAAAGGAAAGTTCAAGATACTCTTACTAGGAAACAGGAATGAATATTTCACCAAGGAAAGGATACTACCTATAGGCATTTACCATATGCCAACCCATGAGTTAAGCAGTTGGTCAGTAAGGAGGTGTCAAATTTCATACAGATGGTTTCATATCACCTCAACTTTTTAAAATTAAAGATAGTTTTTTTTTTACTTACTCCTGTGTCCTATATTTACTAAGTGCTTAAAAGAGCCAAATCTGTGGACTCCAAGGTAAGTAAGATGAAGATCTTGCCTTAAGGCTGCTTGGAGTCTGGTGAGAAAGATAGATGGATGATTAACTTACACAGTCTAATGCAAAAGTACCAAAATATAGCTATGCAGGGTTTGCATCAGTTCTGGGGTGTAAGGTTAACTAATTATTCTTTGGTAGATGAAATTGAATACGGTTTTTGCAGAAATCTACACTGGAGGAAAGTTTCAGGCAGAAGTGGCAGCTGATAATTAGTCCTGAGAGGACAGAACAGGATGTTTATGTCCAGGTACAATGGGCACATCATTCAACAAGACTCCAGGGAGCTGTTTCCCCCTTTATGGAATGGTAGAGTTATGAATAAGAGGAGCAAGAATGAGAAGGCCTTTTCTGGTAATCTAAAGCTCAAGGAAGGGTCAGTGAAAAAGACTTCGATGGAAGCAGACTTTGATGGTTATATTGAATGGTGAGAGAAATTCACTACACGCTAAGATACACTGCTTTAGGAGACCCGTTTTGCCCTTTGCTCAGTTCTACAATCTTACCCTTATTCTCTCAACACATCTTTCCTTTGAGTATATAAAATTACTCAGCTGCTGATTAATAAATGTTATTAGTTAACGTGATTATAACACATGACGTACAGTATGCTAAAATTCAGATTTAAAAGTTAATATTTATAGCTATGAGCATAAACTTTGTGGTTCACTTTGAGTAAGGGTAGAGGATGCAACACTGAGATATTTTAAGAAGTTAAATGGGATGTTGAATATGGTTTATCATGTTGTCTCAGAATGATGGTTAAGGGCCAAATCTGATGTACGAAGATAGTATTTGTCCCTAATTCTAAGGCTGCAGTCCAACTGCCACCTGCTTCAGTCATATTGAGAAGCACTGTTCATAGGACAAGCCTTATCACCTATTAGGTGAGTAAAGTTCAAGATACCTTGAAGAGTGGGGATAAGTTGTAGCGCTGGTGTTTTAGTTCTCAGTTGGGCAGTCAATCAGCAGAAGATTTATTGATTTGGCTTCCACAGAATAAGAAACTAAAAGAGGCAATGGAGAATGAATGGCTTGCATACCTACTACATGACAACAAAGGATTAATTTGATATATGAATAAGACAGATGGAAGGTAGATGGCTTTTCTATCATGCTGGCATCCCAGTTAAGAAATCTTCCAAGCATATGGGGTAAAAATGGGAGCTCATAACCCACTTGAATCAAAGGTTGAAATATGATATTTCAAGAACTATGTAATGTTTTGAATAACCAACAATTAAAAATTAAAAGAAATCTTCCAAGCGATGAGTGACAGAGATGCAAGCCACCATGATGCCTCTTGGTTAAATGAATGAGCATTTGGGTTCCTTCTGTCCACTGGGTCAGTGGTGAGAGGCAGGATTGCAATTGTGAATAGTAAAACAAGGTGTATTTTCCTGTTTTTTTTTTTTTTTAATCTTGGCTTCCAGAGTAGCAGAAAGAAGCTGTGGCTGTCACATTGGATCACATTCCATCATTTTCATTTCTGAAACTATGCATTGACTTTAGTTATGGGTGAAGATGGGAGAAGAAAATATCATTGACTCAAATTTAGATTGAGTAGCTTTAAGTCTTAACACCTTTATCTAAAAAATTAAATGCTAAAGAATATGGAATTTAGTCCAAGTGCATTATTTTCTGTTGAGTAGTCTAAGGGGTGCCAAGATAAGAAATATAATGAATTATCAATAAGTTTAAGTTTCATAGAAAAAGAATTATTAAGTCTATTTACACAAATAAATAGAAAATGAAGCAGAGAGACAAAGTTCAATAAAAGGAATTATAAGAATTTAGGAATGAAGAGATCATATACTATTGTAGGGATCAGAATAAGCTTCATGGAAGAGGTGAAATTTGAGTTGAGTGAAGAAGTGTTTGTCAAAAATCTAACACTTGAAACCTGGTATGGATGATATCATAGCAAAGAACAAGGCAAGGTCCAGAAGCAGTCAGGTATGTTTGTGATCCAGTAGGGAGATGTCTGGGTAGAAATCCACAAAGATGGGAGGAAGCTTAAAAAACATATTGAATCAGATGGTGGAGATGTTACTCTAGGCAGAATGAATTGTAATCTGGGCAATGAAAATCCTTTGGGCTTATATATGATCCAAATTAGTCCTCAACTTCATCATGTCATAACACTGGTATATGACAACTATTTGTGTATGGTACAAAGGAGTAAAGTACAATGGAGTAAAGAATAAGGCAGATTTTGTCAGAGGCGGACACTCTGGGAGCTTCTAGTTTCTGACCTTCAGAGCCCAATGATTGTGGGAATGAATATCTCAATCTATCTGTAGCAACTCTGTAACTTATTGGTGCCTACTATGTGCCAGACACTGTTACAACGAAAGTGTACAAATCATAGAATTCCTTGTTCTATGTCTTAAGTGGCAAGCAGATGATAAACAAAAGAATAAGTTCGTATGAGAACCAAGTAGTGATAAGTGCTAGGTATAAAAATAAAGCAAAACAAAGGAAAGAAAGTGGTGGTAGATAGCATTCCTCTCTGGAAATGTGACTCTCTGATGGTCTAACAGTGTAGACCATAGTCAAAACAGCCGTGAACCAATTGAGATGGGGGACAGAGAGAGTAGGGAACAAGGCTCATTGTGGAAGCTGTTAAAGGTAACCAGATTGGAAGCTTCACCAAGTGCAAAAAAAAAAAAAAAAAAAAAAAAAAAAAAAAAAAAAAAAAAAAAA
>NW_026000196.1:14250904-14258568 GCF_001458135.2 Marmota marmota marmota
AAAAAAAAAAAAAAAAAAAAAAAAAAAAAAAGAAAAGAAAAAAAAAGATGGAAACTCTCCATAAAGGGAGGATTGAATGCTTTGCCTGAGGTCAAAGAGGAAAGTTTCCTGTTTACTTTTAAACCACCTTGTGAAATATGAACTGATGCTGTCATGGGAAGGGAGTTAAGGCTATGTATGAAACGTTCGTATTGTGTTGATATGTCATTGCAGGTGGATTAGGATTTACTGTTAATTGATACTTGTCTCATGTTCATCCCATAAAGATACTTAAAATTGTCCATTCTGAAGGTAGAGGCTAAGTTCCTACATTCAAAAAGAGTATTCAGTAGCTCAGTGGCCGTTTTTAAGATTTTAATAAGACTTGAAACTTTAAAGAAAACTCATTCTAGATTGGCTTCAGAGGACATTTCCAACATTTTAGAGGAGTGCTAGTAAAACTCAGATAAAATCACTCACTTTGTCATATCTTATACTTTCTGCTTTAGCACAAGGTTGCTTAATGAACAACCACACTGTAATCCATTGCATTCTATTCACCTGTTGAATTCCTGATGCCTACAATTTGGTTTAGTCCCTTGATGGCAGCTAAGTTTAATGACATTCCATCCTATTACTAACATTTCTCCAGTCAACATTGAAAGCTGGGGATACATTTTTGTATCATTAGCGTGATTGTTTAAAGATGTGCCGTCAAATATGGTAACCCCTAGGCACTTGTGGCTATTTAAATTCAATTAAGTAAAGTCAAATAAAGTTTAAAATGCCAAACCTTAGTTGCACTATTTCAATTTCAGGTACTCACTAGCAACAAATTGGTAGTGTCAACTATTTTGGATAGAGCAGACATAGAATATTTTATCATCAGAAAGTTCTGTTGGATCACTGTGTTTTAAAGTTTCAGTGTTCTGCTTATCTACCTCACAGGTCCTCCATTTTGTAAATATATCAACTCTACTAGGGTTTGTTGTGTGTGTGTGTGTGTGTGCACGCGCACCAATGGATCTAAATTCCCCTTTCTCCTCCCCAGACACACACTCTTGCCACAATATGACCAAAGTTAATGCCATTCTGAATAATCACTATAGGAGAAGAGCAGCCAATGGTGATAAGCCACAATGCACGGTGACTGAGATCACTGAGTGAAGGCAAAGTGACTCCTAGGTAGAACACTGTAGCTAAAGATGCATACAAAGGCAGAATGATAGTACAGCAAAAGAAAAGTGGGCAGAAATAATGAGGTAAATATTACATTGGAAGAAATTGTAGTGTCAGATTTGAATCTTAATGAAATACCTTAATGGAGGCAGAGAAAATGTGGAATTGGCATAGAATGTGCCAAGGAATCCTTTAAATCTTCAGAATTCAAGAATTGTTTAAAGCTGACCTTCCTGGAATAAAGAGTCGAATTCTGTAACAATATCACCCCTCCCACACCACATTCTTGGCCCTTCTAGATGTGAAAGCAGTCTTCACAAACATCCAATGCCAGGCCCTCCAAAAACTGCCCTTCTTCATACTCACAGTCATTTGCATAATGACATTAAGCTAGTGAAACAATCTGTGAGGTGAATAGAGAGCCTACATCTTGGGAGCAAATCTTTACCCCTCACACATCAGATAGAGCACTAATATCTAGGGTATATAAAGATCTCAAAAAGTTAAACAAACAAACAAAAAAACCCAAATAACCCAATCAATAAATGGGCCATGGACCTGAACAGACACTTCTCAGATGATGATATACAATCAATTAATAGATATATGAAAAAAATGTTTATCATCACTAGCAATTAGAGAAAAGCAAATCAAAACTACTCTAAGATTTCATCTCACTCCAGTCAGAATGGCAGCTAGTATGAAGACAAACAACAATAAGTGTTGGTGAGAATGTGGGGAAAAATACTCATACACTACTGGTGGAACTACAAACTGGTGCAGCCAATATGGAAAGCAGTATGGAATTTCTTGGAAAATTGGGAATGGAACCTCCATTTGACTCAGCTATCCCTCTCCTTGGTCTATACCCAAAGGACTTAAAAACAGCATATCACAGGGACATAGCCACATCAATGTTTGTAGCAGCACAGTTCATAATAGCTAAACTGTGGAACCAACCTAGATGCCCTTCTGTAGATGAATGGATTAAAAAAATGTGGCACATATATACAATGGAATATTACTCAGCAATAAAAGAGAATAAAATAATGGCATTTGCAGGTAAATGGATGGAGTTAGAGAAGATAACTCCATAAATAATGTTAGCCAATCCCAAATAACCAAATGCTGAATGTTTTCTTTGATATAAGGAGGCTGATTCATAGTGGGATAGGGAGAGGGAGCTTGGGAGGAATTGAAAAACTCTAGCTAGGGCAAAGGGATAGGAAAAGAAGGGAAGGGGTATGGGGTTATAAATGATGGTGGAACATGACAATCATTTATCCAAAGTACATGTGTGAAGACATGAATTGGCGTGAATATACTTTGTATACAACCAGAGATATGAAAAAATGTGCTCTTTATGTGTAATAAGAATAGTAATGCATTCCACTATCATATATAAATAAATTAAAATTAAATAAATAAAAATAAAAAATAAAATAAATTTTTAAAAAGTCAATTACAAACCACCAATTTAAACAGTATATTGCAATTCTCATCAATGGCACTACCAAAATATGAATTGATTGATTTAGCGATTGATTTTTTCTCAGTAGCGAATAGAGAGTTCATGAAATAACATTTAAAAAATAATTCATAGTTTCTACAATAAATTAAGTATATCCTGAATGAGGAGGAAAGTTTATAACACAGTTTAAATTATAAATAATTTTTTTGGGGGGACAATTGTTTGGTTAGACTTATCCCATTACTTATGATAAGGTTATTGTTTATCTCAGCTATAACTATTATTGTTGTTTTAGCACTTATTAGTTTATTCTGTACCATCTGAGGAACCTAAAGCCAAGAGAAGTCACTCCCTCAAGGTCATTCTCCCCCAAAGAGACAGAGCTGGGAATTTGAAGAAGCATGTTCCATTATGGCAAGCACATTAGTAGGATCATGACAATGATTTGACATTAAATGGATGATTCAACATCATCTGTCATCTTCACTTGTTAGACTGATAATTCTCTCCATAGGTGTTTTTTTAAAATTTTTTTACAATATGGGCAAAAATAGATCATCTGCCCCACCCAGTCACCATGAATATTTTCCACCCAATCAGTGTCTGATAGAGTCACAATTTTGCAGCTATGTCTTTGTATTGGGCACATACTCTGTAAGGAGAATGTCTCTTTGCATGGGTTAGCTAACAAATTCTTGGCAAGGATATGAGAATTGCATCATACTGATAGATAACAAAATGTGATTTCATGGTGTCTTTTTGTCTCCTCTCATCTTCTCTTTCTCTATGAATGCAGTAAAAAATGAAAAACTATTCATCAAACAAGTGTATGGCTAGGTTAGACACTTTGGTCAAATAATATAATTCTACCTACCTGTCATGTAATTTATAGCAGAATTAATGCTATAGCATATAAAGCCATTGTACATAAAAGTAATTGTTATCCTAAAGAAAAAAAATTCCTTTTTGCTAACATATTCAATTAATGACTTTTAATAAGTAAGGTTTACCTAGAATTCACTTCTGATGATTGAAAAATAAATCTTGAACAGACTTAGTCGTATTTTTCAACCACTGGCCAAATGTGAATATACTTAAAAAGAATAACACAGAGGAAACATATTTCCTTTGTTTAGAAGCCTTTTTGACTTGTGGAACATGAAATGGAATGTGAGTAATATGAAATTCATGGTTTCCTAATGGAAAACTACTAAGTTTTCCAAGATGTGCCTTTTATTTTGTTTCTTTCCTATATAAGAAATATAATTCTTTAGATAGTTACCAGTGGTTTTTGTACCCACTATTTCCCAGCTCACACAGGACATATTATAATTGTTTTCTGTTTGAGATAGTCTCTAGCTACCTTCCATTTTAAAGGTGTCTTAGATACTTTGGGTCAGCTTTCTACCTCCATCTTACAAATTTCTTAGTTTGGGAGCCATTTGTTTGCTTCTTAAGTTTTTATGCTCACCCATGCTCCTTGAGATGGGTTGGAGATAAGTATAAAGAAATAATTCTGAAGGCCAAGATCTACAATTCTGCAGTCTCCAGAACATTCCTGAGGCCTCTCTTCTGGTTCTTAATGTTGTTGGCTTCATAGCCATTTTAAAAGAATGTAGTATCTTTATATGCATTGATGTAGGAAGAGTCTTAAGATGTATTAAGTAAAAATAATAAAGTTGAAAAAACATATGTACAATGGATTTTACATAATTTTGAAAACACACTTCTACATACTTTGAAGTAATATTATATCTTTTAAAATCTGTATAAATAGTTTTGAAAGGAAAAGAATAAAGTTGACATGGAAAGAGGAATTTTTACATATAATGTTGAACTATTATATGTAATAGTTTGACATTTTTAAAATGATAATATATTCTTATGTTACTTATATGAACATTGTTTTAAGGTATAAATGGACATCTGGTTGTCAAAAAAAGCCCCAAATAAATTGAAAGCCCACCATCCAATCATAATTCTTCTTACTTCCTTTCTTGTATTCTATGCCCGCTCTCTTGCCTTGAAGATATGTAAACAAATGTAGATAGGAAAACTATTTTAACAACCTTGAGATTTAACTACCTATATTATTTTGTAACCTTTAAAACAATCTATAGTAAATATTTCCATGTCATTAAATATTTTCCAACAATTACTGTGTTCAGTATCTGCTGATTATTTCAACATATGATTGTGACTTTAGTCATTAATTAACCTAACCATGGTTATACATTTGGGTGATTTTCAATATTTCCCTATTACAAATAATGCTGAGATTAATGTCTTTCTAGCTTAGCCTTTGTACACTCCATGTTTATTGCCCAAAGATTATTTTATGTAAGGGAAATTGGATCAAACTGTATATAATCAAAATTTTAAGCTTTTTATACACATTGCAAAGAGCTCACAGTAATCATGACTGTAAAGAATAAAAGGAAGGAATGAAAGCAGTGGTATAATATCATTTTTGCTCGATTTAAATACTGATCCCCTTTCTTCACTACTGTATTTGCTTTATAGAAAGTGATAGTGAACTGGGTGTGGTGGTTCACATTTGATAATGTGGAGGCTGAGGCAGGAGGATCATAAATTTTAGGCCAGCATAAGCAAGTTAGTGAGACCCTGTCTCAAAATAAAAAAAATAAAAAGTGTTTGGAATGGTGCTCAGTGATAGATCTCCCTTGTTTTCAATCCCTAGTACCAAAAAGGAAAAAAAAATGGTGATGAAGATGATGATATTTATTTAGTAAGCCAGGAAAATTAATATCCAAGAGGAATAAGACACAACCTGGGCATTCTTTCTCCATAATGTCAATGTAAACAGTACTTAAAACAAAACTCTGTCAATGATTATTTTTACTAAAATTTTTACACTTAAGGTATATAGTATGATGGTTTTATATACATATCCATATTTAGATAATTACTATGGGTAAGTAATTTAACCACCACACTCCATGGTTTATATAATTTTGAAAACAAACGTGAGTGTGTGGTAAGAGCATCTAAAAATATATTTATTTTATCACATTTTTAATATACATATGATATTATTAACTATAGTCCTCTTGATGTGCATTGGTTTATAGACTTATTTATTCTACCCACATCTTTCTATTTCCTCTTCAAATGACTTTGACATATGTAAGAATTCTAAGGAGGGAACTCTTCTTGTGTTATTGTGGTGTCCATGAGAAAGGCCTCCATGGTCCTATCAGACTCATGAACTAAGATCTGATTGATAGCTCTTTATGAAAGCTGGATTAACATTTAAATGCCAATGGAGTCTTTAGTTCACTAAAATACAACTTCATGAAAGAGTAGTCCTGCTCTCTAGAATGGTTTAGGAAACTAAAAGATGGGAGACTTCTGATTTTTAGATGTCTGAAATGAAACTGTTTTTGAAGAAGCATTAATAAACAAATGTATAACAAAGCAACAGACTCGTCTTAATCACTGGGTATATACAGCAGCCTGTATCACATTAGGAATGTAACTTGAAAGCCATTGACTCATTGACAATGTTTGACAAACCTTAGCTCCAGGAACAGTTAAACACAGGGGCCTACGAGTCTTTTTAAGTAACATAGATAAGCTTAATGGACATTAATTTTTGTTAAAACAATACTTTAATAGAGGATATCCTATTCATTTTCATCTGCAAAGATTCCTTTCTGAACTTTGAATATACATGAAAGATTTTTATTAAAGTCTCCAGAGAGTCCAGCAAATCCTAGGTATGAATAAAGGCCTAGTTTTTTTTTCTTTTTAAATAAAAAAAACTGCTAGCTAAAAATGACATTTGAAAAATTACTAATAAAACCAATTATTTGTATTTCACAAATAAAAACAATAATGCCAACAGAAATTTGCTACCTTACCTAACTTCACCAAACGAGTTAGTGCCAGTTTCAGAAACAGAATACAATCTTTATCTCACTCTCCAAACAGGGTCTCATCCATGAGCTAGTAAACCAACATTGTTCCTCTTCAGGATTGTCATATATCTTCTGGTAAAAATGAGAATTTCCCAGTTTCTGGCTAAAGCTCTAATACTTCTGTGATACCAAATCAACAGAAAGCTCAGCATTGCTTCCCAAAGGGAGGAAACCAGGGAATCCTCCTCCAATGAAACTTCTAACACTCGAGCACAGGCAAGGCAGGCTGCCAATTCTGCTCCATTTCTGGTTTAATCTACTCCATTACATGGTGCATTCACTTCAGAGATCATGCAGACCTTTGACCTAGGTGCAAACTCCAATGTACAAGTGGATTTTGGTACCAAAATATTGTACTTAAAAAACATATGAAGGGAAGATGGCGGTGAAGGGAGTGCATTACCCCCGTATACCACGTCACTGTGCGGGAGAATGAGGAGTTAGAAAGGCTAAAAGCTATCTTGTTAGGAATTTCCAGCAAAATTGGGGTGCTCCAAAACCTAGAGGAAGGATTTCCATCCCACGAGGATCAGCTACGGGGGCTCAAACGCGAGAGATTTGTCCGCACGGAGGGTCACGATGCTTATTCAGCAAATCGCCCCGTGGCTAGAGTCTGCGGCACGCGCTGGGAGATAGCAACGCAAAGATACAGCGCTGCAGTTTCCGCGGGCTTCTGCCAGCCGTGCAATCACCATACTAAGTGCTGAATTCTGGGTTTGAGACGGGGGAAGGAAGCAGTCCAATTCGGTTCTCCACACCGGTCAGACCACAGAGGAAGCCAGCGGCCACCATCTTGGAGAGCTGACGTCACCATCCCTGTTTTCAACTGATCGCAGCTCATTCAGCCATAGACCAGGTAATTTCAGGCTGCCATTCGCCTGTGGCTCGCAGACAAATTACTCAGGCTCAGTGCTAATTAACCCGCGGAAACTGCTTCTTGGAGCCTGCTCCTATCAGAACATACACCGAGCACGGAGCGGCCGAATTCCGGCTCCCGGAACTGCTCTGGCCCAGGGATAAAGAACCTGCGGAAACTGCTTCTCGGTCCGGGTCCTGCTGAATACTGTGGAGGTAAATACCAACCGAGCCTTCAT
>NW_026000196.1:14260582-14266740 GCF_001458135.2 Marmota marmota marmota
GTTATACAAAAGTACATACAAGAGGAAGTGAGGGGAAAGGGAAAAATAATACAAGGGGGAGAAATGAATGACAGTAGAGGGGGTAGAGAGAGAAGAGGGGAGGGGAGGGGAGAGGAGGGGGGATAGTAGAGGATAGGAAAGGCAGCAGAATACAACAGACACTAGTATGGCAACATGTAAATCAATGGATGTGTAACTGATATGATTCTGCAATCTGTATATGGGGTAAAAATGGGGGTTCATAACCCACTTGAATCAAAATGTGAAATATGATATATCAAGAACTATGTAATGTTTTGAACAACCAACAATAAAAAATAAAAAAAAAAGAAATACAACCATCAAATCAGGGATTTAACACTGATGCTCTGGCAAAAATGGGAGTTCATAACCCACTTGAATCTAATGTATGAAATATGATATGTCAAGAGCTTTGTAATGTTTTGAACAACCAATAAAAAAAAGAAATTAAAAAAAAAAACATATGAAGCCCATAAGAAAGATTTTCATATTAAAAAGGAGGGATTTGAATGACTGTATGAGTTGAAAAAAAAAATAAGTTACTAAGTTAAAATCATAGAACACACAGAATTGGAGAATGCTTTAGACATAATTTTGCAAACCAAATACTGAGCCTGGTTAGGAGTAGACTTAAAATAGAACCCAATTATTTTGACTTGAGTTTTAGTGCATTTTCTACTCTCCTTACCTAATTTTAAAAGATTTATCTCATTTTAAGCCATTTTTGGATAATTCCTTTTTATAAAATAACTAATTCTATTCAGAATCTTTTTTGAAGCTCATTGAAAGTGAAATACAATATATTCTATTGAGGAAAAGCAATTAAACATAAATTAGAGTTTCTGTTAATCTACTGCAATAGATGATTTGAAACCGTACATTGCAATATATGATTTACCAATTTGGGGCTTTCAACTTGAGTCAAACTTGACATTAGATATCTCAGAACTGGATCCAGTGAAGGGATGACCTTAATTTGCAAAGAGACTCACCTTCATCAATAAAGGTTTATGTCGATTGAGGTGCAGGAGGTTTAAAGTGCTGAAAGCCTCAATTCCAAGAGGTTATACTTTGTATTCTCCAGAATCATTTTAGAATTACAAACCTATTACTCTAAAAAGTTCTGATTTAATAATATAAAGATTTCTTTGGACCTAAGGAATTAGCACATGAAAACCTGTATGTATGATTGTGCGTGTGTATGATTGTGCGTGTGTATGATTTGCTACTGAAAGACTAAATTTTTAAGATGTACACACACAATATATACGAAACAACTATAAAAATAAATAAGTAAAGGAAAGGATAAGAGAATGATAACTTCTTAGTAGTAGTTAGAATAAATTCTGAGAAAGATAAATATTAGGGAAATTATGCAAAGTACCAAAATATGTAGTTACTAAACTTTTTTCCCAATTGCTAATTTTTAAATCCTTTAACTTCCAATTCAATACTACTGAGAAGATAGAAATGGAATTATTTTTAATCTTACATCTAAGCAATTTTAAGGATTTCAAGCAGAACTTGTGAGTGGATCAGGAGAGCACTGAGCATCCTGTGTGGGAACTCTAGGCAGTAAAGTAAATCTTAGTAGGTCCAGATTGTGGTGGACTTTGAGAGACAAGAAGAGGTGTCTGGGTATAGGGGTCAAGACAACATGAATTTATGCATAGCTTTGTTGTCTTGAAGAACTTTTGGAAATTGAGTCTACTATATTCTACTATATTACTGAGCTATTAAAATAAGCTAGAAAGGGAGATGCTCATGAGTGAGAGTAGCAGCAAAGTGTTGCATTACTTTCAAGTATTTCCAAAAAAGAAAAAAATGTGGAAAAAAAATCAATAATCCTTTGTGTCACATTGAATATCAGAATAAGGGGGGTGGTTGGGAGTGGTGCTGGGAGCTGATGCAGAGGGGGTTCTGGAACTGTAGATGTGCATCAAGGCCATTGGAGCATGTCACCAGAGGATGGGTGACAATTCAGAGAGGCTATCACAGAGACTTAGACAAAGCTGAGCAAGGAGTAAATATAGAGATTTGGAAATATTGGACTGGAGTGGAGCGAGAAGCAAGGCAAAACTGGACTTACTAACTGGTGGTGAAAATGGATGGAGTGGAATTGCTGGTATCCTCAGGAAGATCATATGGAAAGAGCTGAATACTTACAAATAAAGTGGTATATTGAACTGTGGAGAATAACAAAGAAAGAAAAAGAAGACAGGCTTTTCAACACTGAATCACTCATGCTGTAAAGTATTACAAATATTAAGTCTGGAAACCCGGAAATCAATTGAGGGGGGAAAAAAAGAATTGAAAGAAGCATCTATGGAATAATTTTTGAAGTTGTGTTTATTTTCTTTTTCTCATTTTAACATCTTTAAAATCATGATGTATCTTACAGTTCGAAAATGAATTACCAGCATATTTTTTTGTCATAGTAGTAGATAAAACGATGGCTTTGCTTCTAATCAGTTGTCTCTAATTAGAATGTCACTGAAAGAGACATTTTTTTTCCTACATATGAAAGAATGAAAGCCAGTGTCAATGATAAAGTATGTATTTAGGAAAGAAAAAGAAACAGAGAAAAGAATATATAGAATTTTTGCTTAATAATTACATAATGTACATTGTTTTAAAAGAGCACTGGCGTATGTATCAACTGTCCATACTCTGGACTAGATAGTAAGTGTCAACAAATAGAAAATAATATCAAAAGATCTGATCAAAATGCTATAAAATTAAAGATGAGTAACAAAGATTGCAAAAGATCACTACATACATGTTTGGGTACATAAGGAAGAAAACACAGAAGAAATTAAAATCTATATTAGATGCTAGCACTAATTAAAATAGTAAAGGTTAAATTGTATGGATTGTAGGTAAGTCAGGACTTAGAGAAAAACACATTGCATAACTTATATCATAAGTAACAAATGCTGAAAAAGTATTTAGCTAAGCATTTAGCTTAAGAAGCTAGGAGGGTACAGTAAGGGAAGCAAATAGAAGGAAGGGTAGAATCAAAAGACAATAAGATTAGTTTGCTTTCCAGATTTAATTTGCTAACCAGAAAAATAGAAGAATAAAAAAATAATAAACCTTGGGTTGTATTGATTGAGAGAAATGAGTATATTTGTTGTAATAAAAACATGATAGAATTAGTTCAAAGACAGGAAAAACCCCACTCCCAACAATACCATAGGAGATAGCCGAGCAATAGCCTTACACATAGTGAAAATGTTACATGTAGCCACGGTGACATTGCAGATGACTGGAGGAAAATGATAATTCAATAGAGGGTACTAGATCAATTGATGATCTTTACTAAATCAAATTAAACAAGATCCCTCCTTATGCACGGAAAAATTAATTCCTATGAAATTAGGTAACTAAATCTGAAGTGCAAAAATTTAAATGTCTGGAAAAAATGTACATAAAAATATCTTAAAATTGTTTAAGTAAAAATATCCTTCTTTAGGATAAAAAGCTCAAGGAAAATGCAGATTAAACTGAACACATTTTTAAAAACTTTGAACTTTCTATTAGATGGAAGAGCATTTAAAAAGTGTTACATACAGGGAAAATATATTTTAAACTTATGTTACCAAAGACTTAATAGCTAGAATAAGCAAGAAGACCTATAAATCAGTAAAAGATCAACAACTTAATAGAGAAATTAATTGAAAATATTTAGGAAAGCATGAATGGCTGATAAATGTATGAAAAGATGTGTAACTTTCCCTACGGATCAAATGTTTTAGTCAGCTTTTATGCTGCTGTGATTAAAAGACTTGACCAGAGCACTTTAAAGGAGGAAAAGTTTATTTTGGCTCATGGTTTTGAAGGTTCAGTCTATGGTGAGCTGATTTTGTAACTCTAGGCATGAGCCGAGGCAGAGGGCTCTGAGCTCATGACAGCTGGAAATTAGAAGGTGTGGCAGAGGAAAGCAGCTCAGGACATGGCAACCAGGCAGCAGAGAGAGAGAGTCCTACCCGCTGGGGAGATTTATAAGACTGGCCTCAGCCACACCCTCCCTGCCTAAAGTTACCACTCAGTTAATCCCTATCAGTGGATTAATCCATAGGATCAGGTTACACCTCTCATAATTTAATCATTCCATTGCTGTGTATTCTTGCACTGTCCATAAACAAGTTTTGGGGCACACCTCCCTTCTAAACTTTAATATCAAGGAGAATGATTGAATTAACCAAAAGATCATTATTTTATTATCACCAGATGGGTAAAGCTTATTGTTGAGACAGGTTTTGATAAGGATATGTGTCAAAAAGAATAACTTCTTTGCAGAATAACTTTGCAAGACTTAGTAAAAGACCATCTATGCTTCCAGTACAAGAACTCCCTGCTCTGGACTTGTAATAATAGTCCTCAAACTTTAGCCTGAATTCTATTAAATCACCAGGAGGAAATGTCAAAAACTGGGGGTGTGTTTAGAATTTGTACTGCCCTTAGGTTTCCAGGTATTGGCACTGCTGTTGGTCTAGAGACCATACCTTGAGAACCACTGTTAGAACTTGTCTTGCATGTGCTGGAGAGATATGCATAATATTCATTTATTTATTATAACAGCAAGCAATTGGAAGAAACCTAAATGTGCATCAAAGGAGAAGGAGAAGATAAGTAATTTGTGAGCCACACCAAATGACAGTTACAGTTAGTGAAAATGATCAAAACAAAATGTTGATTAAAAAACAGGAAATATACATATACATATACACACATATATAATATGGTACAATTTTAGTAAAGTTCAAATACATGCAAAATAATACTGCATATTGTTTGGGTATATATGCATATATTTAAAGTACAAGTGAAATGATAAAAGTAGAATAAGAAAAGTATACAAATTGCATGGGAATAGGAAATACTGACTTCAAAACTGCGATTACCTCTGAGCAGGGAAAAGTCAGCAATGGAATCCTTGACAAGCCCACAGATGCTATCAGCTGTATTTGTGGTGTTTTATTTAGTTATTTTTGTTAAAGAAAAGGTCTAATGTAAAAATGAAAAAAAAATGGTAAGATTTGGTGAGTACGTGATGTTCATTCCTTTATTAGAAATTTTTTTTGGACTGTTTGAAATATTTCATATTAATACTATTACAAACAGAGATTAAAACAACTGATTGAATTCAGAAAACTGATAGGCCAAATGCAGTCCATATCATTAAATGGATGGACTTTTCATCTGACTTCATATCAAATTTCTTTAATCTTAACATGCCAAGTAAAAAAGAAAAATTAAAACCTAGGTGGGGACTGATCATGTAACCAGTTTTGAGTACACATTGATAACAATACTCTTTTATGTAACATATTTAAAATCACTTGCCCCTCTCAATGACTATGAAAATTAAGCAGAAAGAAAGTTATCATTCCTATTTAACGTATGAGGAAAATGAATCCCTGGGAGGTGAAGTTATCAAATAACTAAGTAAATGAGCTGCAGTTTCCCCCTGGGAGTTCCAACATGAGTCCTCCATTGCAGCTAGGCATCTGGCATTTCCAGTAGATGTCCTACCCAATCTTATTCCAACTTGAAGATGAAAATTCTTCCTCAAAATTTTATTTTGTCTATGACTAATGGAAATCCAAGCAATTCCTTCTTTGTAGATTGTATTCAGCCAGTGAGTTGTTCCACTGACAAAAAGTGCTGAGGTTTTCTTATAGAAGCTCCTGGAGGCAGTGATGTACTTGGAAACTCTAGGTAAAACTTGGAGTTTGAAATTTGTGTGGCCTGTATTGGAGTTTCCATTCAATGACTCACTACCTGTGCAAAGTGGACAATTAAATCAGCATTGAGGAGCCTCAGTTTTCTTATCTGTAAGGTAGGGCCACCTCATCAGTGAGGACTGCATGGGTTAATGTTCACATGAGATGTGACCAACTGTGTAATAAAAGATCAATAAGTGTGTGTTATTGATTCATAATTATTGGTTCTATTTGTTGAGATGCTGAAGAGTTATTAAATTTATACTGTCTCTCACTTCTGCCTTCATGAGATCTAACTATCAAATATATTATTTTATGATTTGGGTCTTCTTTAGTGTGTGTGTGTGTGTGTGTGAGAGAGAGAGAGAGAGAGAGAGAGAGAGAGAGAGAGAGAGAGAGAGAGAGAGA
>NW_026000196.1:14272717-14367134 GCF_001458135.2 Marmota marmota marmota
CTCTCTCTCTCTCTCTCTCTCTCTCTCTCTCTCTCTCTCTCTCTCTCTCCTTCCTGGACTCAATGAAGAGTTTTGCTTTATTGTGTGCTCCTCCTGCCCCCCATAATGTTCTCATTAGCACAGGGCGAATTGACCATGGACAGAAACCTTTGAGACCATGAACCAAAATTTAGTTTTCCTCCTTCAAGTTGATTTTCTCAGGCATTTTGTCACAGAGACAGAAATCTAACATAAATATTGCATGAACTGAAAGGCAAACATGCATTTATGTGTGTCTATTGTCACTTCTGTCAATTCAAATGGGAGGTGGGTGGGTGCAGCAGAGTAGGGAGGAGGAGAGACAAGAAAGAGGATGGAGAAAGAAGAGTGTCTTTTCTGAAATTTCTGAAAATCTTGAATTCAGCAAAATACTTGAACACCTACACAATAAAAGAAGCTGAACAATATGGATGAAAGCTGTTCACCAGTATATAGTGAAAAATATTCTACCTAGGTTGAAACTATCTTCAGAAATAACAGGGTAACACAAAGCCAACCTAGTCTTGTTGAGTAATTGTCACTGTGATTTTGGTGTAATAAATAGATTACTTGTAAATCTGTAACATGTCTCAAGCAGTAGGGTTACCTTGTTTCTTAAGTATTGACATTTTGTTGAAAAAATATTGAATATGTATAACATTTGAGAAGGGAGTTCCTAGAAAGTGTCAGCAAGCATAGTGCTCCTACCAATTCACTAAAGTTTCCATAAAGATTTTGAGCAAGTAAGGTCTTTTATAAAACCTGGAAATAATACAGTTGGAAAGAGATGCTGCAATAAATAATGGCAGAGATTTAATTTGAAGCATCACAACCAAATAGTATTTAATAATGGACTTTAGGTAGCGAGGCCATGAACTAAAGTAGCCTGGGCACAAGACGTGCAGTGGAACAGTTAGTTCCCTCTTTAATCTCCATTAAGTTTGGCTTAGGTTCTGAGTATTGCTTTGCTGCCCAAATGAATGGGCCCATGCTTTTCTGCTGTTATGGATCCCTGAATCTTTGCCAACACTCTTTCCTCTGCCTAATATGTGCTCCAAATTTAATTCAGTATTTAAATGCAGGTATTTCTTGAGAAAACCCCAGTCCCCAACAGAAGGGTTCAGTATCTACTCTGTGCTAATAAATGAATGATACAGTGATAATAAAGTTTTATGATGCATTTTTATATACCAAATACTGCTTTTTTTAAAAAAATTTTATTGTTGGTTGTTCAAAACATTACATAGTTCTTGATATATCATATTTCACACTTTGATTCAAGTGGGTTATGAACTCCCATTTTTACCCCGTATACAGATTGCAGAATCACATCAGTTACACATCCATTGATTTACATGTTGCCATACTAGTGTCTGTTGTATTCTGCTGCCTTTCCTATCCTCTACTATCCCCCCTCCCCTCCAAATACTGCTTTAAACACTTTATACAGCTTTATACATTTAGGCTTCTTGACAAGCCTAGTGGAAAATATTAGTACTCAAGGAATCAAATCTTGGCTTCAGAATGCCTGGCTATCACTCATCTACTATACTTATTCTCATAGATATCTCTTCAATGGAGGGTTCCCTTAACCTATCCAGTGGAATACCATGGTTTTTCAAGATGGTGGCAGTAAAATCTGTAAAATAAAATGGAATAAATAGTTTTGTTATAGTTGTTTTATTTTGTTTTGGAAAATAAACTCTTAGAAATTTACGATGCATAGTTATGATTTCAAGGCTCTGAGAAGTTCTCTAATAAGAAAGCCTTATTGATTGATTTTGCTTCTCCCAGCATTTTCCAAAGAAATCCATGCCCCTATCCAGACTTTTTTCTCCCTCCCTCCCTCTTTCTTTCTTTCTTTCTTTCTTTCTTTCTTTCTTTCTTTCTTTCTTTCTTCCTCTCTCCCTTTCTTTCTTTCTTTCTTTCTTTCTTTCTTTCTTTCTTTCTTTCTTTCTTTCTTTCTTTCTTTCTTTCTTTCTTTCTTTCTTTCTTTCTTTCTTTCTTTCTTTCTTTCTTTCTTTCTTTCTTTCTTTCTTTCTTTCTTTCTTTCTTTCTTTCTTTCTTTCTTTCTTTCTTTCTTTCTTTCTTTCTTTCTTTCTTTCTTTCTTTCTTTCTTTCTTTCTTTCTTTCTTTCTTTCTTTCTTTCTTTCTTTCTTTCTTTCTTTCTTTCTTTCTTTCTTTCTTTCTTTCTTTCTTTCTTTCTTTCTTTCTTTCTTTCTTTCTTTCTTTCTTTCTTTCTTTCTTTCTTTCTTTCTTTCTTTCTTTCTTTCTTTCTTTCTTTCTTTCTTTCTTTCTTTCTTTCTTTCTTTCTTTCTTTCTTTCTTTCTTTCTTTCTTTCTTTCTTTCTTTCTTTCTTTCTTTCTTTCTTTCTTTCTTTCTTTCTTTCTTTCTTTCTTTCTTTCTTTCTTTCTTTCTTTCTTTCTTTCTTTCTTTCTTTCTTTCTTTCTTTCTTTCTTTCTTTCTTTCTTTCTTTCTTTCTTTCTTTCTTTCTTTCTTTCTTTCTTTCTTTCTTTCTTTCTTTCTTTCTTTCTTTCTTTCTTTCTTTCTTTCTTTCTTTCTTTCTTTCTTTCTTTCTTTCTTTCTTTCTTTCTTTCTTTCTTTCTTTCTTTCTTTCTTTCTTTCTTTCTTTCTTTCTTTCTTTCTTTCTTTCTTTCTTTCTTTCTTTCTTTCTTTCTTTCTTTCTTTCTTTCTTTCTTTCTTTCTTTCTTTCTTTCTTTCTTTCTTTCTTTCTTTCTTTCTTTCTTTCTTTCTTTCTTTCTTTCTTTCTTTCTTTCTTTCTTTCTTTCTTTCTTTCTTTCTTTCTTTCTTTCTTTCTTTCTTTCTTTCTTTCTTTCTTTCTTTCTTTCTTTCTTTCTTTCTTTCTTTCTTTCTTTCTTTCTTTCTTTCTTTCTTTCTTTCTTTCTTTCTTTCTTTCTTTCTTTCTTTCTTTCTTTCTTTCTTTCTTTCTTTCTTTCTTTCTTTCTTTCTTTCTTTCTTTCTTTCTTTCTTTCTTTCTTTCTTTCTTTCTTTCTTTCTTTCTTTCTTTCTTTCTTTCTTTCTTTCTTTCTTTCTTTCTTTCTTTCTTTCTTTCTTTCTTTCTTTCTTTCTTTCTTTCTTTCTTTCTTTCTTTCTTTCTTTCTTTCTTTCTTTCTTTCTTTCTTTCTTTCTTTCTTTCTTTCTTTCTTTCTTTCTTTCTTTCTTTCTTTCTTTCTTTCTTTCTTTCTTTCTTTCTTTCTTTCTTTCTTTCTTTCTTTCTTTCTTTCTTTCTTTCTTTCTTTCTTTCTTTCTTTCTTTCTTTCTTTCTTTCTNTCTTTCTTTCTTCTTCCTCTCTCCCTCCCTCCCTCCCTCCTCCTTCCCTCCCTCCCTCTCTCTCTCTCTCTTTCTTTCTTTCTTTCTTTCTTTGTCTTCCTTCCTCCCTTTCTTTCTTCCTTCCTTTTTTCTCTCTCTCCCTCCCTTCCTCCCTCCTTTCCTTCCTTCCTCACTTGCTCTTTCTTTTCTTCTCCTTCATCTCTCTTTCAACATATGTTCAAATACCTACATGTAATCTTGTTTTTGTTGGTATATAATGAAGTTCTGTATTTGTGTATTTCTTATATTAGACTATAAACTTCCATTTTTGGGGGGAAGGATACTGGAGATTGAACTCAAGGGCACTTGGCTACTGAGCCACATCCCCAGTCCTATTTTGTATTTTATTTAGAGACAGGGTCTCACTGAGTTGCTTAGCTACTTTGCTTTGGCTGAGACTGGCTTTGAACTTGCGATCTTCCTCCTCAGCCTGCTGAGTTATTGGGCTTACAGGCATTAGCCACCACGTCCATTGACTATAAACTTCTTTAGGGTGAAACTTATTTATTTGTTGTTGTTTTTAGCCCCATTCATTATGACATAGAAATTTGTGCAGATTTCTTGTTTGGCCATGTTCAGGGATACGACTGAGATGTTGTTTCATCTGAAGGGGAGATGTAACCGTCAAGTTAACTGACATATTAGATTTAGGTGATTGAGTAAAAATATGACACATAGCTAGGTAGCTTTGCTCAACACCTGTATCTTGATAGTTACTTTGAGAGTTCTTCAGTAAGGACACACCTAATTTAATTTTATGAAGATCTTGAAAGAAGTTTCTCTGAATATAGGCCCCCCTCCCTGCCACCACACTTTCTAAAGGGAAAGCCTTAAGCTCAGGGAATGCAAAGGTAGAAACTCCTTGGATATAATTCTCTTGGCCCATCATTTCATTGTGCATATGAGATAGTTGAAGCCCAGAGCAGAAAGTAAGTGGTGAAATGTTACCTGTCAATGGCAGAGTTGGACTTCAACAACTTCTCTGGTGTTACAGTAAAAACAAAACTAAGAATCCATGAAATTCCGGACATAAAATAAATCTACGGGGCATGAATGCCTCTCTTTATGAAAGAGAACAGAAGCCAACACAGAAGACTGGGTGAACCATATGGCTCAGGAAGAAGTTTGGCTAACAAAGCCATTGATTGACTGGCCTCTGGATCACCCATTTGGCAATCAAAAGGTGCAAGGCCTTTTGGCAATTTACTAGCTTCTGATGTAGATCTGGACACAGTGGGAGTTGCCCAAGCAGTGACCCAGGACTGGAAAGCTCTTGAGACTTAGAGCATCAGAAGCTTCCATGATGACATTTTCTGGAGGAAGTTCTTAAAAAAAATCTTGTTTTATGAAATGATAGTAGAATAGACTGAACTGAATGGGGTTTGATGGGAGCAAAGATGCTGAGAGATTTTTATGATCTATCACTTAAGGACTGCAAATAAAACTAGAAATGTCCATTGTAAATTAAAGTCACATATTTAGACTATTAAATAACCATTTAAACTTGGTAAAAATTTTTTATATTCTCAGTGCTCTGCTTATTCACTTGCTGAATCCACAGGAAAATTTTATGAAGTAGCTATGATTATTAATCCTATTTCACAGATGGGGAAACCAAGGCATACAGAATTAAGTAACCAGTCCCAAGTCATAGAGCTAGTCGCTGATGGACTAGCTCTATGACTTGGAACTGGTTACTGGTTTTGTTTCTATTGTCTATTTCATTTCTTTCCTATACTAACTGCAATAACTTTTTTTTTATGAGCAACATTTTAGCTGTTTAGGGCTGGGTTTATTTTAATAGTTTGAGATTGTCATACTGTTCTGCATAGAAATTTGAGCACTGAAATGGTGACATTTGTGAAGAGTGACTAGGAGATTTTCAGCCCTGGTATAGTTGACATAAGTATTAGAAATGCAAATATGGATCTTAGAGAAATAACAAGAGGAAAAAATCCACACATCTTTTTGTACTTGTAAATCTTGTTCCCTATGGAATGGGGTTTGAACTTTCAGAAATCTTTTTAAAAGGAGGAAAAAACAGTGGAATGCAGTAGATGATGGAATCTCATCATCTCATTCAACAAGTTCTTCCCTGCTTTTGAGAGAGCACCCACATGGTGTATGCAAAGAGCTTGGAGAATGTGACCAACATCAGTTCATGTTCAGATGGTTGATATCAGTAGCTCATGCAGACAAATAAACAAAAGTAGTAAAACATAATAAAGGAATTCAGTAAAAGGAGATCTTACCTCCATTGTAAGGACTTTGGGAACTGTTCATGGAAGAATGAATCTTTTAGCTGGAATTTTAAGAGCAGAAACATTGATTTGCAGATTTGGGGCAAAAGATTTCAGTATGTACTAAGCAGTGTTAACCCAAGTCCAGAGATGAGAAAGCAATACAATATTTGGGGAATGAGAAGCTACTGTGCTCAGAGATGAAGACAGAGAACTTTTGGAGATTTGGGAAGTCTCCAAAGTATCTGATTGAACAAAGAATGTTGAAATTCTGAGCAAAAATCTTAGAAAGTTATTTAAAGCAATTTTTAACACCTCTGTAAAATAGGTTTCAAATGCCTGGCATATACTAGGGTCTCAATATTTCTAGACTAAGTCAGTAAATTGCTTAATGCAAAAGGATAAAGTCACTTAACAGCATCTCAGAGTTTCCCTCCAATCAATATACCTGAGTTCTTATAAGAAGAAAGAACATGTTAGTCCTCCATGCCTAGTCCAAATTCCAGACAATAAAATGCTGACCTTACTCTTTGGGAGTGTCCACTTGTAACATGTTCTCTTAGGTGTAGCTTATATCTACTGATGAGAACTACTTTCATTTGGGCTGTCCCTCTTCTTTTCTTGTTTAAAACAACCGTGAGGAGTACAGACTCCAGCACCACAGATTTATCCACATATCCACAATAGCTTAGCAAGCAAAGGTATTCCTTTATTCAGAAAAAATAGAGCACTTTTAAGGTACAGATATATATATATATATATTTGGTTCTGAAATGGTCATTTTTTTCCCCCCTGAGCTATGCCATTATAGTGATCAGCCAAGCTTTGGCAAGGTAAATACTTTTGGAAAATAAGTGGAAATTTGCTGCAAATCAGTCCCTTTTGTGCATGGCCGCAGGAGCATGTTGAAATGTTTGGACACTAATACCCATTCATTTTCTTGGCTCCATAAATAAAAGCCGCCAGCTCTGTGGCGGCCGTGAAATGGTATTCTTCAGGGCCCAGCAGGAACCCCCATCCTTATTACCACTGCAGGGGGCAGGACAGGCCCAAAATAGCAAGACAACTAAATCAAGACATTTTCAATGTCTAACAAAATGACTGTGTTTTAGAAAGAACCAAAAGGTTGGAAAAAATTGGACAGCTTTTGTACTTAGTGTAATACCTTTGTTAAAAGAGTTCAGATGGGAAAAAAGGAATCTTTTAAAAATGTATAAGCATATTTCTGAATATCATTTAAAATCTCCAAGGATCTTATGAAACTGTAAATCAGATGTACCGACAGAGTCATCAGAGGACTTCAAGCTGAAGAGGTATACCATTTGGGGACTTCAGACCATGGATTGTAATGGGGGTCCTCAGAAGAATTGTGCTAGTCTTATTATGCATATAGGTTTGATGGGAGAGCAACTTCAAAGGGAGGTCAGGGAAGCTTGAAAAGGAAACTGAGCAACTATTTTGGCCTTCAAATCTTTCTCAAATTAAACATTTTTTTTTCCTAATAGATGAGTAGATCTGTGCTGATTTTAGCTACTTCTATTTCTTTATCCAAGCAGAGAATTAGCAGGACAACTTCCTCAAAGTCATAAAGGCATGGCATAACATGACAGGTGACAGGAAGGTGGCAAATTGGAGAAAAGTATTCAGAAGAGATTTTTGGATTTTCTTCCTTTCACTACCACCTTGCCCAAGAGCTGAAGTACTGTTCACCCACTTTGAATAAACAAGAAATTCTTTCTGATGTCATAATAAATCCTATAAGTAAGTATCTGGTCCAATAACAATTAGTACTAATGTATTTTTTTTTGCATGGTGCAATGCTACATGTGTGACATTATTATAATTAAGCATGTAAATGTAACATAATTCTGACACAAACCAGTCATTTTATGGAGTGCAACTCAAAAGGTTTCCTCAAAATGTAAACACTCGAAGTGTCTTGCCAAATCTATCTGAGTTAACATGCCGCTCCAGTCTGAAACACAGGACTTTTGGATTTCGGAAAGTTAATAAACAAAGAGAAAACTATTCTCTCCCCCCTCCTCACCAATCTCATCTTCAGCCTTTTATGACTCAGACTTTAATGAGAGCCATAAACATTACCTTGCCTAATAAAAATTCCAGTATTTCAGAGCTGGCTCAGAGAATGTGAACCACATCTGGTGACAACTGGAGCTAATTAATATCTTTATAGGTGTCTTCCATCCGCTAGAGTTTAAACAGAAATAGTCAGGGGTGCTTACATCAAAGCCTGAGGCAATCGAGGGCTGTTGCTTGCTTTCCAGTCTGAACTGATAACAAGTAGACCAATTTTTATAGGATTGTAAAAGCTGAGTGCTGAGATGGTTCACGCAGAGAAGCACTTTGCTCCACTGTTCTTGCCATTCCGTGCTCATGTCCCTAGTTTTGTCGGCTATAGGTTAGCCTGGCTAGTTAGTTAGACATATGGACAGGCAAAAGGAAAAAAAAAAATACTAAAGAGAGAAGGCTGGGGGAGGCTAACAAATAGCTATGCTTAGATTTAGACAAAGCACACAGTGACCCGGACATACCAGATCTTCTTGCAACGATCTTTAAAAATCTGTTCTGTCAAGTATTTGCTTGTGGCACAGATAAGGTTTATCTAGCAGGAAAGACCAAGTGAAAATTAAAAAGCAAGATGAACTAGCGCAAGTGGTGCTAATATGTGTTTTGAAGCGTACCAATTGGCCCAGAGCAATGTCACAGCTCTAAGCTAAACATGCAGGTGGTCAGGGGGCTTCTTTTTCAAAGGTTACCCTACAAAGAGCATGCCAACCCTTCTCTGTCAATATGGGCTAGTACCCCAGGAGCTCCAGGACAATCAGAAAATAATGACATCAACCTGACCATGGTTAAGTACATAACATGCTGGAGGTTCACGGGCTTGTAGTCTGGAACAATAAAGAAAAAATAAAGACGCTTGCTTGGCGAGCCCCAGCTGCTATTAGCCATGCTGTGAGATCAAGGCAAGGTATGATATGGACTGCCATTTCAATTGGAGCCAGGTTAATCTCTCAATTGGAGGAGAAGAAAAACAACAGCAGAAAAGCAGTCTTCAGAATGAACAGAGGGGATGAATGACAATATCATTATTTGCATAATCTGCATTTAACCCTTTATCAATACAGCCCAGGTTTGCTTCAAATAAAGCTTGATTTTCTTTAGAATGGTGGACAGAGAACTTAAAACCTCAAAGTTCAGTCAATGAACATATGATCTAATATTCATTTAAGGTATATTGCTGAAATTATGGCTTAAAGGGGGAAAACTATAACCAAGGACATGAAAAGTGACAGGTCTCTCTTAAGGGGATATCATTGGAATTTATTGTGGCCCAGCCTCCATGGCTAACTTTGTGATCTTAATCACTTTGGTTTAGCATCCTCGTCTGGAGAATGGGTTAGAACGAAGTTAAGAGCGATGGGAATTAAGCATGCCTCACAACACCAATATGGTTTGAGAAGTTGTTTTAAAAACAAAAAGACCTGTCTGCCTGCTATTTAAGGAAATATTAAAATGCTAATTGTGCTGTTCAGTGTAGAAGTAAGTCTGTGTGAGTGTGCACCTGCTAGTGTACACTCTAGAAGCTGAGAGAGGGCATAGGGAACACCAGTAGCAAAGAACCATATGAACTAAAATCCTGTAAGAGTGGTTCTGTCTGTCAGCCTGTTTGCCTGTCCTTATATCCTATTTTTTGACTCTTCATCTCTTTCTACTCATACTTTTTACTTTCCAGATAAAATATAAGGACATGGAACTTTGTAAGTATGAAATGCAGCAATTCATATTATTCCCTAGAAAAGGAAGAGAACTAAAGAAGATATCCAAAAGTTGTTTCTAATTCCAAAAGGAAGCCTGTTGTTCAGTCCCAGGGTTACTACTGTTAATCTGATTCACTAATTCTCCTGTTATCCAGGACTATAAAGAGGTGATGGCTGAGGAGAGTGGCACTTATAAATTGCATTATTTTTATATTAACTATAGTCACATTTCCACACAAAAAAAATTGTTTTGAACAATATTGTGAAGAATAATTTTCCGTGTTATTTACTTTTTTTAAATTATAAGAAATATGATAGAGGAGAAAGTATATGGAACAGACTCAGTGTGCAGACTCAGTTAGCATCTCTATTGGAGTAATTATTTGTGGCATAGTTTATTCCTTTCTAATTATTTTTACATTTCTCTCCCTTAGAGAGTCAAGATAGCATATATAAACTTTTTTTTTTCTTCTTGGGAAATATTATAGAATGCTTCTAGAACTTTTATAAACAGTTTTTATTTGGCTACATGACACTTCATCTTCTGAGTTGAATGTTTGAATTATGTCAAATGTTTTGTTTAATATTTAATAACACTCCTGTAAAAGAAGATGCAATTAAATAATTCTGTTTAAGGCTTTCTCTTGTTCAAAATTGTATTCTTATGAAAATTCCTCCTAGAAGAGCAGAGCAAACTTTTGAAAAGCATAGAATTAAAGGACCTCTTTACTATAAACTCCATGTCAAAAGTAAATTGACCTGAATGTTTTTTGCTCTAGTTCCCAGAAGAAAAAAGACAATATGATAACACTTTAAAAACACATTTAAACAACCTTTCGTGCCTCATGCTCAAGTGGGCTGTGTGTCACACACAGGTAGAAATAGGGGGTCAGAAGTCTTTGTCTTGTTGCAAACAATGTCACATGACCTATAGCCTGGCCCAGGCTCTGAACATTAAGTTCCCTGGCATAATTGACTGAATACTGAATGAAATGTGTAGTATGGGCCTCTTTTCTGCAACATGCACCCCTAGATATGTCACAGAAAACTTTTGGCATTGTGAGGGGCTTTCTACTTCATGATTCTAAGACACAGTATCATATATCTAGAGTATATTTGGTTTTGATCTCATGATGTAGCTGAGAATATAATGGACAGGGCTTTCTGTTTCTGTCCTTTGGGCTTTGCTCTGGATTAACATCTATTGTCCTGCTAAGGTTTCAAGTCCAGAATGTTTCCGATGGATGAAACCTAACCCTGTGTTACAGAAAGAGCTCAGGCCATAGCAATTTAGATAACTAGTAGGAAACTGCAAACTTAAACCAAGTTTTTGTTGATAAGTGGATGATGTGGAAAGTGACATATTTGTGAAAACTTGCACATGACGCTTTTGTGTATTCAATTTCCATATTGTCATTGTTTATGAATTTGTTTTTAACAAAACCAAATGCTTTTTGTTTGAGTTTTTCAATATTTCAAACATCTGAGGTAGCTTCAATTCTTTAAAAACTCCATGTAGTAGGGACGAAGAGCATGAGAAGAAGATTAACATTAAACAGAGATGAGAGGTGGGAGGGAAAGGGAGAGAAAAGGGAAATTGCATGGAAATGGAAGGAGACCCTCAGGGTTATACAAAAGAACATACAAGAGGAAATGAGGGGAAAGGGAAAAATAATACAAGGGGGAGAAATGAAGGTCAGTAGAGGGGGTAGAGAGAGAAGAGGGGAGGGGAGGGGAGGGGAGGGGGGATAGTAGAGGATAGGAAAGGTAGCAGAACACGACAGTCACTAGTATGGCAATATGTAAATCAATGGATGTGTAATTGATGTGATTCTGCAATCTGTATATGGGGTAAAAATGGGAGTTCATAACCCACTTGAAGCAAAGTGTGAAAGATGATATATCAAGAACTATGTAATGTTTTGAACAACCAACAATAAAAAAAATAAATAAAAACTCCATGTACCAAGGCCAGTGGGCTAGTAAAATTAAATTACACAGTCATTAAACATTGGACAAGTTTATTCCAGATGGAAGTTGATGGCAGGTCATCAGAGTTATGGATATTCCAAAGCAGAAAGAACCAAATCCCAGGAATCATAAGATTCAATATCATAGGAGAACAACCCGTAAAGAACACATTCTTCTGTGAACAAAAGAAACATGGCTCATCTCTTTGAATGGTTACTATGAAAGCACTTCTTTACTGATATCTGATAGTAGATCAAAATGTCACAGATTAGATGGGAGAAAACGGTGCAGAGAAAAACTAGCGAGTGCAGAATCAGAAGTACCATTGCATTTTTTAGAGACTGCAAACCCATAAAAATTATGGGTTTATTAAAATAATAAGTGGAAGCAGGAAAGATTAATTTGTGGACAATTTGTCAAAGGATTTAAGAAAGAAACACACGTTGGAACAAAATAGTACATCTATCATTAGTCAGACTCTGTTTCTTTAATTAAAGAATAGATGAGTAATCTTCTGCCCTTAGTGAAGATCTTAGGGAAAACAAACATTCCCTTTCCTGAAATAGTTGTTCTGTTTGAGGAAACAGTCACACAGATAACTATGGAAGCAGTTCCTTAGGGTGGAGCCAAAGAACAATCTTCAGCATAGTTTAGCTCTAATCAAGTCAATAAATTTATTCTCCTATGACTTGAGAGAAATCTCTGTCATTTTATTTGAAACTATTATTTTCTAGAACTTTACATTAAGTCTTTCTAATCAAAATGATGTCACCCTGATTTAGGAGATGCTTTGTTTTATGAAAACATAAAATAAATTACATAGGGGAGAATATCCTTCCTTAGCGTTCTCCTAGCTTATTCTTCCACAGTCTTCATTTGCCAATATGTTTTCTATTTAAATGGGAAATCAGATAAAGTTTAGAGTTGAGCCATCATTTTTGTTTACATGGCAAATAAATTAGTTTTGGAAATACATTAAATCCTATCTTTCTTCGTGAAAAACTTATAGAAAACCACATTTTGGTGTTGAGTGATAGAGAGACCTCATACCATCCAGGAATTCCAGTTAGTAATCAGAAATGAATCCAAACCATTCTGGCCTGGAAACTTCACAAATAAGTTTCCTGAAAAAGCTTTCTTGTACCATATGTGTATATAAAATAAATGTTTAGTATAATTTTATATGCAATTAAAACTGCAAGCTACTTTAAAGTCTGTATGGGAGGCAGAGGGGATTAATACTAAATAATATAGGTAACTCATTCTCATTGAAATCTTACTTTATTATTATTTTTCTGTATGTAATCTTAACACAGTGTCTTATATATATATTTTTGTCATTCATTTATTTTTTTCTTATTTACATAGGAGAGTACTTTTGGGAAATACTGCATTGGAAAGATAAAAGTACTTATACTATTATATTTTCTATTATTCAAACAAGGATTTCTCTTCATAAACTAAATGAAAAGGTGAGTTTAGAGGTGAACGAAGCTAAGAACAGGATCAGAAGGAAAATTATTTAGTGAGCACACATTTTTAGATACTTTAAATGCATTGTCCTATAATTATCACAACAAAACTTGTGCATTTGCACTATCAAAACAAACATTTAGAAAGTCATTTACCAGCGATCAGAGTGCCCAGCTGAGTTGGGATTCACAAATGTCTACCTGAATTCAAAGTCCTGCCTACTATATATTACCCATCAAGAAAAGATCATGCTACCACTCAAATTTTAGGGAATAGTAAAGCAAAACACAATTTCTTCTGACTAGATTATCAAGGCCTGAGTTTATCTTTCTAATTGGGTTCATAGTGATCTTTGACACAATGAATACTGATCGCCCTTCTATATAGCAATGGCTCTCCAAAACTGTCTTCCATTGCCAACATATTGAAGCAGGAAATCTGTATCCGTATCTCCTCTCAATATAAATTATACCTGCCCTGAAAAGCCCTTCTAAATTTAATGTGCCTCAACATAGAGGCCCAGTAGAACTGAAAAACCAGATAATCTGTCCTCATACCAAATTTTGCAAAATTCTCTGGATGAGGGAGATTAATACAAATGATAAGAAAGGATTGAAACTCTTTTTTTTTTTCTCTTCTAACTTTTCATGTTGGTAGTCTTCTGTCTAAACACAACTTTCAGGATTTCTAAAGGAAAACACGAAGAAAAGCAAATTTGATGGATTTATTGATTTTCACATCATTCGTTGCAACAGAGTTTCTTTTGCTTTGAAAGGAAAAATTTTTGAGGTCTTCCTTGAGTTTGAAAGGATCTGCAAAACCAAATGGAAAGAGTCAAACCAGGAACACTAAGAATAGAACAATTTCTGCTGCTCTTGAAAGTATAGCATCTGCAAGACTGCAGAGCTCTCTGGATGACTCTCACCGCCCCCCCACCCAGCCCCTGCAGGAAGCCACCTGTAGGAGCATAAGACCTTTAGCCCTGGGGGTGCTCTGCCCCCACCCTTTACAGTCAAGCATCCAGCTTGATTTGTGCTACGTTCAATCTGATGGTGGTTTTTCTGAAGTGCACACCTGTCCATTAGGAATGGCAACCAGACTCCCAACTCATTTTACATAGGCTACTGCACAGCAGTGGATGTTAATGACTTTGGAGTGTTTTGTCTTTGACAATAAGCCGGAATCTTGACTATGCAATTGACTGCAACTACATAAATTGCTATTTGGAATGAATCTTAATATATACACTTGTGTATATGAATACAGCTAGCTGCACTTTCCCCATACGATCATGGTTGTTAACATTCTACCCATTTTAAGTGAGCAAATTTGAATAAAATGGCTGCGTAATACATTCTGTGTTAACATCAGCTATTTAAAAAGCCCAAGGATTAAAAGTTAATTCCATCCTTTTAATTCAAGGGACATATAAATGGCATTCTGGGTAGAGCCAACTCCTCTTTTATCCATCCTTTCATGCTGCCTCCTCACTAATTCTTGGTTGTTCAAATGCTACCTACACAATAAAAGCCTTGAGTTAATTTACTAAGATTTTACACCAGTGCAAATGAAAGAAAGGAAAGTGCTAAACAAGGCAATTAGCACTCTGTTTAGTGCACTCCCAAAATAAATGTAGGCAATTTACAATTTGGCAAATGGCACTCTATCCAGATCCAACTCATTTATGCCTAAGGGGGTGGGACAGTTCATTAGGGGGAAAAAGTGTTTATATATATTATGCTATTGAGGCCCAACCCATTTTGTACCACAGCAACAGATGTGACTCCTCCTGAGGTTTATTAGTGTTTCTTGCAGAAAAATGCCAAACTATTATGTTTTCAAATAAATGGTCCAAAAAGAATGCCTTTTACTATTGAGTATCAGTAGCTAGCTTTACAAGATGGGGGGCTGTCTAAGTATGTATAAGGAATGATGTGTGAAACTTAGAGTCATGAATTTAAGCCTCTTCCCTGGCTCAAAGCATGCATTTCCACTCTGATCCCAGTGGCTGAGATGTACTGAAAAAGTGGACTTGAGGTACTACCGACTGTTTCATAATTGACAGGAAGGTTGCTCCAAGCCTTTCATGTTTATTCTTGTAAGCCTCTTATTAGTGCAAAAATAATAGATGTTGTTAATGCAGAATCACAACCGACATTAATATTTAAGATGCTAGAATGATAAAGGTTAAACATGTGTTTATATTGCTTTTGAACAAAGAGCTTTACAAAATAGTTGGGAAACAGAATGATGGGTCACACTTGAAATCATTTTGCCCCAATTTGAGTCTCTCTCATTTGGGGGGGTTTAACTCTTTTATTTTGGGAAGATGGTGTGCTTTTAAGTCACTTTCACATATTCCTCTCATCTGAGATTTGTATTACTGTTGGAAAGAAAATTCAAAAAATTGACATCTGCAGAAGGAAAGTACGATAAAATCTACCAGACTCTTGTATTTTTGTTTATTTCTGAGTCTATATAGTTCCACTCAGTGATTTAAAAAAAAAAAAAAAAAAGATAAGGCAAAGTAAAAGCATTCTTTTGTGCCCTCTAGCTGCTGGAAGCACAAATGGAAAATAAAACTCTCTGATGATTAAATTCACCTAATCTGGCTTGGAGGGGGAAAGCCCACAATTCCTATGAGCTATAGTTCTTTTTTTTTCTTTCTAAAAAGGTACCCAGATAAATAAAAGTTTACCTTCTTGGATTAACAGTACTTTCATTTTCACAAGATGAAGCAGAGTAATAATTCATGAGGGACTCTTAGAAAATTAAACTGGGAGATCATTTCTCTCAAGCAGCTAATGAATATGACACATATATTTTGAACTGTGCATTGCTTCGAATATCGATCAGTGATTTTAATTCTATTTCTAATGGAAGTTAAGTGGAGATTGTAGTCCAGAGTGATGTTCATTGGCTTGTTTTAGGACTATTGTAGTTGCTTTTGGAACTGATGACAGAGCTAGGATGTGTGTATAAGTTTGTGAAAATAAATGGAATGTGTGCACTTCATTTATATGGAACCTTCTGCTTTAGGGTCACTCTGTGCATGAAAATTTTATCTAAATCAGTCCTTAATAGATGCTGAGCTTCTGCACACCGTCTACATAGCAGTTTGAGTTATGGCCCTTTAAATCCAGGCTACATTGCAAATATAAAAATTGCCAACTTGTGTGACTTGCTTGTAGCCGAAGTGGAGAATGTTCTGTGAAGGTGGAATAAATGGCTTACTCGTGGGATGATTCCACAAAGGAAAGATCTGAATGCACAGTTTATTGCACAATTCCTTCATGAGGAGGAAAGGTCTTAACAGCTTGGTGCATGCTTGCTGCCCAGAATTATGAGAAAAGGAGAGAGAGAGTTTGAAATTTGCAGAATTTAAAAACAACAGCATCAATATCCCAAGAAAATGGTTCCAGAAAGTGCCCTACATTTTTCTGGTGTATCCTGGAGAATGTAAAGGGGTTTGGGGGAGGGGCAATGGGAGGAAAGGGAGTTGGACTGTTTAATGATTCAAGGAATATACGAAAGCACTTTTTTTTTTCTTTCCCTGAAGTGAAGGCACAGTTCAGAGGACTCAGTTGAGGAGTCTCACAGCCATTCCCAGTAATTCCCGATACAGCAGAGAGTTCACCAGAAAGGGCTCAGTCTCAACAGATGTTCTAAGTGGCGCCTCCTGGGCTGCTCTTGTGTGGTGGAGAAATTCAGAAATCAAGCTAAATCAAATTAGGCAGCAGAGTAAGAAAATAAAGGTCAGGTCCACCAGCATCGGAGGAAACAGCCTATGCCAATATGGCCATCTTCAGTCAGGAACTAATTAAGGGCTGATTGTTCTCGGTGAAACCTCAAAAATGCATGGTGGTGAATTATTAAAAACAACAACAATAAAAAACAATAGGAAAACCCTACACTCTGTAGTATGCCAGATGAAAAGATAGGGAACCATAATACCCAGCGGAATTGAGTCTCTTGGATAGAGATAGTCCCTAAATCCCCAGCTCTCTTTGTTTTGATTACAATTTTTCTTCTTTTAAGGGAGCAGAAATTGTGCTCTAAGCCTGTCTTGTGTTAGGCTCCTGCACCTTTGTCTGCCTATCTCAGCTGGTATTTAATTGGTCAGCAATAGGAGGGAAGTCTCCTTTGAGGTAATGAATATTGACTGTTTATGTTGAAATGTCACTGTGAAAAGAAAGCCCAGCACCAAAGAGGGAGAGCCCAGTGTGAGAGTCTCAGACACAAAGGAGACACCAGTGAAACGGAGGCATTGAAAAGCAAAGCAGCTGAGATTCAAAGGACAGATGAAACAGAAATGGCCTACATGTGTGGGAATTTTAAGCTAGCGGTTGACAGGTGAAAAAGTCATTATTTTACCTGTTATAACCAAATGTAATTGCATGTTTTGCCTAAAATGGCATGGAGGCCACAACTCCTGGAAATGTTTTAGTTGAGAAATTGTCCTCATCTTTTAATGAATAATTTTTATTTCATAAAGGTAACAAGGTAAACCTAACAGTTATTAATTGCACAGATTCCAAAAGGTAGAAAAGGAAAAAGAAAAAAAAAAAAAAAAGAGAGAGAGAGAGAGAGAGAGAGAGCTTCTACTTGGCTGGGAACCATAATCAAACTGGTTGGGTTTTGCATTTCAAATGAACCTGTTGGGTCTAAAAAGTTTTGGTGATGGCAGTGAGAGATTTTAGGAAAGGAAAATGTTATCACAGGTCAAGTACAGTGTGTTAATTAATTTAGCTGGGTGGAAAACACTATGGTTTAATAATTTAGGAACTTAGTTTTGGTGTATCTTGGTCATTTGAGGTAGCTGGGAGCTGACATCTGAAATAATTTCTTTAACCCCCCCCTGTCAGCTCTGGCCAAGCTTTTGCACATATAAGTTTGGTTTTGTCAGGCAGCTTTGGCTTTATTCACTCACAATGGATTTTATGTCCCTGTTTGCTTTCAGATTTTCCATTCTATATTTCTCCCAAATGGTAACAAGCTGGATGAGTAATATCAGAAAAAAAGAAAAAGAAAAAAAAGAACCTCAAAGAATTCCTATATAATTTCAATGTCTAAGAGGTGCTAATATTCTTAAGTTTTTAAGTTTGGGATGCTCCACAGGCTCCCTATCCTTCTTTGGGCTTCATGACCATTTTGCAAGTTATGATAGCCACAATTTCTTGCCTATTTATTGTGGTAAAGAATGAGAATGAAACAAACGGATAACTATGTAACTATTGAGTCACACTTATGGGAAAAACAAAAAGACGGGAGAATTGAAATAAACAGAAAACTTGAGTTTCTGGTCCCCATGAATAGGCAGCTGTATTTGCAGTGTGGTTTTACTGTTCACATATTTAAAGTTCACATATTTGAACTTTATCATAATTGGGTCCCTATCATCACAAATTTCTGAGGCAAGAGCTCATTACCTTCCTCTCTGGATCCCCAATGCAGAAAGGGTTTTGTGTTTTTATTGCCCAACCATTCAATTATGTTTTTTAAAAGCCCAATAAATAAAAGATGACATCTGTGGTCACACCCTGCGTCATGCTTGAACCCTAACCTGTGACACTCACCTAACTCGAACTAACAAGCAGAATGCCCCATGAAGAGTGATACTTCTTCATTAGCAATATCCATTTCACCTTTAAAAACCCTGGGCTCCCTGTTTGCATTAAGCAAGATTGAGATGTCCCGGGTCTCTCAATGACATTTAGGAATGCTCCAAGACAAAAAAAAAAAAAAAGAAAAAAGAAGTCATTACATCCCCAGTTCACCTGCAAAGAGGATGTCATTAAAAGAGGAAGCAAAATGAAACCCTGTCGACTTGTTAGGGCCCAAAAGGTAATTCTGCCATCAAATATGGAGTGGGGGAATGATACAGAATCCTATTATTACTGACATGAAAGAACCTGCTGGTGTCAAAGGTGTCCTCTGCCAGAAAAGTTCAGGTGTTGCTAAATTCATTAATGTGTCACTTTGAAAAGATGTGATGTCACTCCTGTTGTCTGTGGGGATGAAAACTGGAATCTGCTTGCTCCTGTCAACACACTATCATCTTAATTTCGTTTGCTCTGCACCTTATTTGCCATCTGTAGGGGGTTAAGGGGCATGGACGATGGTTTCTTAAAAGGTTACTAATATTTGACATATTTGACATATATGATTTCAATCTGTCTTTTCATCGCCACCCCCTATCACCAATAAAGAATAAAGCTGTTAAATCAGTAGTACTTGCAAGAGTTTGCTTGCATAAATTTTTACTAATGAGTGTAGTAGAAGGGTGGCAAATCTCTCTCTCTCTCTCTCTCTCTCTCTCTCTCATTATTATTCAAGATAAAAGAGACATGTATTTACGCTTCTTTATGAGTTTATGTGCCCCCATATACTCAGGATAAGTTTTGATAGAAATTCAGCATTTTAAGTCTCTAGCCATTGGGAAAGTTCTCCCATTTTTCATTAATAAACTTTTCTTCCAATTTCATTTCAATGGGTACTTTGAAAATTTAAGGGACTTGTAAAGTGTTCTTTGATAAAAAGGTTGTAGACAATGTTGTGGACTCGAAATGTTTGGCGACTCGAGGCTCAATGTGTACCAGAAAGTATTTAAAGTTTCACAAAATATCAATTTTGTTCATATTAAAGTAAATATCAAGGTTAAATCATTTTGTGAATAAAACAAGCCCCATTTGATATTAACATAACCCTTATTTTTCTAAAGATATGTGTTACAGATGATGGTCTTAAAAAACAAAACATACAGTAAAATTAATTTTTTTTAAAATTTGAACTGTGCTACCAGTATAATAAAAAATTTAATTATCTAATGGATCATCTTGCAAAAAAGTTGAATCACCAAATTTTTATACATAGATTCAAGGCAATATGTATTTGCTGAAGATTTTTTTCAAAGAATGAGGCAGCTAGTGATTTCTTTTTGATTTTCTTATAGAAAATTTTAGTAGTCAAACAATAGTGAAGAAATGACTGATACCTTGTCTAACTAAGATTATAATCTGATTACTATTAAAATAGCTGCAGTGTTCTAGCAATTGGGTTTTAATTATGAGTGTTTATTTTATCTGTACAAATGTTGAACTTAGGAAATATGTCATATTATTACTCTTATAGCTTTGATATTAAAAAATGACATAATATTATTTCATGGATGGAAAAATAATGTGGCCACTCTTTAAATAAGTTTGTAGGTCCATATTTCTTATCAAATTAGAGTCTGAATAATTTACTACATATGTGTTTGAGAATATATTTGAATTTTCTGTTTACCTTTTCTACCCGTACTGGTACTCTTTCTTTTTTAAAAAATGGAAAAGTACTTACTTAGAATACAGAAAATGATGCATATGCTAGGAGACATATTGTTGATGCTCTTTAAACTTTGTTTTTTCCGTTTCCCTGTTTTAGAAAAAAAAATCAAAAAATTTCCTTTGACCTGTCAAGCCTGTGTAAGGACAACTTTTCTTAGTTCTAAGAAACAAAGCAACAGAAACAACATCAACAACAACAATAAAGTCACCCTTCTATTTTTAAGCAATCTCTATATGTGTTAAGTCAGTTTGAGTATTTAGAAAAAACCTTAAGTGGTATGTGTAAAGCATATGTGTGTGTATGATCACATTAATGATTTCCTAAGTAATTGAACCCTTTAATATTTTTACTGTAGTTCTAGGCCAAGATGTGATTTTTCTGGCTCCAGTTTTAAGATTCCATCCAGAAAGTGCATGTGTGTACTGATACGCTGTGTGTGGACTCCTACGCAGGGGACACAGAGTGTGGCAAAACTTCAGCTAGAGGTAACTACAGCGTGCAGCTGTTGTGGGAACCAGGGTCAGCAGGGCTTGCCTTCATTGATATATGGAGCACTTAACCCAGCGAGAAGCACAGAGGTGGTGGGAAGGCTCCCCCTGGACGAGTTTTTCAAGTTGATCTGGTGGTTGTATTGTTGGTCTCTCAGGGTAGTAGGCAGAGGGCACACATTCTGGACTTTCACTTGTAGGGAGAAAGAAAATCAATCTTCGTGCCCCAAAGATGGAACTGCTGATGCAGAAAGTCACTGAGGCATTGGAGTCTTGTAAGGAAGCCTCTGAGGAAATGGCTTTAGGCTTCCAGCAAGATCTTGGACTGCATCAGAGCTCTCGGGAGACACAGGGGAGTTCAAATATAAATAGAAAGGGTGTTTATTGGCCTTGGCCCTGAGTTGGTGTGCTTTTTGATCAAGAAAGAGGAAACCCCAGCTGAAATTGTGGATGTATCTGTGGATTGAAAAAATAAATAAAACTGAAATGCTTCATTCTTTACTGGAGTACAGTGTGTATTCCACTCTGGAAAAAAAAAATAGTACTTAGATCACCATCAATCATTTTCTGTAAGGGCCGTTGTGACTCTTTCCATAAGTGTCCAAGGTTTCAGTGTTATTATTTGATATTAACAATTTCTCCTTGTGATGTAATGCCCTTCAACTTGAAGTTCGCTACAGCATTGTGCAAGTTAAAATCATTTTTAAAAAATGTCCTAGATTATACACCCTAATATAGTCAGTGACTGAATTGCTGTTACTACTTGGGAAGACAATGCATGTATTGAAAAGAGCCATTTTAATGAAGTGATCATTTTAAGACCAAGAATAAAGGGCGCAAGAGCTTTTCATGGCAGCATTCAATGTAAACTGACACTGGACTTGTTGCTGAATTCTCCTGCCCTTTGAAAGCCTCACCATTGTTCCGAGAGCACCCATTTGTGACACAGAAAGATCTAGGATTGTAAGAGTTACATGAGGGTACCTGTTTGTGCTGACATCTCCTCGAGTCTGATATTCAGATTTTTTGAGTTTAAATTTTTCGTTTCTGTAACACCATTCCCAATTATTATTCAATTTCACTAGCCCCACTTTTCCATGTAATAGAATGCAACCTTACTTGTGCAGATCATAATGAAAATGATGAGCTCTTTGATTTTTTTTTCACTATGCTTAGAATTTTCTAAAATTTCCCTTTTCAATGGTTTGCATTAAGAAGGGCAGGTAATTAAAAAAAAAAAAAAACCTCCTGTTTTCATGTGATTTTCAATCATTACAAAATGTTCCTACTGTCCTAACCAGGAAGATACAAATAAAATATTTTCTGATAGTGTAAGAAGAAAGTATTTTTTGGCTTTTTAAACAGAACTAGTGAATTAATTGTGGTGGCTTTCGAAGCCTCTTTCTTTCTCACTGCAACAATGATCCTGGCAAAGGGTTGTAGGTGCTGGGTTTTGTTCACAGTAGGGAAATCTGAGTTCTTGGGGGCATGAAAGGAGAGGAGCAGGTAATATTTGATGTTGGCAAGATATTATCTGGCTCAACCTCTTCTGTCTTCTTTATTTTTTATTTTTCCCTTCCTGTCTTCTAAACCTCATCTTCACACAGATCCCCAGCAGACCACAGGCAGGAAGCAGATCTCCAGGAAGCTGTTTGGTGTAACCCGAGCTGCCCAGCCCTCAGATTCCCTAGGAATCCTCCTTGCTATCCTAATATGGGTTCATAGGGTTTGAATACAAAGATTCTTACTCCGAATTCTTTGATTGAGATCCACCCTAATAGCTACACATCTGTTCTCATTCAATGGGAAAGGATGACCAGCTTCTATTTATTTGTTCCTATAAAATGCAGTCACTTGGCAGAAAGTGGCAGGTCAGTTGTGGGGTATTTTGGTAAAACAGTGGCAGAAACCCACAGTGTATCAAGCTGTCCTGATGCTGAAGGAAAGAAAAAATAGGGCATGTGCCTCAAGTACTCATTTATTGTCAGCACTAAGCTGTGCTTCTGACTTTGGCTTTGAGGAGGAAATTATGACATTTAAAAGAATCTCCCAAGCTTTATAAAAAGCATGTGAATATCTATAAATATTGATCCAAAATGAGTGCAATGAATAATTTATAGTGAAATATACTTTCTTTGTCTTTCAGTTGTTAAAGCAGCTTGGGGTTTTTTTCTTTCTTTAAAAAATTATGGTTAGTCAAGCACATTTTTTCTCTATCATTTTAGAACCATTTTTTTATATTTAGAAAAAAAGTGTGTTATTTGCAAAGGATGTTTGAAGTTGGAGGGGGGAGAAAGCAACATAAATGCACACATTACCAAAATGGAAACATATTGTAAATGTTCTAGTTTCAGGGAAAAATATAATTTGAGATTTTTTAAAGTTACATAATTTGTTGTCATTTTTTTTTTTAATTTGGTGCATGTCCTCATTTTGCAGTATCACTCAGATATTTCTGTTTACTTGAATAAAAACAGAGATTTCATTTGTTGGAACTAATGATTCCAACAGAAAATATACTCTTGTGTAATGATAGTAAAATAAACAGGTGCACCCAGCATCATTCACAGTAAGCCTGAGAAAGGGGCAGCCTGCTTATGTACTAAATATTCTCAAACCTCCACAGGAGTTGAGCTTTAATTGATCATGGTTCTGGGTCATTTTTGGAATGTCTATCAATATTTTCACAGGGGGTCAAAGTGTTTTATATTTCATTCACTCTGTCCCCCTGAACACAGATTTGGAGATATTAAGGCCTCAGTTTTCTTGGATAATATATTGCTTAATTTCATTAGGCTTTTAATATGGCTCCAAATCTACTTAAGATACAAGGATTTTCTTTTCTGTTCTTTTTTGTTTGTGTTTCTTCCCTGCTGAGCATATCATCTTAGTTAGATGCATTGAATTTTGTTGTTATTTCAACATTTTGTTTATTTCTCATTTTGACTTATGTGATGGAATGAAGTCAAGAAAGAAGGAAGTCGCTCCTGAGTCTGGAAGTTGTTGTTTTTTGGAAGACTTTGACCTTTGTGTGTTTTCACACCACATCTCAGAACTTTCAGTTCATTTAGTTCTTGGGCTCACCAGAGGTGTTACATATACCAGCAACTTGTGAAATGTTGGTTAGAGGCACATTGAGTTCACATGTCTCCAGAAATCTAGAAATTGGGCATTATTATTTTCCTGAAATTTCCTTGTAGCCTTAAAGTGAGGCTTATTTTCTAAAAAGAAATCATTAATTTTTTTTCATTAAATTTGATGGACTATGTCTTTTTTTTCTGAAATAATAAAATAGAAATTCTATTTAGACACCTCAAAATGTATGCAGGTATTAAGTCCTGGCTTTGTTACAGAGAGACAATGCATGTGCAGAAAGCAAGGACTTCCAATCAGCAGGATTTGGTTCAAGTTCTACACTGAATGGCTATGAACCTAGGCACGCAACTTAAACTTCTTAATACTGTTTCTTCATTTGTAAAAGAATTGCAACAACAATGACCATGACGATAATGATGATGATGTCTGACTCATAAAGTTCTTTTGAAGACTAAGAACATACTTGACACACCTGTTACCAAAAAACTGCTAAATTAATGTTTTTATCTTCTCTCACTGACCTGTAACAGTTATCTCCTAAACGTTCTCTAATATTTCTCCCTAAAATAGATATATTGGGAAGCAATACAGTCAGCTTTCCACATCTGCAGTCCCAACCAACCAGATGAAAAACATTTTTTTAAACTCTTGCATCTGGACTGAACATGTATGTACTTGTACCTTGTCATTATTACCTAGAAATACAGTCTAACAACTATTTAAGTTGTATTTACATTGTATTAGGCATTATAAAAAATTTAGAGATAATTTAAAGCATTGGGAATATATGCATAAGCTATATATAATACTATTTCATTTTATATAAGGGACTTGAGCATTCACTGACTTTGGCAGGGATCCTAGAATCACTCCTCTGCGAGTTGCGAAGAGAGTATTGTATCTCTCTGAGGCAGACGCCTTACTGTCCAACTCCTAGTTTCTCATAGGACAGGTGTAAGATCTTTCATCACTCAAAGTGCCCCCAACATGGCCCAGTTTGCCTGTCCTGCTTGGCCTCACTTTTGCTCAGTGCTTTGCATTCTAGGCCAGTCAAAATGCTGTTCCTTTGGAACTCCACATTAATTTTATTGCTTCAGATCCTTTGTGAATTCCTGTTATCAGGTTTATTTTTTCCTTTCTCTCTGTCCCCAGACCATTTTGCACCCAAAACATTCTGGCTTGGGTTAGAACCTGTCTCTCCTGTGCAGTATATAGTGAATTCCTTATCTCAGGGGCGGAATCCTTACCCTCTTTGTATAGCGCCACCTAGTGCCAACCACAAAATGCTATCACTTTCACACAATGACATATTCAAATAGACCTTTAGATAAAATGACCTTATAATTTATCATCCAAACGGGAATATGTTCCCAGAATAATGCTAAACTTTATGAATACTGGGACCACAGGCAAACCAGGTGATCCATAATTTAGGGGTTGGAATTAGACTGAAAAAAAATTAGTGTTGCTACTCAGTATTCTAACCTGATTCAAAAACCAATGGATTTGTCACAGCACAAAACAGCCTACAAGATACGGGTTGGCTGTGAGAGAGTGACTTGTCTTAGTATTAGCTCTGCTTCTTGTGAGGATGCTTCTTTCAGGAACAGGAAATGACTTCAGATCTGCAGACAGTGTAATTTTCCTTATTTATCTCAGACCCACAGCCATGCTTAGGGACACACGGAAGAAAATCTGCTTCCCACTGGTAAACTGGACTAAACTCTGTATTTAGGGAATAGAGTAGCTGATTTCATAATTTTCCAAGTTGAGTCAGGGTCAAAAGAATATTCACAGCTGATTTAAATCTAAGTTGGATATCTATAGTTAAGGGGTAGACTGAAAAGCTTCTGGTGACATTTTTTTCATAAAATATTTGATTTTAGAAATTATCATAACTTACCCACAAGATACTAACTGGGGCTCATTGGTCTCAGAATGTTTTGAAAGCAATCACTGGATGAAATTTCAATATTCTCTATAACAATGTTCATGGCAATATGGTCAGTTGTCTTTATGTTATTTAAGTCTTGGTAATAAATTTGAAGTTGGCTACTTAATGGTGTGATTGGCATGTTAAGCCAATTTATGTTTGAGAAACAAGCACCAGACATTCTTAAAATGTATAGACTTCCTTACGTTAATCTTGTTCTTACTAAAGAAGAAATTTTCTAATGTCATATGCTAATCCCATTATCTTTAGTGGATTGATTGTTTCTAATTGTTGTGGATGAGGACAAAACTTACATAAGAATTTCTGTTACTGGGATACACTTGTGCCAGAATGAACATGTGACAATTCAACAATGCTATTTGCACCATACTTATATAATGTCTATACCCCTGCGTAGATGTATTGTTTGCATGGAAAGTTTGAAGATCAAATAACATTAACATTTTTTCTTAGCTGTCTGCTCTAACAGAGGCAAGCCTAAAGCACATAAATGCCACATCCCTCAGACAATTGTGTGAATAATTCTCCCTGGGTACGTTCCTTCTGGGTTTTGGCCTTGGCTCCCCGTGTTCACAGCACTAAGAGGGTTAAAGGTTCTGGCATGGTGAATTTATTGTTGACATCTCACAGTCCTTAAAGGCAGGATCACTAATGGGTGACCTTGGGGTTCGACCGTTCCAGACCCGAGAAGATCAAGTCTCACCCCCCTCCTGCAAGTGCAGTGACCCCTCTATTCTCACTCTCCCTGGCCTAACCTTTAACTCACTGATCTTTGACCAAAGTATTAAGAAAACACCTGCTTGGGTCTGTGGTCAAAGACTGTGGACTTGAAGATCTCCCATAATTTCACGTGAATAAGCTGTGGTAATAACAATGAAATATAGAGCAGATCTGGGGACATGCTTACAGTAAGTAATTATATTATTACTGACCACATACAACATAGATTCTGTAACAACCCCTGTATAGCGTGAATCAATGCTAATCAAGTTGACCAGAGCATTAATGAATTGTCAGTGGATATACTAAGGCTTCTATTATTTGCATTAACACTGACAATGGTGCAGGAATATTTATTCCCTATTACTAAAAGAGACCAAGTCTAAAATTAAGTTTAGAATATCGTGGATTTACCATTGACACTAATGCAAAATGCATTAATGTTTAACAGAGGTACCAGGAATCATTTAAATGATTAGATGAAAAAATATTTGATAAAGTCAGCTGAGATGAATTTTGTGTTTTGGTGGAAAGAGGGAGAATTGGTATATAAAAAATGGCTCTGAATACTTAAAAAAAGAAAAAAAAAAAGCAGAGTGCTATGTGATGCTTTGAATTGTTCCCCTCATATTTGATAAAAGATGTTTCAACCTCCTATGATAAGACATCTTAAAATATGAAATCAACCAACAAAACTTTCTGTAAGACACTAAGGGAGTCTTTCTCTATGAGGAATAACATGTTATTCTTTATTAGTAATTTACTAGTCTTTATAACATTTTACTACTGTAAAATGTTAAGGCTTATCTTGATGAATCAAAACAAAATTAGATGAACTAAGAAATATATTAAGTAAGTAATTCAGATATAATTGATTATCTAAATATTTTAGAAATAGATTATACACTGCTGACATATGATTTTTACTCCCTACTTAGAAACCTTTAATTAACTCACGGTTCTGTTTTAGCCAGTGAAGAAGTACAGTGCGCCCAGATGCTCAATGTTGAAGTGCAATCACGTGATGAACAGAAGAGACTTCAGACTTCAACACCCATCTGCAGCCTTTTGCATAACACCATAATATTCACAGCCTGGAGTAAACAAAGTAATACTTTTGTAGGATAATATTCCTTCAGATATATTTTTTTTCTCTAAGTCAAATCCATGGTGCAGTCATCAATATATATTGAGTTCTATTTTTTCCTATTTCCCCTTTAATTTGGGGGAGAGTGTACCACTTTTTGTTTCTGATTTTAATAGATCTCATAAAGCAGAGCCAAAATTTAAAGTCTGGGGAGTCTTCCCCCATCCTCACTATTCCTGGTCTTCATGATATTTTTCATGGGGGTCCTCTTTGTCATGTCACAGCCTTCCACTCTAATTTATACACGTTACTCTTTGGCTAGACTAGTGACACCTATGCTATTTGCATCTCTCTTTTACAAATGAGGAAACTGAAATGCCTGGTCACCCAGCTAGTAAGTGGCACAGCTAAGATTTAAATTTAGGCAATCTGACACCAAAGTCTTTCTTTTGACCACTATGCCAACAGCCTCTCAACTCAAGTAATAGTACATCCATTTAGAAAGCCATGCAACCTAGTTTCTCCTTTGGCCACGCTGCCTTATTTGACATTGCCATAGATTCTCGTGGACATTTGTTAGCTTCCTATATAATTTCTTGAGATCAAAGTCAGAGCTTCACTTTGCTTTAATTACCCTAGTGCTTGGCACTCATCGGGCATCTTAAATACATATGAATAAATAAAAAATAAAATAAATGCATGTGCAAAGTGTACAAATAAATTATTCTTACATAATGTAAATCATTTATGGCAAGTATCTGTTGATCCAATTTTGGTGTTGGGTCTAAAGAAGAAACTTAGTTAATAATATATCTTTCTCCTAAAGGAACATCATGGTCTCCTTACCAATAGTCATGGAAATGCAAAATCCCCATTGTCTTGATTAATTTGGACAGATCCTTTGGGCATGTATATGGTTCTTCTTCTGGTAAGGATACTGTCTAACCGAAACTGGATAAAGATGCATCTCTTTTTGCTGCTGAATTACAGGGCCCCAAAATGAAATAATCTGAAAGCTGGGTGTTCTCATGCATAAATCATAAATCCAAATAAGCTAACGTGATTTATTAAAAAGGAATGCATATGGGTGTGATTAGACGGCATGGTTAAAAGTGGTTTTCTGTTACTGGGGTGGTGGCTCAGTGGTAGAGCCCTTGCCTAGCATGTGTGAGGCACTGGGTTTGATCCTCAGCACCACATATAAATAAATAAAATAAAGGTCCATTGACAATTAAAAAAAATTAAGAAGTGGTTTTCTGATAAATTTTGAGAAAACTCTGGGAAAACTGTTTCAACTTGCTTATTTCATTTTATAAGCTCAACCTACAGGTCCTGAGTGGCAGATATAATGAAAAAAAAATCTTGAAATTGATATGGAAGTTACTGAAGGCTCAAGCAAAGGAGAAAAGTGGGGGAGAAAATGTGATATCCCTGCATTTTTTGTTGTTGTTGTAGATTTTAGTTAAACCATTGTGTCTGTCTCATCATAGTGACTCATAAACCAATGGCTAAGAAAATCAGGAGCCTGAAGAATACTAAAAGTTTATGCGGAATCCAAAAAGCTCATGTGCTTTAAGTCTACCCTATTTGCCTCCATGAGAAAAATTTCATAAGCAAATTTCTGTACTAGGGTTACATAATGATTCCTCTTATTTATTAATGAAATAAGTCAAATTGCTTAAAAATATGTTGTGAATTCAATGAAGTTGCTGCTACTAATAGAGTGAGAGCCTGAAATATCTTCAGCTAGAACTCATCTTGCTTAGACACAATTGTGATTTTTTTTCCCCAAGGAAAAGAATTTTAAGTATAAGGTTAAGTATGGGAGAAAGAATATAGGGAGTCATTGCTTATTACAAGTGGCTTTAGAAGCACAAAGGGTTCAGGATTTTCAAATTAGAAATTATTAAAAGAAACCCCAAATTGAAAGCTTTCTTAATGGCTACTTATTTACATACATATGTAGACAAGTATATGAAAATCTTTTGAAGGATGGTAGCATCGAGTTTTAAAAGGGAAATTCAAAGGTATATGAATGATGTGAAAAGAGCATTACTGAATGAAAAATGTGCATCAGTCAAAAGCATCAATAAATACATCTTTTTCATATGCAAATCAAAATTTCTAAAGTAAAGGAGGCATTGTTTTATAAATAGTGAGATAATATTCTTGAAAAAGGTTACCAGTGATTACATAAGTTATCTCCTTCATAAAGAAATTTAGAGCTCACAGTTGCTCTTTTCATTAAAATGGGCTTCACATTCAGAGTCATGCTGAAAGCCCAACTCTGAATTTTAATTAGAGATAATAAATAATTATATCACTTAGGAAACTGAAATGATGAAAGAACACTGGTACCATACTACTATATTTAAAGAGTGGAGAATGATATACAAATTTCATTAAAGGCAATAAGCGGTAGTTAGGAAATTGGCAATAAATATGGATAGATTCTAAAGCTAACCAGATCAAAAAGGACACATGTATTGGACCAGAAAAAAATCTTAGGTCCATAAGGTCTCACTTTCTTCTTTTGAGGCAATTAGTACATTCTCTACCATTCAAGTAAGGTAACTGCTATTTAAACTTTTGATAGGGGGAGGAAAAAAAGGGAAGGATGAGCTCTCATTTATATTTCTTCCAATGAAAAGCATAAAATTTGTTTTTCCCCACTGTTTTCATTCCCTAACTCCCACCACCCCATCAAACCCTGCTTTTTTTTTTTTTTTTTTCATAAGGCGCATTGACATTTCAGGAGAAATTACTACCTCCAGAGTCAAGGGCAGAAAAAATGGAGAGACAAACTTCCCCAACCTACACAGCCCAGAGGGACCAGCTGATGCATAGAAAGCAGAGACTCAAGCCATTAGAGCCAGGATTGGGACTGACACTGACCTGTGCCACCACCCGGCATTGTCCCGCCATCTGCACAAATGTGAACTTTGCCTCCCAAACTTGGCTTCTCAATTAACATGTCCAGCTGGGGAAAGAATTCCGTCATTTCCCTAATATCCTTATTGCTACTGGCCTGACATATTAATATTAAAAATATATGTGCACAGATCAAGGATTTTTCTTAAGCACTTCTGTTTTTATTGCAGATAATAGGCAGGAGGTGAAAGCCGACACAATATAATTTGAAAAGCATAACCCTGATTAGGTGCTGATTGGAATGCTGTTATACCTTACATTTAAAACCTTTTTATTATTAGAACTAGCTGTCAAAACCAGGCTCTGAATCTCCTATGAAATAGATGCAAGGGCATGCGATGCTTCGCTAGTTCTGTGCAAATAAATTTAGAGTTCAAAGTGCCACTTTCTTTGAATATGTCCTTAAGTATCAGACAACTGTCATGTACATTGCTGAGGTGTTTGTAAAGACTTGTCATCTGGCTTTAATTTGTTCTCTTTTAATGGATGCTCATCATCATTCTCAGTTATTGTTCATTTTAATGTGTTATACATTGACATGGTCAAGAAACAAAAAAACATGGTACCACTGTTTGATGATAAATGGACAATGTTTATGGAGCTGGGGAGGTGGAGAAGTTATTTTCTGTTATCTTAGGAAAACTCAAAGTGATCAGGAAGGAGGTTTTCCTGTAATCTCAAAGTTAGCAGAGGCTGTCTGAAGTCCCTTGGGTCAAGATTTAGCTTCCAAGGACTCACTACCTGGGTTCTAAATCAATTATCTGCCTCACCTTGAAGCAGATTACTTAATTCCTTTGTCAGTTTTCTCTTCCTTATAAAGGAGTATCTTCTGACTCAGGGCATCCTTGGGAAGATGAATTGAGACAATATGTAGAAAGATATCAGCAGAATATCTGGGAAGGAGTAACTGCTCAGTCATATTAGCTCTCATTTTGGTATTTAGTTGTGTCCCAACAATATCAACAAATGGCTTTCAAAGCCTCTGCTTAAAATGCATGTTGTGACAAGGAACTCACTAACTTTCTGAATGGTTTTATCTGTTACAAACCTCCGTGTTGTATTCTTATGTGTCTTTGTGTCTGTTTTACTTTGTTCTCTAGTATCAGAGAGAACCAAGTAAGGTTGTTTCTGCCCCACCCTTCTGAAAGCACCCTTCTGAATGGTTACCCAACTGACTCATTTTTTTTAAAGATTTTATTTGTTCTTTATAGTTATACGTGACAATAGAATGTATTTTGACATATCATAGATACATGGAGTATAATTACCCATTTTGTGGTTGTGCATGATGTGGAATTACACAGTTTGTGTATTCATATAGGAACATAGGAAAATTATATCTGATTCATTCTACTGTCTTTCCTTCCTTTCCTTCCCCTTTGTCTAATCTGGTAAACTTCTACTCCCCTCTCCTCATTGTGAGTTAGCATCTGCATATCAGATATAATATTTGGCCTTTGGTATTTTGGGATTGGTTTATTCCACTTAGAATGATAGCCTCCAGTTCCATCCATATACCAGCAAATGCCATAATTTCATTCTTCTTTATGGATGAGTAATATTCCATTGTGTATATGTACTACATTTTTTAATCCATTAATCTATTGAAGGACACCTAGGTTGGTTCCATAGCTGAGCTATTATGAATTGAGCTGCTATAAACATTGATATAGCCATGTCACTATTGTATGATGATTTTAAGTCCTTTGAGTATATGCCAAGGAGTGGGATAACTGGGTCAAATGGTGGTTTCATTCCAAGTTTTCAAAGGAATCTCTTTACTGTTTTCCAGAGTTTAAACTGCTCCTTTAAAACACTATTTTCAGTAGGTGAATTTCTCAGGGTCCTCAATTCCTCTTATCACCCAGATGAAAATTCTGTACCATTCAGATGACCCCAGTCCACCCTTGTTTCTCAGTGGCCCAGAATTTTTCCACAAACTAAACCACCCATAGCAGAACAGCATGAATGATATGGTGGTGGTGATGGTCTGGGCTTTGCAGCTACTTAGAGCTAGGTTGAAATCTGGTCAGTACCACTTCCCATTTGTGTGACTTAGGCATAGTCTAACTTTCTGATCTTCAGGTTTATCATGTGTAAAGTGGGCATGATGCTTCCATCCCTGCAAATTTGTCAGGAGAATGGGTGGCAGAATATTTGAGAAGAGCAGGAGATCATCTCATGAGAACTACGACTCTGAGTCACATACCTGTCATCATTTAGGGCTAGGATCTCTTTTCTATCACTTGGGAACAATGGCAGTTATCAACTTTGTGTCTCCATGAGAACAGGACACATATGGTGTAAATCAGCTAGGCTAGAAAGCAGATATTGACCTTCAAATGTAGCATAAGATGGAAAAATAAGACCAGGGAAAGCTCTAGTAGGATTTTTGTTCATAGCAAGATTGTGCACAAAATATTCTAGACCTGACCCATATACCTGTGAGGGGCCCCTTGGGAGTGCTGAGTAAGGCCATACAAGGATAGCTTCACAGAGAAAACAACAGCTAAGTAGGTAGTCCAGTTATATTGTTAGCCAGAGACCTACAAGTCTGGGTATGAGTGACTTAGAGTGAGAAGAACCTTGGGTAAGCAGGGCTTACTGGGCAGGTGTAAGGCCAAGAGAAGACACATGGCCTAGAGAAAATGTTATAAGATTGGGAAAAGAGCTAAAGAGGTCATTTGTAGGGAACCCACATAGGAGGTGAAGAGAAAGTGCTAGGGCTGTGGCCAGGATGCTGTGTGATGGGAACTTGTGGGCCTGTTTGGCCTTCTATTTGTTCCTGTTGATTGACAGATCCTGTTGCCTCCACAGCAGGGGAAACATTTCTTTGGTCAAGATATTTGGAGTAGCTTATGGACTTCTATTTGTTTTTTGTTTTTTCTTCTGGTACTGGGGATTGCACTCCGAGTACTTTACCACTGAGCTACGTCACCAATACTTTTTATTTTATTTTTTATTTTGAGACAGGGTCTTGCTAAATTGCTGAGACTGGTTTCAAACTTGTGATCTTCCTGTTTCAGCCTCCCAAGTAGCTGGGACTAGAGAGGTGCTCCAGCACAACTGGCTAGACTTCTGTTTTAATATGCAGGAAAATTAGCTATAATGATACTCTTTGGTTCAGAAAATAATCATAGACTATTACTCTGTATAACATATTTTTATCGACTTTGATTCAATGGAGTCATTAGATTAGTTATTATTATTGTGTAATTTTTCTTTTAACGGTGCTTATATGGTATTTATTTCATTGTCTTAAATAATTTGTGTTGTTTCTCCTAGTTTATATTAAAATGTTATAAAGATTATGTCTTAGTACTTAATTTTACCATTGTTATGTTGGTGATCAAGCACCATTTGCATATTGGTCCACATACACATTTATTTATACATGTAACTATTAAATTTTGCACACATGTGTATTTATATATTTTCTACCATCATCAGTTGTACAGAATTCTAGACTGTTAACTAAATTTCAGGAGTAGCTGTGGAAGAGAGAGATGAGATGGCCCTCCATGTTAGAACTAATCTGTACTACAGATGAAGGACTGGAAAGAGAGAGTACAAAACAAATATTGGTCAAGCACCTGCTGTGTGCCACGTAACATAGTAGATGACGTTTTTGTTTGTTTGTTTGTATTTTTATTTGAGTCCTTACCTTTACTTCATTGCTTATGTTGCCTGTTACAATGAACACAATAAACTCCTTTTTAGAAAAATGAGGCACACAAAAGCCTTCTGTGCAAGTTCTGTATTATTTTAAAATTTTATTGGTTTGTAAAAGCATTTCCACAACAGAACTGGAGAGATCTGAGAAAGCACATGATGCATTTTGGGGAGCAGAACACTTGAACCATTATTTCATTTCATCTCATGATAAAATTAGCAGGTCAACAAATCCAGGGTTCCTTATGATGATGTAGTGGCTGCTATAACTCCAAAAGCCCTTGTCAGTTTATCCACATATGTACAGTCAGGTTCCCAAGTGTTAACCACACAAGATCTATTGGGAGAACAGCATCTAACTATGTCTGGGTCCCATTTTGTCACAGGGAAGAAATTTGGCATTTTCAGTCTTTTTCATAAGGTATGCTGCTGTCCTCGAGGCCTGCATTATATGATGCTGAAGACCATGTAGAGATACTGCTCATAAGACACCTGAATCCAGCCATCCTGATCAATGTGGTAATGTCCAAATATGTTCGTCAACCTCTGCAAGACATTGTAGACCTGGATGAGAGTGTTTGCTTGAGCTCCTTCTTGTCGATCATCCCAGAGTTGTCCCTGTCATAGGTGAGGAAGACATTCTGCCTGTCTCTGATGAATTTCCACATGCTAGTGAACTCACTAAAGTTCCCGCCAGCCTTGTCCTCCTGGTCAAACATAGAAATGATTGACCTGACAGTCACTGGGTTAAGCCAGGCCCACATGCTATGAGAGGATCTGGCTCCAACTCACCATTGGATAGCGCTTGCTGAAGCCCATTGTCCAATATCACCCCACTTCTGTCTTTATCAATTTATCGGAAGACATTCCACAGGTAGCTCTGGTCTGGCAGTGCAGCGCCTGCAGCTGGCCCTGGGCTGGAGATTGGGGCAGGGCTGTAGGAGTAGGCAACCATGGACCAAGGTACCTGCGACAACCAACAACTTTTTATATCTGTGATTTCTATTTGTCCCTACAACAATCTGAAGATGCAGATATTAATATCACTGGAATAGTGATGAGGAAACAGGCTCTTGGAAATAAGTAAGTCACTAAAGATTATTCAGCTTCTCCATGACAAGCTAAACCAAAACCTCAGTCATTCACCAGATCTCACTGCTGGCTAAGAAAAGTAAACAAATGACCTGGGACATACAAGCTCAATAAATAACAATGAACCTTAATTTACATCTGTAGTAGGCAAAAAGAAGAATATAATATATATCTAATATATATTAACATAATGTGTCTAATATAACATATATTTACACACCTCTTTATAATCTCTAGTTTACATTGTCTTTATCAGGTTAAGTGACCTTGAACAAATTTCTGCCCTTGTTAATTCCACATTTCTCTATCTGCAAAGTGTGGGGCTCTCTTCATCTCTAATTCTTGATAGCTTTTACATTCTATTCCATGGTTTCAGCCCTGGTATGTGTGCACCTTGCTCCCAGGAGCTCTCTGAATATGGTGTATGGGTTTGCTTCCACATGCTTGGAAGCATCCTAAGCAAATGTGATTGAGCTTTAGCAATACACACTAGAGCTTCTTTCCACAATGGTCACTAATGATCCCTAATGAAGACACAATCTGAAAGGTAAACAAACCAACAGCTCCTTTGTTTTTGTGAAGCGAGAACTAAGGGTTATTGATTATTCTTCTGACCCAGGACGGATCCATATAGATCTGGGGAAAATTGATGGCTCTTTTGATCTGGAGGATAAGCCAAGCCTGACAACACAGTGCTACTTTAGAAACTTTACTTTGTATATAGCACCTGGCAGGGCTTGGCCAGGCTCCTCTTATACTGCTTCTTTTTCTTACAAAAACTCTGGTCAATTATATTCACAACATTGCAAAATATGTCATAATGAAGAGTTCCTTCAAGGTGCTGAGTCTGGGCTCTGCTGATCATTAAGGATTGAGAAAAATAATAATGGTATTTTCAAACTGTATCATTCATATTCTCAAAGCCTCATGGGAACTCTAAATTTATTCAGGCTCTTTGCTTAACTATGGTTGATTTGTTTAGATTTTCTTAAAATAGTAATCAGGCAGACTTGGGAATGGGGTTTATTCCCCATATTTCAGTGACTCTGTGTTTCATGCAAAGCATTGCCATTTTTTGCAGCCCAGCTGCTGGTAGAGCTGACAGTAGGTGTAACACAGTCTATAACTGCCATCGGGGAAAGAAAATCCTGGGTGGGTATGGTGGTCAGGTATTGATAAGATTCTGAGGGTATCTAGGGTATCTAAAAAACCCACCTGTTGCCTTACTGGGCCTAGTTTAATAACTTCTTTAAAGTGCTTGTAGCTCCATTTTATCCAAGCAGTAGTTTCAGGATCATAAAAAGTCTATATGGAAGATTCTCAGGGGTAAACAGAAGGGTGTTAAGAAAGCCTGCAAATTATTAAGTCCTCAGCATTTACCTGGAGTAATCTAAAGATATTGGAAGCTAAGTACATTGGCTCATTTTCAAAAGGTGACTTATTGTGTTCAACTATTAAATATTTCAACAAATATTTATACATTAGTATTGGTAAGTCTCTTCCTTATTTTTTTGATAATGGCTGTTGGCATATTTATCCACGATTTTTCCTTAGTGAAATTGTGTATATCTCTAACAAGAAGTTTACCTACCCTGCAATGTTTAACTACCCAAAAGAATTGGCCACAGGTAGATCAACTTATGTAACCATGATTTGACACAAGTGGGAGGCATGTATGAAGAGGGAAAGGAGGTGAGAGTCATCCTTTTGCTCAAAAAGTATTCTTCTACTGCTGATATTTTTAAAGGAGATCAAGTATTTTTAAATGATTTTTGAACCCATGATCATTGAGCCAACAACCATGTTATAGCAGAGGCCATGTTAAATATAGTTAAGCTGCAAATCCACTTTGTTTCTCTCTCAGGCTGCCATGCTGCCTCCAGGTCCTTGGGAAAACTTAGAAATTGGTAGCTTCATGTAAGGGACATTATTCAAATAGCTCAGCAATGGTTCTTGAGTTTCTGAAGTCTCAGTTTTACAGCAATATAAAGTCATATCAAAATGTAAGGTTCTCTGGTAAAGGTAAACATAGAGAAACATACTGAGCTGTACTACTATAAGGTTGGTACATAAAATTTATTTATTTATTTATTTATTTATTTATTTATATTTATTTTTTAGTTTTCGGCGGACACAACATCTTTGTTTGTATGTGGTGCTAAGGATTGAACCCCGGCCGCACGCATGCCAGGCTAGCGCGCTACCGCTTGAGCCACATCCCCAGCCCCGGTACATAAAATTTAAATGACTAAGAAAATACATAGTATACAAAATGAAGTGAGAAGGGGATCAAAGAATAGCACCTCAAAAATCTCATTGGCTGTTATCAGAAGATTCTCAGAGTTTATTTTAATGTTCCCAGCGGACAGCTAGCTGATTTCTCAGTCTACTTGTGGAATTCCTCACTGACACCTGTAGGAGCAGTTTCCCAGCAGAACCCAACCCTAATGGTCATATTGCCCTGCAGGGGTCAGATGTCATCACTGAGCCGCTGTGAGGAGTGACAAGAACTGGGTCACTTAAACACATATAATGTGATATACCTCCCATAAGGCGTCTGGACTGGCAGACTGTTTAGTCTGTGGAAACAATTGTTGGGAAATGTTTGCAACCTTGCAATATGGCCAAGCATACTAGTTCAAAGCCTATATTGGTTGATGTGTTTTATAATCTGTCTGCATTTTAACAGGAAGCAAAAGCACCATTCTTCCTTCCAATCTGTCTCTTATGGACTTCTCATTGATCCATTTTTATTTTACAATTCTTCCCAAAAGGATCAGAGGTGAGTTCAGTGAACATAATAGAATAGCAATAAACCACTAACACCAAATTAAGGAAATCAAGACAAAAAGAAAAGGAGATGAGAATATGTTACCAAGGCTGAGGAGGTCTACAATCATAGTGCACAAAACTTTTCTATGAGTTTTCCAATAGCTAAGGGAAAAAGAAAATCTTGATTAGCTCTCTTCAATGAAAGAAAGCCTTTTCTCCACAAATGAGAGAAACTTAGTTTCCTGGCTCTTTTCCATAAAAACATTGACAACAACAAAAACAAACAAACAGCAACAACAAAAAAGAAGAGATAAGAGGCAAATTATGTAAGAGACATTGGACCATTGATGTTTTCAGTACAACCTAAATAATTGCCACTAGAGACTGGTTGGATCCATCGGTATTCCAGTTATTCAGAGATTTCAGTGAGAAGGATCACCTCTCTGTGGTATAGATATATGTGGGTTGGTAAACCTTTCTGTTCTTCACCCCTCACATTATTTGATCAATCTAGAGAGTGTCAGCAATCTCTGGCCTGGAGGTAAAACCCAGCCTATTTCCCCTTTGATACATAAAGTCTTATTGAAACACAGCTAGGTCTTGTCGTCACATATTATAGTTACTTTCTAACTCCAATGGCAGGATCAAGCAACAATGTACAGCCTAGAAAACACAAAATATGTATATTCTGGCCACTTACAGAAAAAGTTTACCTATTCCTTCTCTAGAGAAATACTTAAATATCTGTCATTAGAACTAACAAGTACTTGCTTAAATTCAGTTGCCTCAGTCTAGTTAACCCAATAAAATCAGTATCTGCCACTAACGGCATTATGTATGAGAATCTTCATCTAAGTAATTATATATGCTAGCAAATAAACTGAATGGAGGAAAAGGGAACCAGGGCTAGTAAGTTTTGTTTAGAAGGAGAGTCAAGAGAACCAGAGGATGAGACATTTTCATGGAGGTGGTTGAGGTGCTACTATGGCGGGGGTGGATCTGGAAGTACAATAAACAAAATGAAGGCTATTGATGATTGGGGTGAAGGGAAAGGGTGAGGCTAGGCACTGCATGACAGGAAAAGCATGTGTGAATGGTAAGAGAAGTACATACTTCCTTTCTGGATTTTACTTAGGATCAGCACAGTGGAGGTGTTAATGCTGGAACTCCACCATATCCATTGGTTCTCCAAGCAATGCAAAGTGGCTCACTCACTGTTGATACACAGGAAGTTGCCAAAAGCAGAAAATCTCCACTAACAAACTTTAGGATTGAGTCATGAATGTGAAGTTTTAGATTTCAACAGAGGTTCTTCGATCACATTGTGCTGATTTTGAAAACACGTGAAATATCCCAAAAGTCAGTAGAATTAAAAGCATGGTTTTATCTAATTTTGCTCCATGACAGGCTTTGCCCTCTTACCTGAGTTATATTTGTACAAAATTAAAGATACAAATAAAATTTAAAATATGAAATGTAATTAAAAGGAATTTTCTACTTACAATTTTATGTATCACATACTTTGAAAATTTTAAGTGTGATGTTTCCTGCTCCCCTGCCCAAAATAAGATATTATTATTATTTGTTTATTTTTTTGAATCTGGGATTGCAACTGAAACTGTCTTCTTGCTTTCTTTTTGGAATCTTTTTGGCTTTCATACCTAGTTTATTTAAAATGTGTGAAATATGCAGGATCACTTCAATTAGGAAGGGAAAAAAGTTTCAATTCACCTATGTATATATTGAATATCATGGGCATGTTTTTGCCTAACAAAACTTCCTATTAAAATAGAATTTTTGTTTCTAATGTGAAAATCTTTTCTCTTTAAACTGTTTATCTCTTTTGGAAAATACTTATTATCAAAAATCCTTTTGCAATTGCAATAAACTTGGAATTGAGTAATAACAAAAAGTGAAGATCCTGATAGAAGACTTAAAAGAAAATTAATATGCTTATTGTGCTTTCCCTGTGTGATCTACATCATTAGCTACTGGGGGAGATGGAAATTAGTTATTTTCTCAAAGTGGTTAAGGAAAACCAGGTCATGTGACTAAAGTTAGAAAGTCAGTGATTGCTAAATTGGGTAATTTTATGTAATTCAGTAGAAACCAAGAAGATGGAGGTAAATTTGGGATAAAGCAATTGGACAAAAATTATGGGGGACCCAAAATTAATAATGGTAAATAATGGAAATACATTAAAAATAGATTAATATAATAATTCATATTATTGTAAGTGGATTCAACATTTTAGAATTGAGTTAAAAAATACATCTTGTATTTCTTGTTGGGCACAGTTGTGCACACCTATAATTCCAGTGGATTGAGAGGCTGAGACAAGAGGATTGCAAGTTGAAAGCCAGCCTCAGAAACCCAGTGAGGCTCTAAGCAACTTAGCTAGACCCTGTTTCAAATTTTCAAAAAGATATAAAAGGTCTAGGAATGCGGTTCAGTGGTAAATCTCGTCTGAATCCAATACAAATAAATAAGTGTATTTATCAAAAACATTTTACTAAACCTCTTTAGTAAAGACATTTTTGAAGTATGATAAGAGAAAAAATGTTAAATGTTCATTTACATGTTTAGTTTTTAAACAAAGTGATGATGTCAACTCTCACATATGTTCAAATGATGGTGACGCAAAGAATAAGGTCATTTCTTATACTATGCTAAGACAATGCTGTGGTAATACAATCAACGTGATTGATCTTATACTATAACACTCTTAATTTTGCAGCTTGGGAGCAAAAATTTTGTAGTAGTTTGATTTTGTTTATTTCTATAACCTCAGGTCCTGTCATAATCCCTGGCATGGAGTAAGACTGCAATAAATATTTATTGAATGAACCAAGGCAGAAAATAGTGCAGAAAGAAAATTTTATAAAATATAAAGAGATGCAAAATGACAATGCAGGCAGATGAGAAGTTCCTTTCCTTCAATGAAAACATTTGTCCTTGGTGGATACGTAAATTAGTCCAGCCATGATGAAGATCAGTATAGGAGATCCTCAAACACCTAAAAATAGCACTACTATATGATGGATCTATACCACTCCTAGGGTATTTATATAAAAGAAATAAAGTCAGCACATTTTAGAAATACATGCATATCCATGTTTATAGCAGAGCTATAGTTATGGAACCAGCCTAAATACTCATCAACAGATGAATGGCTAAGAAAAAAAAAATGTGGTATGTGTACACAATGGAGTTTTATTCATCCATAAAGAGAAATGGAATTATGTCATTTGCAGGAAAATGGTTGAATTTAGAGAGCATCATGTTAAGCAAAATAAGACTCAGAAAGTCAAGGGGTTTATGTTTTCTTTCATATGTGGAAGAGAGAAAAAAAGGAAAAAAAAAAGAGATCTCCTAAAAATAGAAGGAAGATCAGTAGAGGAGAAAGAAGGAGATTAGGAGCAGGAGTGGGGGCAAAGGCAGGTAATTTAGAATGAAACCTATCAAATTATGTGTATATACGAGAGTACCACAATGAATCTATTATGTAAGATTATGTACCAATTTAAAAAAAAGAAAAAAAAAGAGTGAAAATAATTATTTGGACTAAAATTTGAAATTGTTTACTTTTAAGAATATCTCCATTTACCAAAATATTAAGTAAATGTTTTTGGCCTTCACTTTTTTTTTTTTTTTTTAATAAGCAAGCTGGGATATGTGGTTTGGAAGTAGTACAAATGATCCTATTTATATATAGGAAAATGATTAACCAAAGTGGAAAAGTACGTAATTGAAAAATAACTTTCACAGTGCTCAAGGTAGATAAGAGTTGCAAACTGAAGATGTGTTCAAGGCAAGAATCCAAGGTGCTCAGGGCTCCCCACCTACTTTCCCCCTGAGAACTGATGAGGCATGTTTCCTTCATCTTATGCCTACTAGGTATAAAGGAATGGGAGGCATTTTTACACAGGAACTACTACTGACTAGAGAAGAAAAGAAGAGAAAAAAAATCTTAAATTCTTGTGTTTTACTTGTAGGATTTTGTGATTCAGTTTTTAAAATTACATTTCTTTATGTTAACACAAGCATTTTCTTTTGTGCACTTAATGTATTTGTTCCTCAGTGGAAGGAAAACAGTAAAAATAATCATAGGGAAAATATATTTTCCATAATCCATTTTATTTCCTAAAGATAACTCCATGCTTAAAAGTAACTGGGGAACTGAATAGTGAATAAGATATATTTAAAAAGTTGAAACTGTTTTGTCATTTTCATCATTATTTCCAGTATTTAAGAATTTCAAAAGTTTACTTTTACAATGTGATTTTTAAAAAAAGAAAACTTGCCCTATTGAAAATTTATCTGGTTAAGAAACACACACTTTCTTTTATATAGAATGTTCTTTTTGGAAACCAATGGAGATTCTTGCAACAAGCTCCAGAATGTGCTGAGGTCAAAGACTTCTATTTCATGAAAAGTGAACATACTCATGACAATCGGGTGCAGTACAAGCTGTATCTTATGCCACAGACATTCCACTTACATATGTCAGTACAAAAGTCCTATTTTTTATTTGTCTATTCTGTTTTAAAGAAAGGAGATTCAAACATCCCATTCCATTAAATTACAAAAATAATACTTGTTCTGATTAACATCTTGCAAGTATCAAAAGCTTCCGTTTCTCTACTTTTCCTATAAAGTTTTCTTTTTTCCCCCTCTTCTTAAATGAAGTGTTATGTGATCTAAACCAGAAAGCTCCTATGAACTTCGTCTACAAATATTAACCAGCTGAAATAGCTATCTAACCATTTTAGAAATATGCAGATAATGAAGATGTCACTTAAAATGTACATGCATTTGGGATTTGCAAAGAAAAGTAATATACAACAATAATATCTTTGATCATGGCAAGAACTCAGAAATACAGGAACTGTGTCGAGGATGGTTATCATCAGCCCATTTTCTATTCCCTGTGCACAAATCATTTCATGCATTCTACAACCCAAGTCTCGATGTTGGGCTTCAAAAGCAATTTCAGCAGCAAAATAAGGTGCTTTTCTTCAATTTTCAAGCCATTTGTACGAGGTTAGTGTTGTTTACCCACCTGGTACACTGATATTTACATACCCCTTTAAAGAAAATTGGTAGGTATGATTTATGGAGTACTGTAAGAGCACAATTTTCCATGTAGTGCACCTAATCTGAAAGGGCACTTGCAAAGGTCACACTGGCCATACAAATACCAAGTCTTCTCTTTGGAATAAGTTAGGATATTCATTTTTCTTGGAAAATGTCAGCAGTACCCTACTCCAGGGGTTAGTTTATGCAGATAAATGCGTAAGCCTTTAATCTTAGAGCAAAAATACTCTACACAAATGTAAAAGCACTCCATCTATCACTGTTAAGACCTGTAATTTGTTTTTATTTAAATCTCAAGCCAGGGTGGAGTGGGCAACAGAACCGTTAACATGGTATCTCACACATAAGCAGAGATCGAGGCAAAAAAACATGCTTAGACTCTCAACCTAGGTGGCTGGCATGCAGTGGGGTTGGAGCAGCCCAGACTACTCTTTACGGCAGGTTCTGAATTGTTCCTTTCTCAGGAGAGACTTCCTGCCCATCCCAGTGCATGGGAAATGGCCAGGAAGTTTCCTCTCCCATCCAGCATTGTAAAAGCAGTAGTTAAAATTCAGGTGAATAAAACATCAATAATCGTTATAAACTTAGGGATTCACATCAACCCTAGGAGAGAAACACCAACCTAAAATTCATAAAATCTTTTATGAATTTATTTATTTTCCCCAATAGAAGAGTTATGTTTAAAGAAAATATTTTTCCATGTGGAATCACTCCCATTTCTGAGATGATGATGATTTTTTTTTTATAATTGACAAGAGAAATAGAGCACAGCCAATTGTGCATAGTGTGTGTAGGCTCATTGTACACATCTTATTTCTTCATGCTGTATAAAATTTATTCTTGAAACTAAAATTTCTTCCAAATAACGATTCTCCTAAAAATGTGTGAATTTTAAACTGAGGAGATATGAATATAAGGTAAAATATGATTATGAAATATTTGCCTTTATTTATAAAAATTTAGATAGAAAGAAAATACATGGAGAGGGACTATTTTTTATAGTCGGATGAGGTTTTACAAATGAATTTGGAGCTTATGAGATGTGACTGGACAGCAGAGTATGGTCCCTTGATTTTGGTCTAACATCTGACATTGGTTTTGCCATTTGAATATTGTAAAAGCAAAAGGAAAATATAACCATCCATATAACAGATTTCCTTTTGAAAATGTGGATATCAACATGAAGATGCATGTAATATAACAGTTGACACCATTGTATGCATTTTGTGGAGAGAAAATGCTACAATATATAAGCTGGATTTGATTTAGGCATCATTCTAGATATATTTTTTTCTCTAGATTTTAAAAATATAATGGGATTGGTGATTGGCTCAACATATGAAATATTGCTTGTGTTGAGTTCAGTAGTGTAAATAAAATTGAAACATCAATTATAAAAAGAAAAAGACCGCTACTGGGTTTAGTAACCTAAGAAAACTATGATATGTCAATAGCAAAGAATCTCTAGTTTCTAAGTGATAAGATTAACTGTAATTTCTCCAGCTCCTCATGTAAAACATTTTGGCAAAGGCACCATCCCTGAGTCAATAGCACACAAAATACTTTTGAACTTGTTTTATCTGCATCTACCTGTTGGGAATCTCTGCTTCAATGTCTGTCAAGCAACTCAAACTTTTCATATGCAGAAACAAACTCCATGGTTACCCACTTCCAAACCTGCTCCTGCTACCATCTTCCTCATCTCAAGTTTTGATGACTCTAACCTTCCCTTCTCTCAGGCCAAAAGTCTGGAAGTGTTTCTTGTTTCCTTCCTTAGCCTCACATAGTCAGTAAATCCATTGGTGTGAGTTTGGCCTGATCCCTTCTAATCACTGTCATGGCTACCAACCTCGCAACACAGCTTAAGTGGCTGCAGGGTTCCAATCTCTGCCTTCTACAATTTCTTCTTACCAAAGCTGTAGGATTTTTTTTTAACACTATATATTAGTTTAGATCATTACACTCCTTTGCTTAAAAAGCTGCAGTGGTTTCCTCGAAAAATTTTGCCTGGGCTCTGAGTCTCTGAATGCTCTGTTCATTTCTCACTTCTTCCCCTACTCGCCCCTAGACTCACCTTCCATCCATGGTCTCCTTACTCACTCCACTTCAGTCACCCCTCTCCTGGAAGTATCCCAGACATGATTCAGGACTTTGCATGGGTCATTCTCTCTGCCTGTATTCCATCTGTGGGTGGAGACACGGCTCCGTCCCTCATCTCCATCAAGTCTTTCCTTAGGCATTCTCTTCTCCATTCCTGTCTCACACTCTGGCCCCTATGCCATTTTGCTCTCCTTATCACTCTTCTCTGCTGATTTAATTCCCACAGCACTTACCACCATCTGACACAGCATATGTTTTACTTACTGTATTGTTTACTGCCTGTCTCCCCCCGAGTAAGATAGAAATCCCTGAGAGCTGAGATTTCTGCCTATTTTGTTTACTGCTTCATCCTCAGTGCCTAGAAAAATGTTTAGCATAGGGTAGATCTTGAAATATAAATATTTGGCAGTTGAACTGACAAATGCCTTTAACTACTTGTGAGATGCCAATAATTTTATAGCAGTATTCTTTTACTCGCAGAGTTTGCCCCATAGTTGTATAAGCTTCAGCCTTACACAGTTATGCCTCCACATTAATATTTCCTTAATGAAATTGAAGTATGATGTGTCAAAGTAAGAGCTCAGAAACAGCCTTACATCAGGTCAGGCTAAGTTTGGTCAGTTAGGATTGATGGAACTAAGGTCTTGACCTTAAGTGAGAAAGATTACATGGAGGATGAGAACCCTTAGGACAGAGGATTCAAATTCCACCACTACTACTTTCCAGTTGTGTGGTCTTATGTACACAAGTGGGCTCTGTGACCCTCAGCTTTCTTACCTGTGAAATGGAGCTGTGCAATAATTTGCCCTCTCACAGATTTGAGGTGCAGCTGACACATGGTAATGTCAAATTCTGTCAGGGTTACTACTACAGTAATTGTAGAGCACATGGTACCTTACATGACTTCTATCTTTTAGAAAATGTTCACATTACTTTGCATAATGACTGACTGCTGTGTCACAGGCAGCAGAGTCATACTGAGCAGAACTGCTGCACATATTTAAATCTCTCTTGGATCCAATGGCTAATAAGCATGGTTTCCATTCAAAGTCATCAGTATTTGGGATAATAAAATTTTGCCATTGTAGTTTTAAGTGCACAACCCCAAATAACAAATGCAGGTAAGAAAGGATTCTGCTAGCTTGTCTCAGCAACAGGCAAATCAGCAAATTATGGCCCATGGGTCAAATCCCATCTATGACCTTTTTGTGAATAACCTGCAAGCTATGAATCTTTTCTTTTTTTCTTATATTTTTAAGTGGTTGAAAAAAATCAAAAGATTAATAATATCTTGGACATATAAAAATTGTTTAGTTAGAAATTCTGGTGCTTCTTAATACACTTTTACCAAAATGCAGCCATGTGGATTTGTATACATGTTATCTGGCTACTTTTGTGCTACAATGTTAGAACTGAGTAGTGAATTCCTGTCTCACTAAACCCAAAGAATTTTCTATCTAACTCTTTAAAAGTTTACTGAATCCTAGCCTATGAAACATAGATCCTCACTTTTATTTTTGGTAAGCATGACTTTGTTTATATTACTTGTATAGCAAAAGCAGTGGATGTGGGCAGACCTCTGTACCTGGGGCCACTTCTCTGAATTGTTGCTATAGACGTTCCATATATGGGCAAAGTGATATCTCCCTGCCCTTCTTATTCCTCTCTTATTTTGTTCTAGCTTCCACACATGAGGGAAAACATTTGGCCCTTGACTTTCTGAATTTGGTTTATTTCCCTTAGCATGATTTTCTACAATTCCTTCCATTTACTAGTGAATACCATCATTTCAGTCTTCTTAATGGCTAAGTAAAATTCTATTGTGTACATATACTACATTTTCTTTATGCATTCATCTATTGGCAGGCACCTGGGCTGTTTTTATAACTTGTAATTGTGAATTGTGGTGCTATAAACATTAGAGTGGCTGTATTGCCACAGTGTGCTAATTGTAATTTTTTGGATAAATACTGAGGAGTGGGATAGCTGGGTCATATGGTGGTTCTATTCTTGGTCTTTTGTGGAATCTCCATATTGCTTTCCAGAGTGATTGTATTAATTTTGAGTCCTATCAACAACATAAGAGTGTGGCTTTCCCCCCACATTCTCACTAGCATTTATTATTATTTTTATCCTTGATAATTGCCATTGTGATAGAGTGAGATGAAATCTCAGTGTAATTTGTATAGCTTTGATTTGTTCTCTCTCTCTCTCTCTCTCTCTCTCTCTCTATATATATATATATATATATATATATATATATATATATAAATGTTGTTGTGGTTGTTGGTTATGCTTTTGGTGCAGGGGATTGAATCGAGGGATGCTTAACCACTGAGCAATCTACCCAGCCCTTTTTATTTTTATTTTATTGAGATAAGATCTTGCTAAGTTACTTAGGGCCTAGCTAAATTGCCTGGATGAACTTGAACTTTTGATTCTCTTGCCTCAGACTCCTAAATGGCCAGGATTACAGGTGTTTACCACCATACCTGGCTCAACAGGACATTTTATATCTCACATTGAATTTAAATGTGGCCCTCTCTCCCATATGGAGAAAAATTTTGGCCTCACAACTTGCAATGCTTTCCCAGAATTATTTATTGGAATTAGTTGCCCTTCCCTCAGAATTATGCACACTCTTCTGCCAGCATGTTCTCCCAGAGATTTCAATGTCTCTTACCTTTGGGAAAAGTTGGTTGCCTTACTGTAGCTTAACTTTTTCCCTTTAATTTGCCCTACTAATTTGAAGCCAGCATTTCCATGGCCTTCTCTATTTCAAGCTCATCAGTTGATAATTCATTAAAACAGAAGAGAACAATGTTTTTGTTTGTGCAAAGGGTGTGGGTGGGTGAAAGACAGTTTTAGGGAGAGCACTGGGGAGCTTCAGCATATGCACAGGACTGACTTCACAGCCCTTAATTGTTCTATATTCTTTGTCTTCTCCACGGGTGGGGAATTCCCATGCATAAGGCTGCTGGGCACTGGCCCAGGGTCTACTCCTTTTCTGCTACATGGCTCATGATTGGGTGACAGGGCAGTGTCTAAGGACCCATGATGCTTGCTACCGCCTATTATGAGCCCTGTGACAGCAAGGAAACACCAAACCTACTTTCCCAGCTCCCCCTTGAAAAGGGCCCTTGCAGCCGGAGGACTGGCATTTCACTGCATTTCTAGTTTAATTAATGTCTAGGAGATGAACTTCAATTCCCACCCACAGTAGCATAAATTAGATGGAATTAAATGCAGTGCTCCTTTTTACTTCTGCTATTTTTACTTGTTGGCCATTGTTTTCCCCCTCAAATCTTATGAACATGTAGCAGAATTGCACACTGCATCCTAGCATGAAACAAAACACCAAAGATTTTTACTTTATTTTTTTAAATTATTTATTTGCTTCCCATCCTCTGAAGTCTGGCAGGTCTCTGGTTCTTGGTCATCCCCATCACTGCCTGGATTGGGGACTGTGTGGTGACCTAGAGACCACTGGAGTCTGGGAGACAGGGCTATATGGTGTTTTGGGCTGGACAGTTTTAGTAAGGAGAGCAAGAATATGGTCCTGGTTAGTGACTGCCAACCAGGGGTGTGCAAGGAAACTGGGAACATGGGTGTTAGATATAGTCTCCTGCGGACAGCAGAAAACACCTTCTTAGCTCACCCTAATACTTCTCATTTTCCACCATTGCCATTGTACAATAGAGGATAGTGTCAAGCTGGAGAGCCCCCTGAGGTCCGGTGCTACAAACATTGTGAGGCTTCCAGCATTCTTCCAATCCAGTAAGAAAACATACATGTTACAACAGAGAAAAGAACTAGCCCAAGACCAATAAGTCCTTTTTCTACACCGTTTTAACTTGAGTTACTCACTGTTTATTGGCTCTGTGACTTTAGGGAGGGCACTAAATATCTATGTCTCAATTGAATCAACTACAAAAAAGGGATGATAATGGCCTCTATTTTATAGGCCCATGATGAAGACTAAATGAGATAACTCATGTAAAAGAGCCACAAATAGCCATAGATTTTAGCTGTTGGGTAAGTGCCTAATAATGGTTAGTTAGAGTTGGTTTTTGCTGCCATGATGTTGACCAAGATATGCCATCACTTTGCTAGTCCCAAGGTGAAGTAGAGTTGCTATCCTTACTTCCAAGGACTTCTTAAGAATTAGGTTGTTTAACATCATTAAAACAATAAGAAAGCATATTATAACAGTACTGAATCAGTTAAGGGAGTAGGCCTGATTGTGAATTACTTAAGTGCCAACAGGGTTGTTCTTGTTGGTGACTGTTCTAAACTGGTTACAGACTGTTTCCACAGAGCTGTGGCATTCAGGGTCTTGGAAGCAGTGATCCTACTAGGAGTATCCGGTTTATCCTGGGGAAGTTCTACATGCTTTAAAAGGGTATCGAGTAACTAGGCAATGACCAGGGAAAGTTAACCAGGAGGCAAACAGGCATTAGGGACCACCCTTCATGAGAAGGATGAATTAGGTGAATCTTCCCTGGAGCCAAGAAGACTAAGTGTCAAATGGTTGCTGTCTGAGGAAGGGGCATGTTTTTGTTTGTCTTTAGAACTACCAAGCACCAATCAGAAGAGATTTGCAATGTGAAATGAAAAGTTGTAAGCCTAAATTTATAATTAAGTTTTGAACCAATGAGCTTGCCTCATAGTGAAATTTCCCTTCCTGGGGACTGGCAGAATTCTGTTCATTGCAAAAACTGTCTTTCTGGGAGGTCTTTGAAGGGAATCCTCAAGATTGCATGGTTAGATTGGCAGAATCCTGAGACCCCTTCTAAATCTAAATACTTAAAAGGATTTTCTTTTCCCTTTTGGCAGAGAGAAGCTTATTTATATGGACTTTGTGCAGTAAACTTTTCTGTTTTCTATAGCATCTAGATTTGCTCAATGGGTCTGAAATATAAATATATGTGCTATGCCTGTCAAAGAAGTAGCTTTCCACTGGGGGATGTTCTTTGGAGAATGGGAAGCATTAAAAATGCATATTCCCCCATCTAAGAAAAAAAATCCCTTATGTTCTTCAAAAGCAAAATAGGGGAAAGGATTCATATGGAAATCCCCGTCTTTGAAAGTGAAGTGTGACAGCCACTTCACATTGTTGCCACACAGCCACCCAAAGCAGTGCAAACTGGATGAGCTTCCAAACAGGAGGTTTGCCATTGAAGCATGACCAATGCCTCAGCTAAAACAAGCAAACAAGCGGCTGAACATGTTAACATAATTTTCTATCATTTCTATTTGATGTGGATCGGGTGGAAAATCTGGGATGCAAGCCATGATGTAGATTTTCAAAATTGATTAGCATTTTTTGGACACTGGCAGGCATTTCTGCTGCATTTCAACGTTGAGTTAAAATTGATTAGTGCTTTTGGAAAAATGTGCACCAAATTGCTGTGCAAATTGAGGTAGTTCCAAACATAGGATGATGACAAGATAAAGGCATAGGAGAGAATATAAGATCCATTCCACGAAGGCCGCTCAAGTGAGACGAGGTCTTGGAGGAGAGGGTGTAAATGGTTCCGTGCAGTTTTAGATTAGCTGTTGGTACTTGTCGAACACTTAGACTCTACTTGTGACAATGTGTAAAATGGGTTGCATGCTTGTAGGATAAAGGTTGTTTGGTTCCTTGTCACAACGTTAATCAGAAATAAACTCATTTCAGTTGTTAATGTGAAATCGTTATGTAGTTTTTTGCAGAAATTTCATTGTAGATGTGTTGGTGTCTGCTCTCTTCAAAGTTTTGGTGGTGTTAAGAATTGCCATGGAAAATATTTAGCCATTTTCAAATGACTCCTGGTAGGGATGATTGTAGTTTTGCAATTTCATGATTCCCTTGAAGTTTGTCATCCACAAGCATGATTCTTCAAGTCACTGGGTCCCTTTTCTGTTATCAAACACAGACAGAAAGTTAAGAAGTGAGTCATGGCAGGGCACATCTCAGAAGAATGAGAACCTTCAAAGGTCAGCTTTTCTTGCTTGTCAATAGTTGACATTTAAGCATTTATTTCAGACGTTGCTGATAATGTTTTTTGAGATAGTCAAGAAGAATTGCTGTGTTGGTATGCAATTATGTTCATAATGAGATGCAAAAATGCAAATATGGTGGTATGTGCCAGTTCTTTGGTGTGCCTTGTCAGAATTGCAGGCATCATGAGACTTTGATAGATACCATGTCACTATGCAGAGTTGGGGAGCTGATGATTTTTAAAGAAGCATTCATAGCTAGATATCTCTAGATGCTAATTAACAGGAATCTTTAGCAATGATAAATATACAGGTCATTTGTTTTTTTCTTGGTAAATTCTGACAACTTCATCAAACAATTGTATCAATAGAATTTGTGGGTAGTAGCAGCAAACCTCTTTATTCCTTATTTAATGTTCCATATAAAATACATTGCATATTCATAAATGCAGCTACTAGAAGGCTACCTTGCATGATTGAATTTTTAAGGATCATTTAAAATGTAAATAAGAATATAGCCCATTAATACTTAAACACTGTAATATATCTTTTTAATATATTATTTCTATATTTGCATTTTATGCTTTTGTACAAAAAATTAAAAAAATTTGAGGAGGCTATGTAGATGATGGTTTGAAAGTTATTGCATGTTATGGGCTATTCTATTTTTGTGAATCTGATTTGATTTTCAAGAATCACAATCTAATTATGGAAGTGGCATAATGAAGAGGATATAAAGCACACCCTTATTTCCAGAGCTTCCATCTCCATAAGCAAAGTGTTTATACTGAATTCCCACCACAACTATAGGAAGGGATAGCATGGAACAATAAAAGATCTTGGCCATTTAGAGACAGATGAGAGCTGAAGTATATATTCAATAAACATTCCTTGAATGTCTATGGGCCACTATGCTCTGGCTAGATATGGGTGGATATAACCCAGCCTCTTGACTCAAGGGCCTGCAATGAAACAAGAGAGTCAGAAAGGCAAATGCACAATTACTATACCAAATGATAAGAGCTACATAAAGATACCTGCAAGGGCATCAAAGTGCAGAGGAGGGAAGGTTTCACTTCCTAGGTGATCTGGCTTCCTTGATGAAAATCTTGTCTATGAATGGGACCCTCTTTTGTCAGCTCCTTTCTTCCTGCCTCATTCATTGCCTCAGAGAAGGGGAATGGTTCCCTACTTTGTGTCTGCCTTGTAGTAATCATAAAGTAGCTCCTGCTAGTGTTGCTTTCCTTCCACTTTGTACTAAGTTACCTGTATAGCAGTGGCTAATCTGGAGTCAGGTTCAACTGCAAGAGATTCCACTGCAGCCTCAGCTCCATGCTCCCATGAAAATCATGCATTCTAAGAGGAATAGGTTAACTATTTGTAGTAATGAAGTGGAATCATCTCATCTCAGCTTGCATAGCACATTGTCTTGTCTCCCAAAGGGAATTCTGGACAATGTGTAAGGGGCAGAGGGAGACCTCACCAAGGGCACTGATGGTGGAGGGGATGGCGGGAAGAGGGCAGTGGAAAAGCTTCATTTGTCAGGAGAATGGGCAGAGTTATCTCTAGTTTCCTTCCACCTCCACAGGCCCCTCATGATGGCAGTAGCTTCCTCATTGTCAGGCTGACAGAATTTTTGGTTGAAGAACTTTTCTCTCCACTCTTTTATTACTCCCAGGACATGGAGATTACAACCACCAGGGAATTGGTCTGGGTCAGTGTGCTAACTAGAAATGAAAGCTCTGTAAAAACAGGCACTGTGCACAATCAGCTCTAACCCTAGTGTCAATCTGAGAAAGTTCCCTGCTGAAAGGTAGAATGAGGCAGAATAAGGTTTTTAAATACTTTATTTAAGTAAACAGTGATTCATGAATTGAGCAGCTCCAGATTAGACATAGTTTCAAGGCACCATCCAGTGAATACATAGGGGAGGCTATTCTGTAGAGTGAACCTGAAAGTGAAAATATATTTGATTTGTTGCAATTATGTTGTTGCCTCATTTGGTCTATCTTGCTGGGAAGTCCCTAACTATGTAACTTTTAAGTTAGTTGGAAGTTTCTGATTGGTTAGCCTTGTTTCCTATATTTTAAAATAGGCATTTACAGCCAGGTGTAATCATGCCTGTAATCCCAGTGACTCAGGAGGCTGATGCAGGTTCAAGGCCAGTCTCAGCAATTTAGTGAGACCCGAAGCAACTTAGAAAGGTCTTGTCTCAAAATTAAAAAAAAAAAAGTGGGGCTGGAGATGTGGCTTAGTGATTAAATGTCCCTGGGTTCAATCCCTGATATCAAAATAAATAAATAAAAATTAAAAATAAAAAGATAAAAGACATTTACAAAGAATAGCAAAAGAAAAGTTTTGCTTATGCTTGCAAATCAAGCAAGGATAAGGTCACTTCTGAGGACTTAATTGGCCCTGTTTGCTCAGGGACTCTTCCTGCTTGGTCTTCCTTTTAATTTATTTTCACAGCCTGCACAGAGTAGATGTTTAATAAATAGGGTTAAGTGAATGAATACATAAAATGTCATCAAATATTCTGATTTTATAAATAGTATGACTCAGAAACAAAAGGAAAGATATAAATAAATTATATTTTAGAAGTGGAAGTGAAATCAGAGGAAATCCAGTTTAAGATAATTTCCTAATTTATCAAATAAGCAATGGTTTGTCAAGTCTTATAGCTAGTTAATATTAGATCTGAGATAATAAGTTATATTTTGGGGGTGGGGTGAACTTATTCTGTCAAACAGAGGTCAAGGAGTCACACATATGCAAACAAGGGAAGGAACTGAAGTTATTTAATCAGGAACCTAACAGACATCGTAGGTCATAGGGGATACCTCTACTTATTTAAAGAACTGTCATAGAGATGTTATATAGATGAGAATTTAGTTTTGTTTTGTATGTTCTCACAATTCAGATTTAAACCAATGCATATGAAATTAAAAGGGATAGACTTGGTAAGGGAAAGATATTTGTAAGAGTTACTTACTCATCATAGGAACAGAATGGATAATGCTTTGTTGACATGCTATGCAGGGAATTTCAGTAGTTAGTTGTTTGCAACCAACTACTGAACTGCAATGTTCTTATCTATTCATAGTAAGTGATGCTAGTCTGTGGTTATGGACCTTGGTAATTTTAGTTCTGCTCTTAGAAGAGTAATACCTGATAGAAACCATTTCCAGGAAAGGGCAAATCAAGCAGATTACTCAAGAATGGAATCACTGGAAATGGCATACTTTGGCCTACACTTCATAGACTAGTTAGCTGGAACCAGGGATGTGTTTTACGTAGTCATGTCCTTCTACCAGGTTTTTGCCATCAAAGAATTGGCTAAGGGCTCCTCCTTCTCCCACACCCTTCCAACTCCCTTCCTGCCCCTTGCATCATGCATTCCAAGTTCCAGTGTTGTTATTGCAGACACTGACACTAACTTTGAACATCTGCTTTCATCTTAGGGGACCAAGGATTGGTCTTAAGTGTCTATGTTGTTAGTCCTGAGCTCTTAGATTTGAAACTTACTGGGAGTCATGCTCCTTCCAGATGTTAGCTAGAGTGCAGTTCAGGCCAGGCTGCCTGTTTTGAATAGTGTGCCAACATGCTGGAGAATATTTAGGCAGCAAATGTGGAATGGAGAATAGTGTGCCCGGCATTCATTTTGTGGAAGTCTGCTTATTCTGGTATTTCATGATCAAAACCAAGATGGAAGAAAGGGTAAAAACTGGCATCAACAGCATGAATGACTATGGGGATAAGTGGGAAATGGTAATCTTATGAGAAAGAAATAGAATTTGGATCTGTCTTTCTTTAAAAAAAAAAACTGATCTGAGTTTCACTGTTAATTATGAGCTAGTTTTCACATTCCGGACACACATATTTCTGACTGGCTGTCAAGGATTCTATAGCAATAAATTGCACACTGAGGTCTCTACTTCGATATAAAATTTCCATTTCAGAAAAAAAAATGATACCTCAGACATTGTATTTCAGGGTGATAATTGTACTTCTCAGGTGGTTAAAAAAAGATGATCTACAAATAATAATTAAAAGTTGTGCCCTAAGGGAATGTGGATGTCAGATATAGAACTAAAACATATGAAATGTTAGACTTGGGGCTTGACCTCGTTCTACTGTATTCAGTATCACAAATTCTAAGCATTATTTATGCTTCAATATTTCGAGGTGACAGTTGGAGGGTATATTAGGTAGAGGAAAGGAAACATTCCCGCTGGTGTATTAAACTACCCCTTTGACAACATAGCTACTTCTCAATATTTTGAAAGTGTCAGGTTATTAACACTCATAGTTAATCCACACCCTCTGCACTTTTAGAGGCATATGGTTAGGGAAGGGGAAGACTTAGTAATTCATGCTCTACCCTGAAAAATGGTCAGAAGAGGTTCAAAAAGCATGTGTTCTAATCTGGTGATTGCCTGACCGTATCTTACTCATAGATGTATTATGTTTCTTCTACACATTGATCAAACGTTTTAAAATTTGTTTCTCACTTAACAAATCAGAACATTTCAATGTGCGGACTTCTGGAATCTCCCTGTAGAGGCTCAAAATGTCTGACAATACTGATCCCACAGCCCTAACTAGCTTGGTCTGTCAGGAGCTGTGCTGGATTCCCTCCATGGCAGCAGGTTAAGAGTGCCTCAGTCCACCAAAATCTCCATTGGGTATGAATTACTCATTTCCTTTCTGCTACTCACCTCAGCCCTGCTCTTACTTGAGGTTGTGGGTGACTTTGATTCTGAAGGAAGTCCTGGCCCTACCTGTGTTTTCCAGTTCTAAATCCCAACTTCACAATATCAGGATTGGTTAACTACTGTAGTGTATATTTCATAGGCTCTGCAAAGAAACAGGACAAAGATGACCAACGTGTGGCCCGTTCCTCTAGGGAGTTACACTAGCTTGAGAGTCACACATAGAGAGGAGAGAAGGAGTTATGTTCCAATAGAAGCATGGACAAATTGCTCTGGGACCAAAGGAGCAGTGACTCATGGGGCTCTAAGAGAAGGCAACAGCTAAGTGGGCCTTGAAGATCAGACAGATGCTTTCTCTGTAGAAGGAGGAAGAGGGGCATTCCAGGGGAAAGAGACATAGTGAGCAGAAACAGAAAGGGGCAGAAGGGCATGTCTGGGGATTGATAAATAGCTCCTTACAAAAAGAGGGTGGGGAGAAGATGGGAGATGATGCTTGTTCCAGGCCATAACATGGAGTCCAGTCTTCAAGTGTTGAAATATAAGTTCCTCCAAATGCAAGCTGCACTAATGACATGAGGAGAATCTTGCCTCTGGGTTAGCCATAACGCATTGGCACAGTGTGCCTCATAAGTCTTGTGAGGCTTTGTGACACATAGCTGAGGTCTGTGTTGTTTTTCTGATAGTTATTGCATTTTGTATGCCATGATGCCCCCCGGATACAGCTATCAGAGGGTATCAGATGACTGCCAACGATGGCAATCACAGCATCAGTGTGCAGGTACTGTCTTTGCCATCACCATATGCTGCCACTTGAACAATAGGAATAAACAGATTATGTGGAGTTCATGTACTGCTGCCAACAGAATCAGTTGGGTTCCAAAGAGTGCTGGGGAATATCATTACTGTGGCTAGAGCACTTTGAAATTCAATTTGAGGTGATTGTTTCAAATGGAAAAAATCACATGGGCGGTGGTGGCATCAAGACAGGTGGCTCTGTGTATATGCATGGTGATGCTGAGAAAAGACAGCCAGTCGGTGGAGCAAAAATTTGGCTGGATGAGTTGAAGGTGATGGGATAGACAATTTATGTGTGAAAAGAGTAGCAATCTGTTGATCAGTTGTGCTGTAGAGACAGACTTGACTGGGTGAAGCAAAGATGAATATGGAGTACATGTTGTCTCACTGTGTGCCAATCTGAGGGTGTGGGCAACCACCCTTTGGAAGGAGTCAGATGACAAACTGCACCTGGAAATGCCCCAAGCAGTACTGTGATGCTCAAAACAAAGTACCATATGTCCAGCTTTCTAAAATGATGTCGTATCTTGTCACCATGGATCAAATACCTTTCTTCATTTATCAGTCTGAACTGATCCAGAAGTGACTCAGTTAAGCTAGTTCATCCTCTGATTGTGTGCTAACAACTACAAAAGAGAATGAGACCCTAGCCCTAGTTGCCATCCTGATGACCTGGGGGATACTTACATCCAGAATGTTTATCATGTTATTTTGTTGTTTCTTCATTTGCCATTTCTACCAGATTGTGGGGCTTGAGGAAGGCAGCCATCCTTTCCATCACTTTTCCAAGACCCATGCTTCTCAAACTGGGGTACACTGGGTCTGGAAGTGTTCAGTGCCAAGGTGTATGGCAAAGTGAGAGTACCATTTTATGCAGAGATTTCAGAAACCAAGAGTTTCTAAATTAGAATGGGTGGCTATATCACAGTCACCAATCATATTTCATAGCACGCTAAAGTGAAACAGACCCTTCTGAGCAATTTTTGCTCAGGTTGGGCTTTCTTTTTTTAAAGCCCTTAGTACTGGCTTGGGCAACTGAAGTCCCCATTCATACCCTCTATTATAGAGAGTTCTTCCATAATTCTAGAAGCAATTTCATTAGCTTAGTACTTGATTATGGAAGGGAAGAAGTGAGGAGGGAGAGTGTGGTTATATTTTTGTATGAACAAGCTACTCAGGCAAAGTCAATCATCAAGCAAATGTCTAGATGGTCCTGTTATACATGCATGTTTCAGTGCCAGAAGCTCTACCTGAATGCTGGCAAGCTAATTCCAAATATAGGTCAATGGGGCTGAGTAGGAAGCACGGGTGGAGAGACACCATCCCATCCCTGTAATGGGTAAATACATACAGAGGGAAGCTTGTGTTATCTCCCAAATGAAGGGTGTCAAATGTCACTTGGTGATTGCCTTAGGAATTGTGCATACTTCTTGTTAATTTCTTCCCTGCCCCCATACATACTTGGTCCCAGAAGTAGATAGATAATATTGGTGAGCTTTTATATATCAACTTATTCACCTAATAAAGATTTGCTAAGTACTATATACTCCCAAATAGATACCCAATTATAATCTTGAGAATACAGATAACTCAAATATAGTAGTCAAAAATGCTTAGCTAAAAATGATGAGTTCCTTGTTTAGTACATCTATTTTGCATTATTCTCTAGGGGACCCAGAAACTCCTGTTAAGCATGGGGTCCTTTCATTCATCTATTATTATATGTGAAATTGTCACAAGTTCTGAGCAGAGGACACAGAAATGAAGAAAAAGGAAACAAATTCATGTCCCCAATACTACTGATAATCCTAAGAGAGATTTCCTTCTGTTTTCTTCTTCTCTCTCTTTTCTTTCTTAGTTACCTCTTCCTCCTTTGAAGTCAGACTGTAACTGCTTATAATAGTTATTTGCTGGTAAATATAAAAACAAGTCTTCCAGGGTTGCTGTGGGTTTAAATGAAATAGTGGGATGTGGGCAAACCCTCAGAACAAAACTTGCCCAGTCAATATGGACATCCCTTATTCAGAAGGAGCTGAAGGGCCCACTTTGCTGCCCTCTTTCTGTGTTTTCTCTTGACCATTTCTCCCCTGCTTCAGATATCAAACACCATACCTGTGCAGACAACTCATGGTCTAGGTCCCCTATCATGACCATTCTTTGGAGCTCAAACTCCTGATTTTGATCTATTATGAACCAGAGAAGCTGTCATTACAACTATTTGACAAAGGAACAGTCATCTTCTTTGCCAAACCTGCTCTTCATTCCTTTCAAGTCTTCCTTGATGATGACACCAATTCTCCTCCATGGTAGCCAGGCTCAAGGTCAGGAACCATCTACCACATCCATATCAGAGGATTGCCTGTCAGTGGTAACCACCCTTCCTTATCTCCATCCCTACATTCCTAACGCTAGTACAGCCCTTTATTATTATCCAAATGATAATAATAAAGGCCTACTGGTCAACCTACTCCCAGTCTATTAATAATTTCTGGCAGGTTATTGTTCCTAAAGCAAGACTGTTCTGCTAAACCCTCCCAAGTTCTAATAACGCCCACTGGTTAAGTCCAATATCTTTGATGTGGCAGTAAAGGCTCTTTATGGACTGACCCCAGTCTGCCTTCCTAATCATTTTTCTACAACGTGGTCTCTCAGAAAAGATGGCCCTTGTTCCTAGTGTCTTAGTCCAGTTTCTGCTGCTGTTATAGAATACCAGAGGCTATGTAAATCATATATAAGTTTTATTTGGTTCACATTCTTGGGGCAGGGAAGTCCAAGATCAAGGGGCCACAGCTGGTATGGGACTTATTGATGATGATAAGAGAGGTAGGGGAACAGGTTAAACTTGCCATTTTATATCTAACCTGAGGTTAGTTATAACCATTATTTCTTAATAATGCCCTCAATCCACTTTTGAGGGTGGTGTCCACATGACCTAACTAACCCTGAAAGGTTTTACATCTTAATACCATTAAATCTCAACATGAGTATTTTGGAGGGAATGGTCAAATGATATCACCTGGCCACCATGTTCTTTCCTTTTCTCCTCTCCTCTCCTCTCCTCTCCTCTCCTCCCTCCCTCCCTCCACCCCCCTCTCTCTCTCTCTCTCTCTCTCTTTCTCATCAAACACAAAGCTTTATATATAACATTTAAGCTACATCCCTTTGCAAAGGAAAGCAAGCACATCTGAGTTCTTTCTAACCTTCCATATCCAATGAGCAGTTTCATCATCGCTACAGAATAGGAGCATGTTATACATTAAACCAATGGTTTCAACATTGTATTTGTTTCCGTAAAATCCTTTTTTTGTTGTTGTTAAATTATTTTTTTATCCTAATTTGTTTTACATGAAGACAGAATGCAATTCATTTCATATTACACATATAGGGTACAAGTTTTTAAGTCACTTTACACAAAGTATTTTCACACCATTCGTGTCTTCATACATATACTTAGGGTAATGATGTCTAACTCATTTCACCATCATTTCTACTCCCTCCTTTCCCCTCCTTCCCCTTTGCCCTATCTAAAGTTCCTCCATTCCTCCTGTGATCTCCTCCCACATCACCATTATCTTTTCACCATTTGTTCACCATAATTGCTTTTCTCCCCCATGAAATAAATGCCCAATAGGATCTATCTTCAACAGTTCCTGAGTTGCCACCTCCTCCACTGTTCCCACCTAATCCCCATACCAAGGCATACTCTGTTCCTCCTCTGAGTGCACTTCAGGGATGCTTAGTAAACACCAAGTAAATGAGTAAACAAGTGAATGAACAAATGACCAAGTGGAAGACCATCTCATTATACAGCACAGACTGCAAAGGTAATCAACATGTTATCATTCCGGATGTTTCTTTCTGGAAAACAGACAACCAAATACCAATCCAGGAGCAGTAGCAGGAAAAATCACTATTTAGTATCCATGGCAACAGCAATAACAAAAAAACCATTGCCCTGATATTGGCCTCTTGGAACTGTCTTTAATGTTTGGAAATTCATTCATAAAATCATTTTATTTATTTAAAGTGGCAATTTTATTCTGTTTCATTGGTATTTATGTCTGGCCTTAACGCCAGTGTGAAACTGTCTTGATTAGTGGGGCTTCAGGATAAGTTTTAAGATCAGTAAGTGATTTGTCCTTTTTTCCCAAAATTATTTTAGCTCTCTAGCTGTTATATTTATTTTAACTTCTAGTACTCTAATAAATCACACTTTTGGAGGGTGGGAATTATGAGTTAGTAGACTCAGTTAACTATGAGATGAATGGCCCTAGAAAAAGCCTTTAAATTCATGGGTTTGTTGACACAAGCTTCTATTTTCATTAGGATGTATATATTGCATGCATGAATGCATGTACATATTATAGATAGGTATATGCTTTTAAAAAAGTGGAACCCTCTACTTCTCTGCAAATTGGTGGCAGTGCTCAGGATTGTGTGCAATGATTGTTTTGTCCCAACCCTGGGCTGCTCTCCATGTGCTGGCCCCCATCACTGCTGGTAGGTAACTATGTGATATATAACTTGCAAGCAGCCCTGCTGTTTGTTACTGGCAATTAATCTCTCTGGTGCCTTTCTTCCATTCAGACTAAGCCTTTATGTTCTAAATCCAGCTATTCTACTGCTCCCCACTTGTGCTGTGTAGAAAAGACTCAGACTGACAGATTATCGCAGGGCAGTTAAGCATGTAATTGCTCAAATGAGTTAAAATCCCTTCAAATATCTGTCTTTGTACCTCATCACACCACTTCACGGACTCAAATATTTGACAATTGATGAAGATAAACTAAAGGGGCCTTCATTAGCTACCAACCACCGTGACAAGCTTCTTTCAGCGAAAGGCTGGTGAATTTTGGAACTATTATCTACTTAAAAACTGCAGGAAAGTAGAAAAATACTTTAGTGAACTTTAGAATAGAGAAAGCCAGAAGCTTCACATGGAAGCTGGGGTCAGGATAAAAAAACATAGTTTGCTAATCTAAGGCTACACTTGTTAAAAATGCAGGGGAAGAGAGGCTGATACACTTATCCAATAAAGGAAGGGAAACATTACCACGTTCTCATAGGCACCATCATTAATGGCTGTGTGTTAAATTTAGAGGTAATTACAGAAATGGAGAGAGGGTGGCAGAAATCCAGCATTGTGCAGAGACTGATCTTAGTGTGGGGTTGCCTGGCTGCCAGGAGCCACAACCCCCTACACTAAGTCAGGTGCTGCTCTGAGCAAGTGTCTTGAGAGATGCATGGAACTTTGCTGTGGCATAAACCCCAGCAAATCCTCTGACTTTCAGGGAACTCGCAGCTCTCATATTAAGCGGTTTGGATCAGATGCCAAGGAAAACAGTGCTAATGTGACCCTCAGGCATCAGGATATAGGAGGGTAGATGCAGACTTGAAGCGTGACGGCTTGTGCTTATGAGGTGGTGGGCAGTCTATTGCTCTATCTCCTCATCTATGAAATGGATGACTAACTTGAATTGCATATTATTATTTTCTGTGATGACTGAGAAATGTACTTGGTGTAAATATTGGTAATTACTTCATAAAATGGCATATTTGGAATTTTCCTCTCTACACTTCATACTTACTATGAACCTTAAACTTGTTCCCTTATTGAATAAAAATAAGAACACTAAAACAAACAAAAAAGTGAAAAAAAATTTTAAAATTCCATTTTCCTCTCTTGGGATTTAAGTTCCATGAGATTAGTTTGGATGGGCTGTCCTGATAGTGGTGACAATGGGACTCAATTTCCAAACAGTGTCCATGGTGGAGAACCCCTCAAGCAGGCCCTGACCAGACATGTCTGTCCTCATTAGTTAAATAATGTGACTGGTCAAATAACAATGGAGAATGAACATCTTTGAGTGAGTCCTAACTTTACTGGGAATCCTAGCATCTTATTATTGAATGTGATGTTGGCTATTGTTTAAACATAATTGGTCAAATTAAACATTTAAATAAGATGTTCAAAGAAGAAAATGACCTTAAACCATGTTTATCTTTAAATATTATGCAGTTTTTCTTTTATCATGTTCATTTTGTAATACTCTGTCACACACACACACACACACACACCATGCACACATACACACACATATGTATGTATGCATGTATGTGTATATATATGTATATTTTCTGACTACTCAAAAGTTCAGCCCCAGTTCTGATGTTCCTATGATTTGGTTTTGCTTTGACATGGGCCCCTGGAAAGCTCAGTATCTGAATGACTACTTTTTGGTTTTAGTGTGTAATCAATAGCCGAATGATCATGTAGGTTACTATGATATTTCATAAGCACAGCAATGTTAGTAATACAAGCAATATTGCAATGTCATAATATTTTAGTTTTTGTAAATAAAAGTATGTGGTATGTAGTTTTGAACCAATCTTAAATTTTATATGTAATATTCTCTTTGTCAAATATAAAATAGTAAGATACTTCCCAAGAGTTAACACAGTATAATTAACTAATAAAATTATGTATATTTAAGGTATATATATATATATATATATATATATATATATATATATATATAAAAGAGTGGGTTAGCTAAATAAATTGGAACCTTTTGGGTGTGGACATAAAATATTAAAAACTGTAAAATTTTAATAAACATGCAACAGAAATATCAAGATAATGTTGTAATTCCAAACATCATAGATTTCTTTGGGGCTAACATTCATAACATTAATCAAAATAACCTTTAGGAGCTATACTTATCCTTAGCTATTTGAACCCATTTAAGATAAGAGTTTCTTAATAAAGGCACACTGAGACAATTTGTCATATCTTGTGAAACTGAAAATAGTATCAATTTTGCCAGCTTAAAAATTGTAGGAGAGAAAGAGAGGGAGCAGGGGATTAGCAAGGATGGTAGAATGACAGGCATCTTTATCCAAAGTATGTGTATGTAGACATGAATTGTTGTCAACATACTTTATATACAGCCAGAGATATGAAAAAATGTGCTGTATATGTGTAATAAGAATTGTAATGCATTCTGCTATCATTTATTTTTAAAAAAATCAATAAAAAAAACCTCAAAATTATCAATAATAGCAGTGATGATGATCATTTTCATTCCAGGCTAAGAACATAAGAGTATAAGAGAAAGAAATAAAAATCAAGATACTGCCCCAAGTACTTCTAATGACCTCAGGTGTAAGAGCCTGTTGGGTGTTACAAATTCCTGTGAAAGAAAAAGTGCTCAAAATCTTTTCCTAATTCTAGAATATCCTTAGTTACAATTTTGCACGGCAGGGGGCCATAAGTGTGATATGGCTATTTACAATTTTGAACAATTACTTTTGCTACACCAGAAGGTCAGATTTAAAATTTAAATCTAATGGAATTAAAACATTTGAAATGAACATTCTAAAATAAATTTCCATAATCCTTCGGTAGCCTGCTAACTTGTTCTCGTTTGTGGCATCAACCTTCAGTTTTCAATTCAGCCATTCTATACATTTAAACAAACACACACGCTGCTGTGGAATATCCACCTGTTCCTCTTTTATCAAGATTTATTCATTTCCTTTAAAGAAAAGGCTGTAGCTTTAATTGCTTCTTTTAGTATTTATTTAGGGCTTCATGTAGCTTTTTTCCCCCCTTTAGTCTCTTAATATATTCCCCAGGTGTATACTTTGAACTTGAATAGTGGGAGTTATTCTTTTAAAAATCTATTTTTTAATTTGTATTATTTTAATAATTGTGAGATGGGTCCTTACATTGCTGTCCTGTGCTATTTTGTAATTTGAGCCAAGGCCATTCTAGAATTAGAAAAAGATTTTGAGTACTTTCCTTCCACAGTCTGGAAGAGTACAAACAGGGTTATTTTCAGGGAGGATTATTATGTTCCTTCAAAAAGTTATTCACAACTCTTGCTAACGCAGCCCTGAGCACTTTTGTCCCTCAAGGCCTTGTGCATTTTCATGTGCTACCTAAGTCCCCATTTTTTTCTGCCCCAGCTCCTGTTGGCCACTCTGCTCTCAATGTAGTATTTTCTATTTCATGGAACCAATACATAAATGGAATCCACAGCCACGTTTTCAATGTTATTTCCTGTGTTTTGGAAGTCTTTTATTTTAGTGTCTACTAATTGCAATTTTAGTTACTCTTCAATATTCAATTCAAATATTCCCTACCCTATGCAAGTCTAATATCCAGAGTGTACCTAACAAACCAGGGAGAGAAAGGTGAATTAGATGCTCATGCAATGCACTTTACTTCTGGTGAGGCATGTTCTTGATATCTCAAGTGACATCATAGCAGGAACTGTAGGGTGCATCAGGATTTTGCACAGTTGCTGTTTCTAAACCACAACACCAAAAGATGGAACCAAGTGTTTATCAACATAATAATCACACAAGAGCAAGATCAATGCTGTTACTATGCCTCAGGTTCCTTGCGATATCCTCTGAATGTGGAATAAAGTAGCACTCAAAGCAATATTTGCTAGATAAAAGAATATAAGTAAAAATATTGAATGGGCATGGGTCTAAGTAGTCTATGAATGCACTGAAATCAAGAGATTAATCTTAAGAGTGTAGTAAATCAGCAAATGCTCACACACAAATACACTATTTTTTCAGGTTATATTAGCCATTTCTTTCCCCTGCTGCTATTCCTTTTATTATTTTTAAGCTGTGTATAACAGTATAAATTAGTTCCTTGGAAAATAGTGGAATATGGCTTCAAAGTATCTTTTGAATTAAATATTATGTTCATATTTTTAACACAATTTATAATTTATGCAATTAAAATTACTAAAAGTCCTCTAATTATAAAATGTAAAAAAATATATGGGTAAATATCTAATCTTGGGTCAGTAATAAATCTTCAAACTAATAGCAAAGGCTTTTCTCTCTCAGATTGGAGCAGCATAGAGAAAGTAAAAACTGACTCATACTAAATATCCTAAACTGATTTTTGATGAAGTAATTCAAAGGAGGGAGGAAGTCTTTGCAATAAATGGTGCCAAAGCCAGTGGAGACCAATGACGTGAGCAAAAAGGAAAATTTAAAAAAATTAGAAAACTATCTTTCTATATCTAACACCTTCTACCAACTTAATTCATATTTGATCACAGACTTATATGTGAAAATATAAAATCTCTTTAGAAAAAGTCTTTGAAATTTAAGACTGGGCAAAGAGGTCTCTCCCAGAGAGCACGGCCCATGAAAGAAACAGGTTGATAAACTTGGCTTTATTAACATTGACAAATTTCTCTTCTGCCAAAGATCCTGTTAAGAGGTTCTAAAGACAAGCTACAAACTTAAAAGCACGTATCTTATAATAGACTTGTGTCAAGAACACATAAAGCACTCTGTAAACTTAATAGTTAACAAAAAGCCAATTAGACTATAGATTCAGATGATATGAAGAGGTATTTAACCAAAGGATACGTGTATAAGACAAATGAACACATGACAAAATGTCCAACATTATTAATGATTGGAAAAATATGAATTAAGATCACACAGTGAGATAATAAGTATACTTTGACTTGAATGACTAAGATGAAAAATAGTGATAGAGTAACAAATATTTGCAAAAATGTAGAAAAACTGGATCACTCACACATTTATTTGTAAGGATATAAAATGCTATAGACTCCCTGGAAAACAGGTTTGAAACTTTCCTAAAAATCTAGACATGGAACCCCATGTCCCAGCAATTGTACTCTTAGATATTTATTACAGAAAAATATATCCACTAAAAATTATTTGTAATAGCCCAAAACTGAGCAATACAGATTTCTATCAAGCAGTAAAATTCTAATTTATTTAATATGTTATACGTGACAGCAGAATGCATTTCAATTCATAGTACACATATAGAGCACAATTTTTCATTTCTTGGGTTCTATTCAAAGTAGAGTCACACCATTTGTGTCTCCATACATGTACTTAGAATAATGATGTCCATCTCATTCCACCATCTTTCCTACCTCCATGTCCCCTCCCTTCATCTTCCTCCCCTTTGCCCTATCTAAAGTTCCTCCATTCCTCCCATGCTCCCCCCAACCCCCATTATTGATCGCATCCACGTATCAGAGAAGACATTTGGCCTTTTGATTTTTTGGCTTACTTCACTAGTATGATATTCTCCAACTTCATCCATTTTTACCAAAATGGTGATACATGTATAAGAATACTAACTAGCAAGCAAAAGAATATCCATTGATATATGCAAGAAACTAGATGAATCTACAGAAACTTATGCTGAGAGAAGAAAGCCAATACAAGATAACATGCATGGTCTCATTTATTGAACACTGTTAAAATAAAAAAAAAATATAGCTACAGTAAACACATTTTTAGTTGCCAGGCTTTACAGAAGGATGTGGTTCAGTAAAGAAGAGAGTACAACTATATAAAGGTAACATGGGGCGTATGTGTAGTGGTGGAAGTTTATGTTTCTTGACCATATCAATATTGATATCCTCATTGAAATATTCTATGTTTTTGCAAGATGCTCCCAATAAAAGAAACTATAATGTGTATATATTATCTTTATTATTTATTACAACTTCATATAAATATACAATTATCTCTAATTAAATTCACTAAGTAAAATTTGAATGTCTAAACAAAAAGAACATTTTACTGCTTATAAAATTAAAGGCATGACAAAAATAGCATGGAGAATAGGAGAGAGGAATTGGGAGTATATTAGGGTATGATTTTTTTTTAGAGAGAGAGAATTTTTTAATAATTATTTTCCAGTTCTCGGTGGACACAACATCTTTATTTTATGTTTATGTGGTGCTGAGGATAGAACCAGTGCCTTGCGCATGCCAGGTGAGCGCGTTACCGCTTGAGCCATATCCCCAGCCCTGATTTTTTTGTTTGTTTCATTTTGTTTTTGGTACTGGGGATTCAACTCACCTAACCACTGAGCCACATTCCCAGCCTTATTTTGTATTTTGTTTAGAGACAGGGTCTCATTGAGTTGCTTAGTGCCTCGTTTTGGTGAGGTTGGCTTTGAACTCGTGAACCTACTACATCAGCCTCCCAAGCCACTGGGATCACAGATATGTGCTACCATGCCCTGAGGGGTATGATTCTTTTAAAGGAAGGTAATCTGTTATAAGTTGAAGACATACTGTGAATCATAGGTCACCCAATAAAGAAAAGACACTAATAGAATAAAAATACAAATCACTAAATTAACTCAAATGAAGGCAGAAAAAGGGAGGAAGAAGGAATGAATAAGAGATTAGTAAAACTATTAGGAAGATTAAAAGTCAATCATTTCAAAAATTATGTTAAATGTAAATGGTTTAATCATACCAATTAAAAAGACAGGTTATCACATTTTGCAAAACAACAGGATGCAACCCCGTGTTATCTACAGAAAATCATTAAGAAGGGTTAAAAAATCAAATCCTGACTAAATATAGCATAAAAATGCTAATCAGAAGAAAGTTGAAGGGCTATTGTAATATCAGGGAAAAGAGACTTCACATAAGGAAATATTGTCAACAGATGAAGGAGAAATTTGTGTAATCATAAATGTATTGACTCCAAAAAGACAAACAGTTCTAGCCATTGGCATTCAAAATGCATGATAAAACTAAAAGGAAAACTATGTCGTATTCTGGGAAATGGAACAGATTTTTAAAAATTTAAGATAATTAAAGTCATTCAAAGTAATTTTCATGAGCATAACTTAGAAATCAACAATAGAAAGGGGTCTGGAAAAATCTCTGAAAATTTAAAAATAAAGTAATATTCTCATAATTAACCCATGGGTGAAAGAGGAAGTTACCAGGAAAAACAGATAATATTTTGGGTGAAATTGAAAGAAAATGTCCAATTAAAGATACAAAAAATCTGAACAGACATATCATCAAAAAAGAAATACACCTGGCAAATTAGCCTAATATACTCAACATTATATGTTATTAAGGAACTACAAATTGAGGAAGAGAGAGAGAGAGAGAGAGAGAGAGAGAAACAACTATAAACCTGTAAGAAAGGTAACATCATCAAATGTTGACAGGATTGTGGAGCAATAGGAACTTTCAATTATTGCTGGTGGGAATAAAAAATGGCACAGTCATTTTGAAAAACAGTTTGGCAGCATGTTGCAAAATCAAACACACCCTGATCTCCTTATGGTAGCAACCATGCTTATTGGTATTTACTTAAATGAATTGAGCTGGGTACAGTGCACATATTTGTAATCCCAGTGGCTTGGGAGACAGAGGCAGGAGGATGGTGAGTTCAAAGCCAGCCCCAGCAATTTAGTGAGGCTCTGTCTCTAAACAAAGTATTAAAAAAAAGGCTGGGGATGTGGCTCAATGATTAAGTGCCCCTGGGTTCAATCTCTAGTACAAAAAATAAAAAATTGAAAAACTATGCTGTGCTCATACCTACCCTACAACAAAAATGTAGCAGCTTTCTTCATAATTACCAAACCTGAAAGCTACTAAAATGTCTTTTAACAGGTGAATGGATAAACAGTCTGTGGAACACATACAATGGAATAATAGTGATGAAAAAGCAAGAAGTTCTCAAGTTAGGAAAAGACATGGGCAATCTTAAAATACATACTGCCATCAAAAGGAGTCAATCTGGAAAGGTTCTTGCTGTATGTTCTAATGATACGACATTCTGGAGAAGACAAAACTATGACACAGTAAAAAGGATATGAGGATGCCAAAAGTTCAAAGTAGGGAGTTGGATAAATAGGGGACATACAGGGGAGTTTCAGGGCAGTAAGAAAATTTTGTATGATAATGGTGGATGCATTACACATTTTTCAAACTCTGTAGAATATGTAAAACAAAGAGTGAACTCTAAGATAAATTATGGACATGAGTGAGCCTTAGCTAACAGTCATGTATTATTACTGACTCATCAATTGTAACAAATGAACCTCACTAATAGAAGATTTCAAAAATAGAAAAAAACTGGAGTAGGGGATGAGAGAGTATAAAGGGAGTCTCCCTATATTATTCACTCAATTGTTTTGTAAACAAAAGTTGCTCAAAAAATAAAATCTATTACAAAAACTGTGATATGTAATTGAAATAGCATGTATATAAAAATGTGTAGAATGGAAGACTATATTAGAAAAAAGGAATATAAAGTTTTACCGTAGGAGATTAAAAAGAGAGAGAAAATTATACAATTATCAACAAACTGAATACAGTATCATGTAAAAGGTACAATGTGTCACAACCAAGCAGTGTTTATGCCAGCAATGAACAGCTGATTCAAAATCAACCAATGCAATTAGTCATATTAATGGAGTACAAGAGAAGCATAAAATTATTTTGATACAAAAAGTCATGTGGAGAAGTTTAGCATTCTTTCATGAAAATAACACCTGATAAACTAAAGTTAGAAAGAAACTTCTTCAGTGTGAAAAAAGACATCAGTGAAAAACCAACAGCTGGCACCACACTTAGTCATGAGGGACTGAATGCTTTCCCCCTAAGATGGAGAAGGCATCAAGGTGTATATTCTTATCACTCTAATTCAATATTATTAGAGGCCCTTTCTAAATAATGCATTAAGGCAAGAGAAAGAATAATAAAAGCACACAGAATTTTAAAAAGAAGAAGAAATGATACTATCATCACTCATGATTGACATGATTGACATAGAAAACCCTAAGGAATCTGTAATTGAGTCACTGGAATTAATAATGACTTTAGCTGAGACTCAAGGTATAAGTCAATACATAAAAATCAATTGCACTTCTACATGTTAACAGCAAAGTAGAAATAAGAATTTTAAAACTAGGACCATTTATAATAAAATTTTAAATTAATTAAATTCTTAGGGCTACATACATTATAAACTTAGAATTTGTATGTTGAACAGTATAAAATATTGATAAAAAAAATCAAGGAAGACCAAAATAGGAAGACATACCATTTTCATCTATCACAATTCTCAATTTAAGATGTCAATTCTCTCTAAACTGATCTTTAGATTCAGTGCAATCAAAAATCAAAATCCCAGCAAGTCTTTTGATGTTATTGTTGTCTTTGATAGAAATTGATGAATAGGTTTTACAAATTTATATGAAATAATAAAAGGCCTAGAGCATCAAAATATTTTGGAAAAAAAAGTATGAACTTAGGGGTTTCACGGGATATTATCTGCGCATACATGAACTTTGACTCATGCCATGCACTATATTAAAAAAATCAGCTCAAAATGCATCATATCCATAAATGTAAAACCTTAAACTATAAAATCCATGGTAAAAATATGGAAGAAAATCTTTGTAAGTCCCTAAGCAAAGAATCTCATTTGCAAAATGAAAAATATGAATCACACCAGAAAAAAAATGATAAGTTATACTTGATTACATTTTTAAACTTCTGCTCTTCAGAATATACTGCGATAAAAATGTAAAGCCAGACCACAGAATGGGAAAAACGTGTTTGCAAACACATATCTGATAAGAGACTTATATCCAGAATGTATAAAGAACTCTAAAAGCACAATATATAAAAAACAAAACCCCTAAAATAAAAAATGGGTGGAAGACTTGAAAAAATTGCATCACTGTTGCCTTTTCTTTAGAAAAGATGTGGCTAATGCATAAGATGTGAGAAGCTGCTCAACATCATACTCATTGCAAAAGCAAGTTAAGGCTGCTAAGATATCACCACAATCTGTCAGAATGAACTAAACTAGCAACAGCAAAAACCCCAACAATACTTAGTGTTGAATAGCCGCTGACTGAATAATGGAATTTTCATAAATGTCTTGTTTATGTGATCATTGCAATGCAACTTTCTAAGGAATACCAATATTGGTGGAAAAGATGGTATCTTTAAAAGTTAAAAACAATTAGCCATCCTACTCTTAGGATTTATTATGAGGAAATGAATGTATACACTCAGACAACCACCTATATTTGAATGGTTATGGCAAATTTCATAATCACCAAATCTGGAAATAGCCCATCCATGTTATCAGTGAATACATGAATTACGTACACAGAGTAGAATACTATTTGGCAATAAAAAGGAATAAATGACTAAGACATTCCACATGAATCAATTTCAAAAAAACAGAGATAAGTGAAAAATCAGACCAAGAAGGTTAAGTGACCACAGGCAGACATCATATCTGTTTCAGGAAAATTTTCTGTGCAGTCACAACACATTCATGTGTGGACACTTTGGGTCAAACCTCACATTCATGCTTGAGAAATTCACATTTCTTGAGAAAAACACTTTACTTTGGAGTAAAGAAGACACAGTAAATGAGTGTTTGTTATCCTGCATTTAGAAATGGAATAAAATATTTTGCAAAGAAAGAACTTGTGACTCTCTCTCTACTCAGAATAACTTGAACTTTTACCCTCTTCCTGAAGTTAATCACACTTGATCTCTTGAGAAAAAATGTTTTCAATGTGAAACAATACTCCACTGAGATTTAACAAACTCTATTTTAATTGTAATTGATTTATACCAAAAGATAAAATGAGTTAATTAGAGCATGCTATTAGAGTTATTGGCAGGGGAATATATTTGATACAGCTAGCAAAGAGTGGGCATGAGATGGAATACTATTTTAAAGTCTAAAAACAAAATAAAATTTAAATCCTAAGATTATTCATTTAAAAATCCACATAGGTCTTTATATTATCATTTTTTTCTTTTTCAATATATTTTTCATATCCAGAACACATGAAGTTTTATTAAAATTACTATGCCACCTGTAGGGTCAATGACAACTGTTTTACAGAAAATTCTGTGTAAGCTATGTCTTTGGGCATATGGAAGCCTCCTTATTAACAGTTGTTACTCAACTACTGAGGCTGCAGGAAGGGTGCTTCTGCTTCTTTGTTGTCCTTATTTTGGGGGGTTTTCTCTCTTTCTTAATTATTTCCTATGCACTCATTTTCTTACTCAAGGACCATGAGCTGCTAGGAGGGGTAAAAGCCAGAACTACAGTTTTAGGAGTGGAGTAGGAAAGGCCTTCACAGAAGCAGAAAAATTCCCATTTGGCAATCTGAGCAATGCTGTGTCTTGCTTTCCTCCACAGGCATAATAGGCACCCTGAGATAAATATGTAGTCTTACTAGAAAATGACTCTTAAAAAAATAGAAATGTAGAAGGAGGAATATTGCGTACAAAACACTATGTAGAGATCACTGGCTGACTAATAAAATGGCCAAGTCAAAAACAAAAATGAGGGATCTGATGCATTAGAGATTATTTAATGGAATAAAGAAAATTTAAGAGAAATTCAGGAGAGAATTAAAAAGAGCAATACAAAAACAATGAGGAGGAACTACTTAAATACTTATAATTCAGGTAGAGATACAGATATCAGGTGAACATGCCCATATCTAGATATTTTGAGTGGATTTTGACTTTGAAGTGAAAGCCATAAAACCATTTGAAAGAAAAAGCAGAATATCTACAAAGGAAGTAAGGAAAGGTTGAAATCAGATATCACAACAGTTATCCTGAAGGTCAGAACATAACAGATTAAGATAAAAAAATAGAGACTCCAAATTTTAAATTTGTTTAAAAATTTTTTTTGTAGTTGTGGATGGACAGAGTGTCTTTATTTGTCTTTATTTTATTTTATTTTTTTATGTTGTGCTGAGGATCGAACCCAGTGCCTCACATATGCTAGGCAAGCAATCTGCCACTCAGTTACAGCCCCAGACCTTAAATTCAGCTTTTATGTTCATTTCTAACATTTAAATATGAGAAATGAATATTTGAAGAAGTAAACCTATTTTAAGAGATGAAACATTTGATGAAGTTTGTCACACATCAGCTATCTTTAAGGGAACCCTTGGGGACGTACTCCAACAAGATGAGAAATGAATTCAGGGAGAAGTAATGACAAGTGGATGAAAGATATAAAAATGTAATAAATTATACTGTTGTCTAAGAAATAAGTGAAACATGTCATTAAAAACATGGTACTAAAAGTTAAGGAAATACCAATCTGTAAGATGGGGATTGAATGGTGGAGTAGGAGAATGATGAAAGTGGATAATTGCCGCAGTCCGGCTGCAGCAAAATAACTGGGGGGGTGACGAATAACTTGTGTACGTTGATACAGCAAGAGTGGAAGCCGTTTATTGCAGGACAGGAGCAGTATTTATACATTCCACACAGCTTATCTAATTAGCATAAACTAGATACATCAGTCAACCAATCAGGAATCTCCACACTTAATGGCTCTCTTTTGTTACTTCTCAAACCACTCCCTCTGGCATTTTGCCAGGCACCATCCAGACTTGTTTAGGAACTCTAACATTCCCCTGGCAAAATGCCAGGTGTTATTTTGACTTGTTTACAGATTCTAACATTTCCCCCTTTTGTTTAATTTAAATAACGACCATAGTGGTTTTTACAGAAACACCATAAATAACCTGCTACAAACAGAAAGGGAGGATACAAAATGCCACAATACCAAGCAAATTGATGGCTCCATGCAAGAAGCCCTTGGAAAAATTATACCAGCAATGACACCATTTGCAAAGATACCGAGTTACAATTTGTTATAGATTACAGTTTGTTGTCTCAGTCCAGGTAAAGCAGTGTCTCAATAGATTAACTCACAGTCCAGGTAAATCACAGTCCAGGTAAGTTCTGCAGGCAGCTAGCTTGATTTCACAGTCCAGGTAAGTTCTGCAGGCAGCTAGCTTAAATCACGGTCCAGGTAAGTTCTGCAGGCAGCTAGCTTGATCCGAAGTCTCGTCTGTTTCTCAGCCAAAGTCTTGTTCGGTTTTCAGCAACACTGGAAATTCTTCCACCTTGGTCTTTACCGGCACTGGGACGAAGGCAGGAACTCCGGATGGCTAAAGAAAATCCTGTAGCATTCTACTAAGAAAACAACCTTCTGAACAATTTAGTACATTATCTCAAGGTTTTTTTGCATTTGAAATAAGCATTAATAGTGCTCATTACTCATCAGCTTCCAGGTGTGGGAGAACCATTGTAGCTTAGTTATTGGCATTGAAAATGACCAAACATCAGGGACACCAGTAGCGTCTTCTGCTGGCTGTAGTGCCTGGGCAGCCCCAGATGGCCCTGGGGAGTGTCCCGGACTCAAACTGCTACTGGGCACAGGGAGCAAGAGCCTGCGAGACTGTGCCTCCAGGTCAGGTCTAGATTTGGGCTCGCGGCAGTGGAAGAGCCAGCTCCCCGGCCAGGAGGCGGGGAAGGGCCAGTCGCCGCCGCCTCTTGGAAAATCCTTGCTGCGCTGTGACCGGCTTGCACACTCGGCAGCCGCCTCTCCGCTTCACGCACCCTCCGGTAACGAAAAGTATTTAGTAATAGCCTTTTGCTGCAACTTTTTTCCTGATAATCCTTCTTCTTCTGAACTTTCTTTTTCTTTCTGACTAGAGTTCCTGGGCTCTTATCAACACATGCCCTAACTATTCTTGGTTCCACTGGGGTGCCTTCTTCCCTTAGTAATTTACTTCTCACCCCTTCCATATTTTCATCACAAAGACAATACAATACACTGAGACAAAACAAGACACAAACATACTGTATCAATCTCCATTTTCTTGAAATGGCCATTTTTCCTCTCACCCTATCTGCCTAGGGACGAGCAGATTTGCTCCCGTCCTATCTATGGACGGGCAGCTTTTTTTTTTTTTTCGTCACTTACCCCCGAGTGTCCCGGGGCTCCCCGTAACGGGCCACCATCTGCTGTAGTCCGGCTGGCTGGGCAAAATAAGCGGAGGGGTGACGAATAACTTGTGTACGTTGATACAGCAAGAGTGGAAGCCGTTTATTGCAGGACAGGAGCAGTATTTATACATTCCACACAGCTTATCTAATTAGCATAAACTAGATACATCAGTCAACCAATCAGGAATCTCCACACTTAATGGCTCACTTTTGTTACTTCTCAAACCACTCCCTCTGGCATTTTGCCAGGCACCATCCAGACTTGTTTAGGAACTCTAACATTCCCCTGGCAAAATGCCAGGTGTTATTTTGACTTGTTTACAGATGGCTCTTGATAAGACTTCAAAAACTGAGGAGAAAGGTTGAAATCAGATATAATTTCAAATAAATCAGATATAATCATATATAAACCAGATATAATCATCAGAGTAAGTTCCAAAATACCAATGATAATAGATGAATTAAATGCAACTTAAATGTAGGCTCAGAAATTTCAGAAAATGGAAGAACTTACCTTATACATGCTGTTGCATGATAGAAAAATTGAAACATCTGTCCCATTCATTATTTTGGAGTTTGCATAAGCTAAAACTCCATCAAGTCAGCATCAGAAAAGAAAATCATAGGCCCCCTAGTCTGAATACTCTATGAAGAAATAGGATTTAACCAAGAAACTTGAGAATAGTTAGAACAAAAAATAATTTAAAAATATCATTCATCATTCATGGCCCAAAGAAAAAAAATATACAATTAACTAAAAAATGAAAAAAAATATACTAAAAGGTCTATTTAAAAAAAACCTAGAAAATCCTTATATTTAATAAACTTCAGAAATATTTTCTTGAAAGGCTGAAACAAGATAAACATTCTTACTATAACTACTGTATCTCACCTTGGTATTAGGAGTACTAGATATGAACACTGTTGGTAGGAATATAAATTAGTACACTCAACTATGAAAATTAGGTCAGAAAGTTTCCAGAAAGACTGTGAATGTATCTGCCTTATACTGGAGCTATACTACATCTCAGTATTCATCCAAAAGAATTAATGTCAGCACACTATAGAGATACATGCATACCCCAGGTTTATAGCCATATAATTCACAAGAGCCAAATCCTGGAGTCCCGCCTAGGTGTCCACTTGCCAACAGATGAATGGACATAGAAACGTGGCATATATACACATGGTATATATACACAAGGGAGTTTTATTCAGCCATAAAGAAGAATGAAATTATGTCATTGCAGGAAAATGAAACTGGAGAGCATCATGTTATGCGGAATGAGCCAGACTCAGAAAGTAAAGTGTTGTGAAGGATGAGAGGGCAAAAGGAAGTACTGAGAAATGAATTTGATCAAATTACATTACATGCATGTATGAATATGTCACAATGAAACCCTCCATTGTGTGTCATTATTAAGCTCCAATAAGAAAGAAAAAATAAGAACATAAATGAAAGGAAGCTGTTTAAAGTAGGAAAAAGAAAATTATTTTTGCAATTATATTTATGTATAAAATTTAAAAGTATCAACTGATAAATTATTGGAGGTAATAAATGCTTGGTAATCTTGATTCAAGGTCTATATACAAAACTCAATATTTTAATTATGTTAGAAATAGATTAGAAAAGGTTATAGTAAACATGGTATTATGTAAAATGGCAGAAAAAAATCATGACTGACATAAGAATTAATTATACAAGTAATGTGTAAGATTTTTATGGGGAACAATATACAATTTTAGTAGAGGGCACAGAAAAACCACCATATAAATGGAGATATATATCATTCTCTGGAAGAGATGGCAAGGTTGTAAGGGTGTTAATATTTTCAGATTAAATTATAAATTTAATGCAGTCTGAAAAGGAACTTTTAGGAAACTTTCAACATTTTTATTAGATTTACAGAAAATTATAAAACTTTAGGAAACTTTGAATTCAAAGAAGAGCAAGGATGTGGGGGCTGGTGTAAAAGGTAGAATTAACAGCCTGGTTATTGCACAGTTCAAACCACACAAGTGCTTTTCTTTCACATGAAAAGATATGAAAAGAATGCAGGTGTACAAAATTGAATCAGAATAGAGTTCAGAAATAAATCCACGTGCATGGGAATTTGGCAACTGAACTTTATCAGGTTTCAAAAATCAGTGAAATAAATGAAAAAAAATGGATCACTTTTTTCTGACTTTATACTATACATGCAAATGAATTCTAGGTGGATTAAGAAGCCTAAAAACTTGATATAAAGAAGTATAAGAAATTATTTCACTATCCCTTCTTTTAAATGAGATTCAAACAAATTGTAAACCATCAAACAAAAATTAATGGTCTTGGCTAAATCACAAATATTTTTATTCAACAGAGGCCACCACAGAGGTTAACAGATGTATACATGACTGGGAATAAAATTTGTTTTCAACATTTGTCAAATGATAAATTTAACTCTAACATGAAAATATCCTGATATTCATAAAGGGGAAATAGGTACAAAATAGTAATGGAAAATTTACAAAGATGAATCCAAAAGCTAACAAGCATGAGAAAGACGATGCTTATATTCACTAGTAACAAAAGAAGTGAACTCAAAGCAATTCTGATATGACACGTGTACAGTGGGAAAGTTTGATATGCTCAAGTGTTGATGGAGTATGGCTATGACAATGCTGCTTGTGGGAATGCAAATCCTCATTTTAGATGGCAATTGGGAGTATATATTGAAATTGAATGTAACTATATGATTCAGGTGTCCTATTCTTGATTAAATACTCTTGAGAAACATCACATTTATGCACAAGATGATATGTACGGGAATGTTGTCCCAGCACTATTTCTTAAGGGAAAAAGAACAAACCTAAGTTTCCATCAATAAGAGAAATGATAAATGCAAAGAATGTGGAATACGCGTGTGATGCAGAACTACACCACAGATAAGATGAAACTGACATGTAATAACATTCAGGGATCTCAAATACATAATTGTCTGAAAAAGTGGGAAATAGAATAAAGTATCTTTTGAAATAGCATGAATAAAATGTTACAAGCACAAACAATGCTTTTTATTCAAGAATACAATATAAGAAAGGAGGTGCAGAAGGGGCTGTATCAAGTACATTAGAAAGCATGCTTACAGGGGTATTTGGCTGGCATAGAGAATGCTTGGGAATTCACATGCCAAGGTTAATTCTTCAGGCACTAAGATCATGGGCTTTGGTGCTATGCCTGCTTTGCTCTGGACCCAAACCTCTGCCACATGACAACTCAAATGTCTTTGTCCCATTCTATGAGCAAAATTTACTTTTTTCCTTAGAGAAAAAAGTAGTTTTATTTATCTCAAGGAAACACAGTCATGAATAAATATTTTCAGCAAGTAACATGGCTGGGCTCATAGGCATGGACCACCTTGCCTGGCAACACTTGGTTTTAAAAACATTTTTCTCTTTTATTATTTATTGAATGTCTAATACATGCCAGATTCTTCATACATATTTTCTGATTCCATAAGGTGGTACTAATCATCTTCATTTTACTGGAAGCATGATGGAGGCTTCTCTAGTTTTTGTAGTTAAGTTCCATAGAAGGAGATTACATTTATTCAACAAATATTTTTGAATGCCTAGCACTAAAGATATGACTATTTTGTGCTTGTTTAATATTTATCTATAAATTATATACATTTTACTGTATATTAAAACCATTTTATTCTGACATATGCATCCAAAACAAGAAGATGTTTGCTCCGTTTCAACTAATTTACTCAAGAAAACTAGGAGGACAGTTTTTTATTCTCAAATAATTGGCTCTTTGGTTGTTGTTTTTCTTAGGGCTCCTCTGTGTCCTTTCTTTCCCTATGTTCTTTACCATTATGGACCTCTCTCTGGGACATTCTCCAAGTTTCTTTGATTATTTTAGCACTGGCTCTCAGCCTTCCCTCTCCGTCATGTCTCTCTTCATGATTATTCCACTTCAAACTCAAGAGCCCCGACTTCCTCAGTGCAATGATGCACATGTTCATGCCACTTCATATGAGCCTGATTTTGGTAATTTCTAAAGAATCTTTCCCACTTCTGAATCTGGAGTCCAGCACATTCCATTTCTGATGACATATTTATCTGTTACTTTGCCTATAGACTTCTGTCGACTGAGCCCGCAACTACTATTTAATTAATAAACTTCTTATTTGCCAGGGACTGGTCAAGGCTCTTTGCAATCTATCTTAGTGTATCTCCACAACAACCTGTCCCACCTGGTTCACAGGTGGAAAGAAATGGTATTTGAAACAAGGTTAATGTAACTCCAAATAGAAATTTATTATCTATGTTTTAGCACCTCTTGCCCTCCTAGTTCATACTCCTGTTTTCTCCTTTATTTGTCTCTTCCCCGCCAGCAGGTGCTCCAAATGCATTACTGGATCTTCAAAGCTCCTTCCGTCTTGGCTTCTCAATGATAATGCTGGCACTCCTTAGTTCTAAATAAACTACGTTTGCAGGTAGCCATTGCTGTAAAACATCTATTTTTAGATTGCATTCCAAACTTGGGTTCTAAAATGGATAGACTGGGTTGGAAGATGCCTTCACAAAATGATAATAGAACAGTGGCCTTATTATATGTAGCAGGGCTGATGGTTACTTTTGGAAGAATTTGTTATATACAACAATTTTTGTTACACATTTGGGGAAAATTATGCATAAATGAAGGATGGTAGAAGATGCACTCATGGGCTGAAACTATATTTAAAAGCAACCAGTGTAGAAAACTGTATGGCTGAGATTATGAGTTTCACAAACTGAAACATTTCACTGAGCATTACATCTCTTCTTTGTAGAAATTTGACTAGCTTAATGTCCTAGCTCAACTTGATATTCTTTATTTCCTTTAAATCACATTTGATCCTCTCATAAAAGCAGAAGGTAAACTTTTTCCTACCTTATTAAGAAGTTTTCATTACTATCCTCCTCTTATGTCATAATATTGGTATCTTCTTTCTTCCTGATAATGTGTGTTATTTTTCAGAGAATCACAGTTTCTTATTACTTACATAAGAAAATTTCTGCAAATGGGTTGATAATCCTGGTCCTCCATGCTCAGCAATCCCATTCACAATGCCTTCTCCTCAACTTCATCCTCACAATTTCTGTCTGCTGATATTCTTGCCTTTGCTTGGTGCAGCCTCTGTTTGGAATAAGAGTGCTGCTCCTACCTGGTGTCAATGTGACCCTATGACAGACACTTTGATCTCTTTCCTTCCTTTGTAAGTAATTTCTCTTCTATGTTCTTATGACCTAGAACCTGTGCTTTTGCTTTCTTCTAGCTCTCAAATAGCACATTCTTCTTGTCATAGAGATAAGTCACATACATTACTGTCACTTCACCACTACATAACATATACTTAGGTATACTCCAAGTCTTATTTCTCTTTGCATCCCCATAGTTCCTGTGAGAAAATGCAGTGTCTGCTTTAAGACCCTTCTGGGCCCAAGGAACAGGCTGTTGTGATGACTATGGACTAGATGTGGCTCCTAGAAGGGCACAAACTGCAAAACACAGAGCATCCCAGCACATTGGGCATCTCTCTTCAACACAAGTGTTCCTCACAGAAGTTTCCATGCCTGTTCATCAGTTATTCTTTTTAAGCCTCTGAGTGACAAGAGTGAGGAAAGGTGACACCCCAAGCAGCTATAGAAGCTCCCATGGTTTGGGAGCTCAGTATTTTAAGTAGGAATCAATATGTCCTGGAACACTTTCTGGGTATGCTCTCCATGTCCCCGAAAGGTTCCCATAATAAGAATCACAACAGTGGGATACACCCAGGGCATTTGTACTTCCTTTTATTTGGATGCAATTCCTCACTGAGGGGTCTCTTTTACCATAAGTGATATCACTCACTACCAGCTGACATGCTAACTTTATCAGGTATCACAGAAGAATAGTCAGAAAGTTAATTCAATGCCAAATGTGCCTAAGATGGAAGAAGAATGGTTTTGTTACCTTTTAGTTATAGAAGAAAAAAATTAAAGTATATTGAGTATCCATTATAGTAGATGGTCTTCATAGATTGTCTCTTTATAGTTTTACAGTGATTCCAAAATATATTCTTCATACACATTTTACAAATGAGGAAATTATGGTCCAGAGAATTTTTAAATAACATCCAAGATCTCATATGAGAACCAGCAAGGTATACAGCCAGACTTTAAATTATTGTCTGTCTGGCTTTAAAGTTTGTACTCTTTTTCTGTCCCATGATGATTAATTGATAGACTGAAGATATGCAATGAATATTTGTTATTGTATGAAATCTTCATTTTTGACTAGGTTAGTGCCCACATCTGCATTATTTTGAATTGGGTCTTCTCTATGCCAACATTCGGATGAGTCAGTTATGTGATGGGTCATCTCTGAAATCCAGGGTACTTGATAAGATATGATGCCTACTTTTGAAATGGTTGAAGAATAAGTGGTAGGAATATAAATTTCCATTAGTTCCTATCAGTCAGGGCAATTACTCTGTGCTCACTTTCTTTGGAAATTAAAAGGATGAGATTTAATGATCTGCAAGTCCTTTCCTACCTTTACTATCCTGTAAGAAGGAAGTCTGAAAACTTTGAATGAAGTTTTTGGAATGAAGTTCACCATTTGACCCAGCTATCCCACTCCTCAGTTTAAAGTTTAAAGAACTTAAAATCAGCATACTACAGTGAAGCAGCCACATTAATGTTTATAGCAGCTCAATTCACAATAGCTAAACTATGGAACCAACCCAGATGCCCTTCAACAGATTGTGGTACATATACACAATGAAATACTACTCAGCCTTAAAGAATGAAATTATGGCATTTGCAGGAAGATGGATGGAACTAGAGAATATCATGCTAAGTGAAATAAGCCAATCTGAAAAAAATCAAAAGTTGAGTGTTTTCTCAGATAAGTGAATGCTGATCCATAGTGGGGCTGGGGGATAGGGAAGAATGAAAGAACTTTGGTTGTGTACAGGGGAGTGAAGGGAGGAGGCTGGGATTGTGGGGGTAGGAAGGATGGTAAAATCATATACATGTATGATTAAACTTTTGGAGTGACTCTGAACCATGTACAGCCAGAGGCATGGAAGTTGTGCTCCATTTGTGTACTATGTGTATGCAGTCTATTATAAAATAAATAATATAAATAAATATGAAGGAAGTCTAATTGTTCTGCAGTACCTGCCATGCCTAGGTGGCCAATCAAGAGGCAAAAAGGAAAGCAGCTGAATGACTCTTTCCTTCCTCTCTCTCTCTTTCTTCTTCTTCTTCTTCTTCTTCTTCTTCTTCTTCTTCTTCTTCTTCCTTCCTTCCTTCCTTCCTTCCTTCCTTCCTTCCTTCCTTCCTTCCTTCTCCTCCTTCTCTTCTTATTCTCTGCCTCTTCCTCTTCCTCTTCCTCTCCTTCGTTTTTGATGAAGGGACCTGACCAGTAACCTCTTGCTTCTGGGACAAGACTCAGGTTTATACAGGACATTTAACAAAGATGATTTTCAAGGTTACATAGTTTTGTGTGTGTACATGTTTATGAGAAAAGAAAGCACAGCCACAAGTGGATCCACCATACAGTAACAGAAAAACTGACTCTGCAACACAACCCAAATCTCTAGGGAGTACTGCAGCATATGGTGCTTATTTTTTTTAAGTTTTGCATTTAAACTTATAATTTGTTTTAAGTTATTGCATAACATGTACGATTTGTGTCAGTGTTTTTCTTTTTTTTATTGGTTGCTCAAAACATTCCAATGATCTTGACTTATCATATATCATACATTTGATTCAAATGGGGTATGAATTCTTATTTTTACCATGTGTACAGGTTGCAGGATCACATTGGTTACACATCCACGTTTATACATACTGCCATACTAGTGTCTGTTGTATTCTGCTGCCTTTCCTATCCCCTTCCTATCCCCTCTCCCCACCCCTCCCCTCCCATCATCTCTCTCTACCCCATCTACTGTTAACTCATTTCTCTTTCTTTCCCCTTTCCCCTCACATCCTCTTATATGTAATTTTGTATAACAATGAGGGTCTCCTTCCATCTTCTGTGCAATTCTTATTTTAAGGTGTGTTACCTTTGCTATATAAAAGAGGGGGAGGTATATTCATAAGTGAGAAAATAAATTCACAGGCAGAGAGGACCACACAACTGAATGTTCTACAGTGAAACATCCAAAGATATTTCTGTTCCCATAAGTTCCCTTCTTAATTTTCAGAAAGTCATCTAATTATTTTCAATGGGTTGTAAAATAATTGTTCATCCAAATACCTGGTGTTGTAAAAGCCTCTCTTAAGTGCTCTGGAGCAGCAATATTAGTTTCAATTGAACATTAATCCAAAGAGTAATATTTCACTCTCTTAAACTTCAATGAAATGCACCAGTAGGAAATGCATCTTCAATATCCCATTCTACATCCTCATTCTAAAACTGTGTCCTGGACATGGATCTCTTTTCAAGTCCATTCTTAGTTAATTATTTAAGATTTTATGCTCATAAATAATTGAATTTTTTTAAAAGAATCACATTTGTTCTAATTGCCTCTGTAGAATAGATAGCACATCCTAAATTTGGGGGGTTTCCTCATACTAGGTTTAGATTTCATAAATATTTGCATTTTTATGGAATCCAATACACCAAGACGTTCATGATTCAAATTTGTAAGCAGCAAACTTTTGCTATTCCAGGCGTTTATATAGACATCTATGGTTGACTGAGGTCCTAATTGATCTGCCTCTACAATTGACATACTACTGTCAATGGGAGTGCCGGAAAAGATTATTGAATATGCAAATTAACAAGTCAATATCTGACATTATAGCAAGCTCAGATTTGACTATATGCTAATTCAGTACAAATTTACTTCAGTTCCTGCTGTGTGGCTGTACTGAATTCCCGTATGTGGTGCAAAAATGGCAGAGATGCCTAAGACATAGTGCTTACTCTCATGATATTCATTGTCAACCAAGGAAGATAAAAGTGTGATAGGTAATTATGATTTTTAGAAAAATCTTCTAACAAAATTCTATGTTGTCCAATGTTTTGTGGAAACACAAAGTATATGGCTGAAAGCAGGCTTTTATCCTATTATCTATAGTTATTTTCATCCTGATACAACATAAATATCGCATGTTTATCCTGACATCAGGAAAGCAATCAACATTTCCCTCATTTCCTGTCTTCTAACCATTACAGTGTCAGTTCAGAAGAACAACAGTTCCAAAATCTGAATTCAGATGAGGCATTTCCTAAATGTCTTCTTGTATTTTTCTTCTTCTTAAGTTTGGGGTCCCAGTGAAACTTCCTGAGATTCCGCAGTTATGTGAGGAGAGTCTGAGCACAGTTCTGGAAGACCCTAGCCTAGGGAGCACAATCTCTCCTTCTCATGATGGCATGTGGCAGTGTTGATTGGGACCTATAAAAACCCCTGGTGAGCAAAAGATTTTTAATTTTCTTCCACAACCCAGACCTATTTCCAAAAATCAAAGGTTTAAAAGATATAAAGATTGCTTTTTTTAAAAAAAAGCCATGAGACTTTTTTTTTTTACTTTAATAGTTGAAGTCATGCATAGCAGCTAGAATTAGATCCACATTCAGACCCCCTGAACTTGTCAAGAGAAGACTTTACTTCTCAGTATTCCCTCTGCTCCAGGCTCTTGCAAATGCTGGAGACAGATATCCATCAGACAGAATCTGCTCTTGACATTTCTTGCAACACATGAAGTATGTGTTGCAGGTGCCCTGGAAGACCTATCTCAGTGTTCACTGGGGACAGAAAAAAATATCCAATAGGCTATTGGAACTGGGAAACTGAGTCCCATGAAGCTCATATACCCTGCACTGCTTAAGACAACACTCCTTATTAATGGAAGAATAAAGTCATTTTCTTTGCCCTCCCATTAAGATTTATCATCTATGTGTTCCTAAGAGAATGTGAAGCAAAATCAAACCTGGCTTGAGGAGAGTTACAAAGCAGTTGGTAAATGAAAACAAGATCATTCTCTTAGAATTTTAGACTCTATTTGTTAAACTTTTAGAAGTCTGTTTAAATATTCACTTTGTGCTTAGTAATCAAAGTGTTTTTAAAAAAATATTCACAAGATAGATATCTCAATTTTTAACCATTTGACTAAAATATCTTTTTTCAATATATTTTCTTAGGATTATGAAAAATATTTGGGGTTGGGGTGTGTGTAAATTATTTTTTAAGTTAATAAAACTTTGGAGAAGTGATTACTTCAAACAGTTTTAAGGGCAAAAAGATAACATGAAATATGTGAATGCTGGATTTTAATTCGGTTCTGTTTTGCCCTTCATCATTATGATATAAAAATCATTCATGCATTTTTATCAAATTTCATTTTACACTGTATTAACCATCTGTTAGATGTCTATTTTGATGCATAGCTTTTTCCAAATTCATCATTTAAGAACATCTCTAAATTGCAAATTTGCAATGACAATTAGAAAATGACTGACTGAAATGCACTGTGGAAATATAGAATTTTGGGTTTTGGCCACAGGATGATGAAAATGGAAGACTTGCACAATGTACTTCTGGTCTGTCCTCTGGATTTCTAGCAAGAACTACCACCCTGGGAAACACAATTAAACAGAACAGGACTAAATACTTCACCAAGAAAATGTGATTGTGTGTGGTGAAATGGAGCCTCACAACTGGCAAGTTTATAACTTTGAGAAGTCACTTCAATGTACATGAACAGAACACCTCTGGCCTATTTCCCCCTTGAATACCATCAAAAGATACTTCTTTAGGGCCTCATATACGCAGGGTGCCCACCCCTCAGTTTTATGCAGAGCTTATTGAAAGATTTGTTGGAGGGTTTTTTTTTTTTTTTTTTTTTTACTACTGCCTTTGGGGACTGTGTTTCGTATTCAATGTGACAAATGTCTTACTGATAGCATGGCTGCTATGACCATAACTACTTTTCTTTCCTCCAAATGCTGCCAGTGAGCCATTTTGCTTGCTAGAAACTCATCCTTATTGCACCAATGCTTTAGTGAGATACTTATTTAGCAACTGCAATTTTTTTCCAGTTAATACTCTACCAACAGCATCTTTTAAATTCTGTATCAGGTCCTCCATCCAGATTTTCAGAGTATGTATGGTTTTGTTTTGATGTGCCATCCTGCCTACTCAGTCCTCCTGCACAGTCCTGCCTCAATTAACAGAAGACTGCAGAGATTCCCGAGCTGGAATAGCTGTGATTTGTGTTCAATCTCCCCAGCAGTGCTGAAGAAACTTTTTCTTTTTTTTTCAAATTCAATTCTTAATACTCAAGTGCAATTATTCACTGAAGACATTGCAAAGTGCAGTGGGTTTAACAGTTATAATTTTTCACTTCATAAAAATACGTAGGTTCTGGTGATGCAATACCATTTACTTTCTTCCTTTTTCTGTTCTTTTTTCTTTTAGTGTTTTAAAATGAAACCTGCCTTTAGTTTCCCATACATTTGGCTTACACAAAATTTATCATCATTTATTTATTTATTTACTGAATAAATAAATTGAACCCAGAGGTGCTCAACCACTGAGCCTCATACCTAGCTCTTTTTTAAAAAAAAATTTCATTTAGAGACAGGGTCTCACTGAGTTGTGAGTGCCTCTCTAAGTTGCTGTGGCTGGCTTTGAACTTGCAATCCTCCTGCCTCAGCCTCCCGAGCTGCTGGGATTGCAGACATTCACCATGGTGCCCTGCTATCATGTCTTATTTAAAAGTTCCTTTTTCCTGTGCCCCTCATACAAATAAATGTCCCAGGAACTATTTTTACATATTTTGGTCTCTGTGTCACACAGTGAATACTTTATAGGCACTGTCACTGATGGTGACACAGAGATTAGGAGTCTGAACTAGGAGTCTGAAGCTTCCCTAAAGTATACTTTGAAGTCATTTCCTGGGGTTTGGCTATCTCCCCACTCCCAAAGTACCCTAGTGGCAAAAGGCTCATGGTAAGTCTTCTCAAGGTTGGGGTTGGCCACCCAAGTTTTTCTCTGCTTTCCTCCCTTTATTCCTGTTTCTCTCTTTTGTAGATAATCCACTCCATCACCCCTCCATCACCCCCTCAGTGGACTTTTAAAAACTAAGTGTTGCCTCACATTCTGGAGCAGGGGTTCAGGAACTATGCTAAACCATTTCTGTCTTTTTTTCCCCCTTACTTGCTCATTTTTGAACAGTTTTTGCCCCAAACATCTTCGCGCAAAATATGCCAGCTGCTCCTAGACCTGAGACTCAGAAGACTTCCCCTTCCACCCTCGTGTCACAACTTCTTGGTGTCTAAGTTACCTCAGTTTTATCTTTATTAGTCTTCAGAAGAAGAAGAGAAAAAGGCTTATTCTCTGCAGTCATTGTCTCTATTTTTAATGTCCTCCATCTTGTTTCTTCTTGCTTTGCTTATTCTTCAAAATAAATGACTTTCAAACTGAAATACAAGTGATTATTTTCCACAGTAACTGGAAGTATTGGAAGTAGATATTAGAGAGAAAAATGGGTTATGTATGTGGGCATGTCCATTTGTGGATTCAACAAACATTAACTGAGCATCTACAGTGTGCACAAAGTTGTCTCAGCCCTGGGAATAAAAAACAGTAATGGAGATAGAGCTCCTGCCCTCAAGGAATTTACAGTATTTTGGGAAAGACTAAGGACAAGGAAATTAGAAACCATGACACTGACTTCCAAGCCTTAGAAATAAGCAGAGGTACCAGTTGAGCCTTGGGGCAAGCTGCTCTCTGTACTTGGGGGGCACTTCCAGAAGAGTAAGAAGTAAATCAAGTCTAAGGTGTATTAGAACGACTTCCGTATGAGAGGAATGATGGCAAGTGTCTTCTAGCAGAGTCAACAATTTGTGGCAAGGTCAAGGGAAAAGGGGATATCATATCCCTTAGGAAAACCCAAGTGCTTCCCAAAGGAAAGCTCTGAGAGCCAACGTCAGGGGAAGGGGGTGAGAAAAGTCACTGCAGCCACTTTCAAGAACCAAGGGTCACACAACTCAGGAAAGCTGACTGCAAACCTACTTTATACCATCGTAGACCAGTTCCATACTTTTTTCCAACAAACTCTTAGGTAAAACAAGCCTCCAGTCAGTTTCAGTCATAAGGCAGATCTGTTTCAGTAATTAAAATGCCCTGTCCCTGGGTGTAAATGTCAAAATTGTTACTACTCTCTCAGTAGTAACCAGGGCTGGTAGCCCTGGCCTGAGAGGAGGGTGTGGTTTGCTTCCCTCTAACTCCAGCCCTAAGCTTTTCTTCTTCCTTCTCATCCCTGTTTGTTTTGCTTTTGACCTGACTCCAGCATTTAGGAATGGAAAATTGAATTGGTTTGCACTGGATTTGGTGACAGCATGCATGGGGCTTGGTACATGTTTAGGGTTGACATTTCTTGGAGGAGCTTTTGGGTTCCTTCTGGATGACCCAACTGAGCACAGCTAATTACTTCCCCCCCCCAACTGTGGGCAAAAGCAGGTGAGCAATTGCCCCTTCCATTTAAGTCCAATACTCTTCTTCTATTACCACTGCTTCCCTCCTAGAAACTCTGCTGGATATAATTTAAACATGGCTCCAGGACACTCTACTACTGCACCCACCACCCCCACTTTCCTGTGAGTGATGTGTCTAGTCAGCACCTCAGTGAACTATCCTGACTCCCTTTCCTGGAGGTGTGGCCAGTGCCCAAGAAAGCTGAGCCTCTGCCCTGCTGCCTCAGCCTAAGCTTCCACCTCTTCACCGTGGGATCAAGATACCAGGTCATTGGGCTTTACAACTTCCAAGGGACCCTCACCAGCGAAGTGCTCTGTGTTCCCTTCAGTTTAAGGTGATGGGGAACGTACCCTTCTACCCCCAAAGAAGAGGAGCAAAAAGATCACACCACTGCCAAGAAACTTCTCCAAAGTTCCTTTTTTTTTTTTCTGGGCCTGTGATGTTGTATGCTCTTCATGTGCATGATGAACTAAGGTTCAGAAAATTGACTATGAATGTTTTGTACGCCTTATCTCCTTACATGCATGAACTGTTAGGAGACATTTTGCACCTCCTATTTTTTGGTGGTCTTTTACTACACCTCAGTGAATTCATCCTGTGTTGGAATCTTGTTATACATGTTATTTATATAATGAGTTTAGGCTTTATCTTGGTGAGGTGGACAGGGAGGCTTGAACTTGCTTACTGGTCCTGAAAGTGGTGACAAAGTCATAAAACTGAGTCAAGCAGGCATATCTTTGATACTCCCAATCACTCCCTACAACTGTCATGGATAGGAAAGGATGGGCTTCTGGTTGTCAGCTTCTCCAAATGCAGCCTGAGAATAAGGGGCAGTGAAAACTAAATCTAGGTAGACCAGGATGAGGAAGGCAGGGGAGTTTTCCATACAAAGGACCAAACAGGCAGCTCTCCATTCTCCCTGATATGAACATCCTTTCCTCCCTTTATTACCTTCAGATAAAATGGGTGAAAAACATGACTTATTCGAATATGAAATGGGAATACAGGATTGGGCTGGGAGTAGGAAAGGTAGGGAGGGAAAAGGCATTCTTTGGAACCTCAGATTCTTCCACATTGTTGGCAGAGTTTCCCCAGCTACCCCAACATATCCACTGTTGTCCTTTTTCATAAAATCATCACTCTTCCCTTGTTTTAGGAGCAAGGGAATAAAGCTGCCCAGAGCACTTCCTCACAGGGAAGAGAGTGCCCTGGTGTGATTGGTGGCAGCCACCAGTGTGTCCCTTCCTCCTCCATCTATCTATGATTCTCTCTCCTTGTATGTAAAATAACGTTTCCATCACTACAGTTTTTCCCACTCCATTTCTAGTTTTCTTCCTCTAAGTTGCTATCTCTTTGCCATTATCCACATTTGTCCTTCTAGACATTTTAAAGCATTTTTTACTTGTCTATAGCTCTGTGTTTTTTTTTTTCCTACCAGTTTGCCAGAGTCAGGATTTGAGTGTTTGTCTCTTACTTTGATCACATATTTTCTATGTGATGGCCAAAGGGGCATCATTTTCTCCATCTAAGGGACACATGAATCACCCTGTCTCCTTGAAAACCATCCGAGTATCCTGCTCCCAAAATTAGCTGCCCCTGAATCCCTGCACCTCTGCACATTCTTGCATGACAAGAATGGCCTCTGAAGGGACCAGGAGCCTTGGCTCATCCTCACCACCAGCTGGCTCTTCATTCTCCAGCTGGTAACAACAACAACAAAAAATTGCCCACTGTCTTTTCCATGAACCCCAGAGTTATTAGTAAACTCCCCTAGGAAGTCTCTTTAAAGGACACCCACACCTTGCCCACTTGACTCTAGAAGCACCCCCTCCCTCATGTTTTCTTCAGTCCTTCCTTCCCTTCTCAATAGTGATTTTCTCAATAGGAGAAAATAAAGCTCTCAATTGACTTTGAATTCCTACCACCATCAGAAGTTTGGCATGAAATAAAGCTCAATAAATGTTTGTTCGATAAAGTGGTTTTCATCGATGATGTCAGACCAAAAAGTTCTGAAGTGTTTTTATGTGTCTAGTAAATCAGAGAGGAAAATTTGACTAAAGCATGAAGGAAGGGTATAAGGAGTTGAATGTACAGGTAAGAAAAAAGCAGATGTATACTTGGCTCTTACTTTAAGGCATGAATTCTAAAGCCAGAGCAGTGTCTCAAAAGTTTCAGACACTGAGTCAGCTGTGAGTTCTCTACAACTCTGTGGTTCACTGTGAGAAGCCCCACAAAGGTACAGATCTCCTATAATGAACAAATCAAACCAACCTCAGCCCCCAGTCAATGGACAACTGTGCACAGGTTTTACATAAAGCGCCCCCCCCCCGCCACGGTGGTGACCTGAATTGAGATGGGACCATTTTCAAGCAATGCAAGACCTTTTGTGGTTCCTCTGTCCCTGACCCATAGCTTGCCATGAGAAAAATCCAGATGGAAATGCCTTTGAGGTTCTCTACATTGGATTAAACAAGAAAAAGCAGACATTGCAGTGTGATTCACCAAGTGCTCAATGGATACTAATGGAAATGAGAAGAACACTGTATTCCAGAACAATCTTGAGAAACTTCCCCCCCTCCATTGGTATTCACTGCATCATAGCAACAATATAGAGGAGAAACAGTCTCCAACACTTGGGTACTCTTCTTTTGAAGACCTGATCAACATCCACAAGTTTCTTCCAATGTCAACTCTCTCTCCTCCCCACTGTTGCCCTTGGGAGCCCATCAGATGGAGTGAGCACAGAGGCCTGGGCCTGCACGCCAGGCCAAAGGCCAGGGACTGTATGGGATGGTTCAATGATTCCTTCTTGTACTAAGTTGAGAACAGTTGCCTGACTTCAAGAGTATATGGATGATGTACTTTGCAGGGGTGGGATGGAGAGACTCTGATAGGGTCTTGGGTGGCACCTAAACACCTGGAAAAGCATCAGTAATGAGTCTGAGTCATTTCAAATTTGAGGTGGTAGAGTAACTGGGGAGGTTTTGGTGGTCCCAAGCTCTCTGACTCTCACCCAACCACATTCCTCCTCCTCCACCTATGCTTCCATGTGTATCAGGGGCCTAACAGGGAGTGAAGGTGGGGAGGTTGGGAGTATTATGTGTTGTATATCAGGTATCTCTTTTTCAGGTATCTTTCTGATCCCTCAAAGCTAAGCTCTCTCTCTCTCTTTCTCTCTCTGTCTCTGTCTCTTACTGATTTCTTCAAATGCTACTTTCATCTGTGTTTCCTTCCATTTCTGTCCTCCTGTTTCTTTCTTAGTGTATTCTTCTTCTACTTTGTCTTTGTACAAAAGGGAAAAGTGTGGGTAGGAGTCTGAAAATGAGTGGAGTACTGGCCACATTGGGACAAAATATTGTTGTCTGCTAGAGTTTTGATTCCGCCCTTTGGTCCTCTCCCAATCTTTCCAGTGCTCTGATACAGAAACCTTTGTTCCCAATTTCTGCTGATATTCTTTATGTGTTGCTCCCTCCAACCTTTGTTCTGTGCTTTACATTTTCTCCTGGGGCTAATTATTTTGTTGTTATTCTCTGTTGTATCTCTGCTATTTGTTTTTGTATCTTGTGGTTTTTTTTTCCCTCTGCATTTCTATTTGTATCTGTTTATAGTTGCCTCTCTGCACCTACCAGATTCATTCTTTTGGGGGGACATTCTAGTTTATCCCCTTGAATTTTCTCTTTCATAGGTTGGACAGGACACAGAAGTGGCTAAGGTGGGGGATGAAAATCAGGAATGCGATTGGACACTCCTTAACTGTTCCCACGGATGTTCCAGTGAAACAGAACATAGGCAGGGGGAGGTTGGAGATCACTTGGTGTTCTGAACCTATGGTTCATTCTCATATTGCCTTTTTTCCTGAGTGCTCTTCTTTCTGTTTCCCAATTCCTAACACTGAGTGAACAGACACAGTCATGAAACCCAACCTTCTGTTGTTTTTCACATTGGTTCCAGATAGCAACTGCAAAAATATGACTTCCCTTTCCATCCATGGATTCTACTGTTAAGACCACGTCCAGAAAGCGTGACTTAAAAATCCAGCGAGTATCTACTTTGTCAGCTGGTTTCTTCTCAGGAGCTCCACTGCCCATTGCCAGCCATGTATTTGCTACAGTCCTCAAGAGTTTCTTCCCTACACCATCTAAGAGATTCACTCCCTAACTTAATTTACAAACTCAACTTCACTTCTAACATCTTGAAGGTACTAAAAGTTATTTTTACACGACTTAAAAAAATGCTTAGAGAGGAAAATACACTAGTTTTCATTCATTGTTGTAACCCTGGACTTCCATTTGAGTACCTGACTCTTCCTTGAGTTTTCATGGATGTATTTTGAATGACACTAAAATATTCATGTCCAATTCTTAAACTATTTTATGCATTGAAGTGATAAAACAGCTATGCAGAAGTCCTGGGAGGCAGAAATAATGAAGAATACAGAGTATAAAATCCTGGATAAGGATGGGGAGAAATCAGGAATATAAATTTGTGTGTTATAGAAGAGATTGGGTATTAGCTTGCCAGGTAAAGCAGAGCATTTGCAACTGAGGAATCCCACTAGATCCCAGGCACCTAGAAGTCAGTGACTGAGGAATGGAGGAGTTCTCATATTGTGCTTTCCCCAGTAGGCATAACCAAAACTACAAAGCAAGAAAAACTTCTGAGCTCTTGGCTAAAAAAAGGTGTTTTACAGATTCAATAAATAGTCACGGCAACAAACAGGGCCCATAAATATTCCTTTCAAATTAGGCATGCTTATTTACCATATACGGTCACATCAGCTAGAGATGCAGGATTTTCAGAGGAACATGCAGCAACTGGATGGTACCCTGAGGCTCAATGGGAGGAAATACCTTCCATAAGAGCCACCCAGGGGGAAGAGGAAGATGGCGGCGAGGGGGGTGCATTGCCCCCGTGTGCTGCTTCACTGTGTGGGAGTATGACAAGTCAGGACGGCTAAAGGCTATCTTGTTAGGAATTTCCAGCAATAGTGGGGTGCTCCGGAACCTGGAGGAAGGATTTCCATCGCACGAGGATCGGCTATGAGGACTCAAACGCGAGAGGTTTGTCGCACGGAGGGTAACACTGCTTATTCAGCAAATCGCCCCGCGGCTAGAGTCTGCAGCGTGCGCTGGGAAACGAGGAGATAGCGACGCAGGGATACAGCGCTGCAGTTTCTGCCAGCTGTGCAAGCACCGTACTCAGGGCCGAATTCTGGGTTCGAGACGGGGGAAGGAAGCGGTCCATCTCGGTTCTCCACACCGGTCAGACCACAGAGGAGGCCAGCGGCCACCATGTTGGAAAGCTGACGTCACCATCCCTGTTTTCGACTGACCGCAGCTCATTCAGCCATAGAACAGGTAATTTCAGGCTTCCATTCGCCTGTGGCTTGCAGACAGATTGCTCGGGCTCAGTGCCTGGGTGCTTCTTAGTGCCTGCTCTTATCGGAGCGAGCACAGAGCGCGTGGCGGCCGAGTTCCAGCTCCCGGAACCGCCCTGGCCCAGGGCTGGGGAGCCTGCGGAGGCTGCTTTTTGGAGTCTGCTCTTATCAGAGCATACACCGAGCATGGAGCGGCCGAGTTCCGGCTCCCAGAACTGCCCTGGCCCAGGGCTAGGAGCCC
>NW_026000196.1:14367832-14384874 GCF_001458135.2 Marmota marmota marmota
AATGGAAGGAGACCCTCAGGGTTATACAGTGGAGGGGGTAGAGAGAGAGGAGGGGAGGGGAGGGGAGAGGTGGGGAGGGGGGATGGTGGAGGATGGGAAAGGCAGCGGAGCACAACAGACACTAGTATGGCAATATGCAAATCAATGGATGTGTAACAGATGTGATTCTGCAATCTGTGTATGGGGTGAAGGTGGGAGTTCATAACCCACTTGAATCAAAGTGTGGAATATGATATGTCAAGGAATTTGTAATGTTTTGAACAACCAACAATAAAAAATTAAAAAAAAAAAGAGCCACCCAAAGGAGTCAACTGGGAATACATTGAAGATGACCAAATCAAGGACCTGGCTGACAGGGACTGATCCTCTATAAAGAATGAGGTAACAGGAAAATTGCTGGTGAAGACTATTGGACAGAGCAACACATGCAGCAGCCTACCTTGGACTTTTCTTTCACGAAGGAGCTCAACCTATGGACATTTGATCATTTCCTATAGCACAGGAATAGGGTTAGGCTAAAAAGTATGGCTGGAAAGCCATTCTTTGTCCCAGCCTGGAGCAGACATCTTCTGCTACTTCCTGGTTGCATATATGTCCTTTCAAGGCGTGAAGAGAAGTCATGCTTGACCATAATTTCTATGATTCTCCAGGGCAAGGGGGTCTCAGGCCCATGTCCATTCATTTTGGGAATGCTTGTTTTGAAGGGAGAATTTGTGGGTCTAGGTCAATTTAACTGCTCTTCAAAGCCCAATTTGGCATCTGGCTTGGCTGAGAACCAAATAAGGATGAAGATCTCAGGGAGCAACTCAGAGGGAGGAAGTCCAGTGGCTGACTCAAGGGACATGCAGTGCTGCTCAAATTCCCCCACCAAACCACAACTGCAACACAGTTCTCCCTCTGCCTCTGCCTTTCCCTTAACCCCCACATATTCCCGAGTGTGAGCTGGCCAGGGCCTAGTCAGGACCTAGTAAGGAGTCAGCCCTAGCCCTTCCCTTTGGAAAAATGCCCTGTTTCGATTCATCTTCTCTAGAGCAGCCTAACCATGCTTTATTCTATGTGTCTTTTCCTTCAGAAACTAGCGGTGAGAATGGAGAAAATAGGTGATACAGACAGTGATCTGTTCACAAGTGCCTGACCATCACGGCCTTTCTCTTTCCAAAGCAAGACTGGAACATTGGACTTACTTTTGGGAGAGGAACCTTGGCTCCCTACAGCCCATCCCAGCTCTGCTTCCTCTGCCTGGGCCCTCCCTCACCCCATCCCATCTGGGCCTGTTCTTTCTCTAGGGCTCTGCTCTGCTTCTTGTCTCTGGGGATCTCTCTTCCTCCCCTTTTGCTGTTCTCTGTTGTTCCTTTCTGTACTTTACTTTGTTGCAGGATGTTGATTCTGTCTCTACTGGTCAGTGTTAAAAATAATTTTTAAAAAATCTACATGGTAACAAAATAGGGACATAAGATTTAAAAAAAAAAAAAGCAATGGACATTCCAGGGAGGACAAAACATCCTCCTGCTCTGGCCTCTTGACTGAGGGGTGAGTTCATCAGCTGTGTGTTCTCCTTTCCCCGTTCCTTCCTTCTTGGATGCCTCAAGTCTCACTATACAGTATGGTAAAGAGAATCCTTTAAGGAGTGGGCTCCTTATTCATCACCCTCCATTTTTTTTGTTTGTTTCTTAGTTCTTCATTAGAAATAGCAAATAATTCCGAATTCAACTACTGCATTTAATCTTTAAAGTTAGGACCCTTGAAAATCCTCTACTCCTCCACAGGATGAAACCCTGTTTCATTGTTCCTGGGCTAGTTGGAGGACAGTCTGATTCTCTCCAAACAGCACTTCCATGAAAGGAGATACCAGCTATTGTAGTCTTTTCTTATGACTAACTCAGTGAGTCTGGGGTTCTAACTAGGTATCAGGGCATGGGGGACACCATATATTGCACTTAAAAATCAGGTCACAGGATTCCTTGACTGTCTTGTACATCCTCCTCAGACTGTGAGCTCATTAAAGGCAGAAGTTCTTGTAAGGCACGACTTGCATTCTTTTCTTACAGCAAATTTATCAATGGGATGTAATGGATGTCCTAGGGAACATGGATTCAAAGGTCACTAGTTAAGGAATAAACCAGGAAAATAAGGTTGAACAGCAAGCCTAGGCCCAAGACCCCAGGTCTGGGGATTTATGATTTGGGCATTTCCTAAACAGTTCTCTGTGTCTCTGAACCCCCATTTGCAAGCTCAGCATTTTAGACTGTGACTGGTCCCCTTTTAGAAGGTTTCCTTGATTCCTTGCTTTTTGTGGCTTCCTGAGCTTCTGGAGGCAGTGGAATGAGAAACATCCTGGATGGAGGTTTGGTGAAATCCTGTTAATCACCTGACTCCTTATGAATAACCACCAGCTTATTGAAAGATACATAGTCCTTGACTCCACCTTCTCCACTTTTGTTACAATGTCTGAGGCTAAGATTAAACTTTTTCCAGGGAAGAAACTCCTCTGAGTGCTGTCATCCTTCTGCTTCTAAGAAAGAAGGTACTAGAATTTGAAATATTGAAGTTAGGGGTTTGTGAATGGGAAGGAGGGAGCAAAGGTTTTCTTAGGGCTTTTTGGGAAGCAGAGCCTGTCAGCAGGAGGAAGGAATGAAGGTAGGAGGGGGAATACCCAAGTGGGCCTGGGTCTGGCCACTAGGTAGGTTTCAGGAAGAGGATGAATTTTATGAAAAAGCAGCTGGGAGTCTGGGGCCCAGGACTATGGGTCTTTGTGTCCAGTGGAGCAGCTCCTGAGAGCAATTGCTGGGCACTCTGTATGTGCTTCCATTTTCATCCCTCCTCCTTAAAGGATCTGTGCAGATTGGTACAAAAGAGTCAGCTAAGTGAGAATTTTGGCACATCACTTAGCTCAGAAGAGACTGTGGCCATTTCATGCCCAGCCAGGCCTCCACTCTTGAGTTTTTTTTCCTTCTCTTAGTCTTCAAACCTAATTCAGGGCCTACGCCTGGCTAGAGGTTGCAAGATAATTGGTAGTCAAGGCAATGAGCCACCATGTCGAAGTCAAGTACCAACCTACACTTCTCTGAATCATAACAGAATCCTGTGCCTCCCATCCCAGGTAAAATGTGCCAAGCCCTTTCCCCTTCTCCCCTGAAAATTTCTCATTTTTCATTTTCTGTCTCTTTCAGCCACAAAATTCAGAAGAATTTGATAAATTTTCTTGGCAAGCTGCCATCTGGGGACAGAGTGTGGCCAGGTGCTTCCCTTTTGGGTCCCTGTCCTCTCTTCTCCCTCATGTGATGGGCTCTCTGCTATTCTGGGGGCCTGTTGTACCCCTACCATTGTGACACTTGCCCCTGATCGTATCTCCCACCACTGTTTTTATTTCTACTCTCAGTGTTGCTTTCTGTCCCTCTGTCTCTGGCTGCAGATAGAACCATAAGGTATTATTATTATTATTTTTCTGACTCTCCAGTATCCTGGGTTATCTAGGCTTCTGAGTCAGATGGGATCAACCTCCTTTTGTGTTCCTCCTCAGTAAACAATGGGTTAGAGACTTGCCGGATGGTGGCTTCCTTGAGTGCCATAGGCCCCAGCTGATTGCTATACACCCTCCAAGCTGAAGAAAGGATATCCTTTTTTCTTCCTCCTTGGAATCAATATTTTCTTTTTTTTAAAAAAAAGTATTGTACTAAAATACACACAGCATAAAAACTATCATTGAATCATTTCTCAGTTATTTCTGATGTCAAAGAAGCACCATCCTGGAATGGTGACATTCCAGCTTTACACCCCCCACTTCCTGCTCCTCCATGACAGTCTCATAGTGTCCTCACTGATCATCATCTAGGATGTCACCACTTTCTTGGGACCAAGCCCTTGGTCCTCTGCCCTTCAACTGGGGATACCAAGGAGGCAGTTTCCAGACACAGTCCCAGCCCCAGTAGGCACTGACACCCCCAAAGCTTCAACCTTGAGGTCTTCGCTGCTCCATCCCAGATTCCCATGCTGGTCTCAGGAAGCATTTAGCTCTTGTCCCACATGACATCCTCAGAATTCTTTTACACCCTTAGGGTCATTTGTATTTTGGGATACATTCCACATTGAACATACAGTCCCAAAGATTTTTCTTGGTCCCTACATTACTGGAATAGTAAAAGAAGATACTCAAATTAGCAACTCCTCTAAGACTATGAGGTCTTAATAGGAAGAGGCCTTGCTCATTTCTTGCCTTCTCTCAAATATTTCCTAAGTGGATTTCTAGTAACATTTTGGCTATCTTTACTTTTGCAAGTGTTTGTAGTCCTCTGCGAGGTGCAATATGGGAGAAAGATATGAGTCTTGATATCTGAGGACTAACAAAGGCCCCAGTGAATATTTATGACCATCACCATTTCCCACATTATTAAGACCATTACTTTTCCTGGGATAAGGTAAGAAATTTGTTATATCCCCAAAACCAAGTTCAAGTTAATGGCTATGGAGTGCTATGGAATGAGAAAAGAAAAAGAGATCAGATAAGTAACAAGGCTTTTTTTTGTGCCACATACTCAATTGTGACATTAGATGCAAGTTCTGGGCACCTTCTTTTGAGGTCAAAGCCAAGGGGCCTCTATTCCAAGGCAACAGAAACTAAAGAGCACAAGTGGCATGTCTCCCTCCTATGGGTCAAATAGTCAAAGCAGCTGATCCAGAGAAAACCACCTTGGGAACCTGGCTGAAGAGGAATTCTGGATCCCTGAACTAGGATGCTGTTCACTTGTTGAACTGGATTATGATTTGTCCTTTTCCAAGTGCTTAAATATCTTCTGTTAGTGCCTGTTCCCAGTCTCAACTCCCACAAGGGACCTTGGAAGCATCTTACAGCTTCAATTCTCACAGCTCTGTATTAAAACAAAAAGAGAGAGAGAGAGAGAGAGCTCTGAAGAGAGGAGCTGAGGAACTTCAGTAGAAGGGCCCCCTAGACCCTCCTCCCTGTGGAGTGTTGGGGGTAAGGTGAAGGGCAGGCTCACACAGTCTGGAACTGACCAGGATCTCAAGAGCAGCTTGGCAGGGACTCCTGGCCCTTCCTGTGCATACACCACCATGCTTATTCCATGTAGTATCTGGGTAAAGAGGAAGTGTTACTTCCTTCTCAGACTGATTGTCCTGGGGTGAGACAGCATCCCTTTGAGCCTCATCAGAAATTATGTTATAGAGGTGGCTGAGGTTAAGAGGAGAAGAATGAGAATCTCACCAGAGAGTGAGAAGAATCTGAGAAATGGCCTTGTTCTCCCACTCCTCAGCCAGGAACAGTCCTTTGTCTTTGAAGTCTATTATCCACTGATGCTCCTATCAGTGGGGAAAAGGCTATGGTTAAAATGTGGATCTTTTCTGGTGAAAGAGAAATAAAGTCATCGTTTGTGGGCCCTCTTTCCTCATTTCTTGTCAGTGCCTCCTTGGGGCTGGGAAGCTGATGGGCCTCCTTTCACAAAAGGGAAGGAGAAGCTCAAACAACTTCACCAAAGGCCTCTGGTCTGCCTGGTTGGTGGCCGGGCGGGAGGGAGGTTCTGAAATAACTCCCTGATTCCCCCCATGTGGGCTCAGGACTGGTCTAGCACAGGGATCCCGGTAGGTCCCAGAGGTGCCTGAATGGGTTAATCTTTTTCTCAATCTCGAGAGGTCTGCAGCACCCCCCTGGGCCCTGGTTTTCTTGCTGTGGCCTCCCCCTTTTTCCTTTATCTATATTGCCAAAGAGGCATGTCCTAAGAATAGAAGCAGTGGGGAAATACTAGGTCACAGCTCTGCATCCCAACCATTCCTGTGTTCCCATTCCCAGGAGGAAAACTTCTCTTGCCAGACCTGCCATGTGGTCAATTCTGCCACCCAGTCTCCCACAGGCTGCTGTCTCCATCTGAGGCCTCTGATCCTTTCAAACTCTATAGTCTTTGGGTGTAGCCCAAGTACTCATTCTGCACTTTTCTCCTTGTCTTAACATTACTCTGACTCTGGTCCCTCCCTGGATGCTCTTTTCTCTTTCTCCTCTCCCATCTCCTCTTGGGTACATGATGACTTTTTTTTTTTTTCATCACAATTTTTTGGTCTTGCAGTGTTCTCTGCCCTTCTCTCTCTTTCTGTAGGTATGATCTCAAAATTATTTTTCTTTTTCTTCTCCAACTCTATCACTCCAAAGTCTTCAGTCTGTGGATATTTGAGATTCATCAAATAACCCTCTGTTTGGACCTATTTCTCAGCCTAATGGGGATGAGCCAGTGCAGAACCAACAGAGAAGGGGCAGGTCCTTACCTTGCTGTTCTCCACTGAAGCACTTCCTCCCTCCTCCCCACACCATTGGATTGTGAGAAAGCACCGTCTTGGTGACATTCCAATTTCATACCCTACCATCCTGCTCCTCTGTAAGCTCCCCAAGAATCCCCACTGACCATCATTTGGGATGTTGCCATCTTCTTGGGACCAACCTCTGGCCTCTTTTCTTTGCCCTTTAACTGGGGATACCAAGGAGGCAGCTTCCAGACAAAGTTCCAGCCCCTGTGAGACTGACACCCCCAAAGCCTCAATATTGGAAGCTTTCCTGCTCCCCTCTCCCTGAGTCTTGTGCTGGTCTTTGGAATTCTATCCTTTGTCTCTGATAACCTCACAGGCCATCCTCAGAATCCCTCACAAACCTAGGGATCCCAGCACTTGTGTACATTTCCAATGGCTATCTTGGAGTTCAGTCCCATGGACCCAAACAACCCGAGTAGTTTCCTTTTTCTCAATATCAGTTCTGCTCAAGGTGGTCAGGACCCTGATAATAGGAGTGTGCTCTTCTTTTAGACTATGAACACCTGGAGTGGACAAAGAATAAAGTTTCCAACTTCCTGTGAATTTTTCAGGGAAAATTCAGTATTTCCTGATTTCTATGACACTTATGGAGGATTTTTAATTGTTGAGATTCTCTCAGTAATTGTAGTTTTCTGTGAGCATGAGAACTATGGGGTATGTATATCTGAGCCATCAGCCTCGTAGTATTTCTGTTTTCATTCTCAGCATGTCAATCTGCCCTTTTACACTGTGGAGGAAGTTCCTTGAAGGCAGGAAGTTTTTCTCCTTCATCTTTGTATCACCACTGCCCAGAAAAGCTCAACAAATATTTGATAAAGCAATGAGCTTATGGGGTGGGGGTGAATTCTGAACAAATATCAGAGGAGAGTGGCAACAGGGAAATCAAAAGGGAAGTGAGAGACACCCTGGCCAGGATGCCATGGCTGCCAAGATTTCTGACAGTTGGGCTTCTGAGAAGTTGATTTGCTGGAATAGTCTTCTGAAGAGACTTCCCCACAAAATCCTTTCCTGCTGGTTCTCCACACATGTGAGCATGCTCCAGCAGCAATGCTGAATTAGATGCCCAAGATGTCCTGCCCAAAGAGAAGCCCTAGATCCAACTCCTTCTGCTTGGTTGGTGATCGCTGAGCAATGCTGGTACTCACGGATTATCTTCTGTCAGACTATACCACTTGCCCCAGACATCTGATTTCAGTCTCTATTCCTGCCCATGTCCCTGTCTCCACTCAGAGGATTTGGCATTGAAGCAGCAGTGCTGGCCCGGGGGAGCACCAGGGATTCTCTGGGCCCAGGAGACATAACCCCATGGAAGATCAAGGAAAGAAAGAGCGGTGGTTGTTCCCACTGGGGTTTCCCAAGCAGGTACTTTTGGGGAAGTGGAATGTGCTTTGTACCCCCATCTGCTGCCTATGCCCTGCTGTGTCTTAACCCACAATTCTGCAGGCAGCCTTCCTCTTCCCCCTTGGGAGTCACTTCTGAGCATGCACACCACCCCCCAACTCACGTCCAACCCCTGGGCTTCCTAGGAGGAAGGCTGAACTAGGCTAAAATTTGGGGAGTTCAAGAAGGCCCCTAAACTGCCGACCCTCGCCTGGCTCCATAATGGATGCTTGACTCTCCACCATTAGAGGAATGTTTCTTGGCCACTGAGCTGATTGCTGCTAAGCTATAATTTGTTTTTGGAAAGTATGTCCAGTCCTCATCTTACCACTCTGTATTACCAGGGTCCCTTCTGTCCCTTGTTTCCAGGACTGGGGCTTCTGGGAGAGCTGAGGGAAGGAGGATGAGAATACAAAGAGAAAAAGGCATTCTGGGCTTTCTATCCTACTTCTTTCCTGCCTGTGCCGGCCTCTCATGTTCCCTGCCTCTGCCTTCTCTCCTCATCCATGACCTGGAATAGGGCCCATTGCCACCTGTCAGTCTAACCAGCTGCTACTTCTGATCTGACTTCCCCCAGATCTCTACCACTCTCTGCTCCCTTTTCCTCCCTTACTTGCCTCTCCTTCTATGCTCCCCATCATTTCCCCTCCCTTTGAGTCTCCTTTCCCCTGTCTTGCCACAGGTTGTATTCTGTCGGCCTTTCTATACTTTATCTTTGTAATTTTCTCTATTCTTTCCATTCCCTCAGGACACTTTGGCTTTGGGGGCTCTCCTTTCCTCATGTGTATTCATCTCAATTTTTCTTTCATTGAAAACTGAGGTACAGAAAGGTTGGATATGGTCAGGATAGATGGTGGGGCATGATTTCATGGAAAAATCCCAGACATTCTTGCTGCTCTTGCTTCTGCCACATTCCTTCTGTCCTGTGGCCTCTTTTCAGCTTCCTCTGGTCTCGAGGTCAGAGATTTGGTGCCACCTTAGCAGGGCTTCAGAGTCTACTATTGCTATGTCCACTGCCACACCCATTCCTTTCTAGCAAATTTGCTTCTGATCAACCGCAGTCACCCTTTATATTGTACCTGTATAACTGTATAGATTTGTAGGTCTACACTATTTCTTTGTAGGGAAATGTATTGCTGCAAGCTTCCAAGCCCCCAAACTATTTGGTGTTGTTTTTGAACCCTTGTTCCTTCTAGTAGAGTTGAGGAACATAACGATCCCCTCTTTCTCCAGGTCCCAGAGCTGCTGCCTCTCCCCAGGAGTACAGGATAGTGAGTAAGGGAGAGGACCCTTCTAGACTGCCTCCCCTCCCCCACCTCTCCCAGTGGCAGTTGCTTCCGTTGGGTAGCCAGGCAGGGTTCTCACTTTGTTCTGGCAGTTGGCCTGCAGAACATCCACTTCTCCTATGTCGTTCCTATGTGCAGGACTCTCCAGAAGAATGGACTTCTGAATGGCCAAGCCCAGGCCTGTTCAGATCATGCTGTCATTTTTGTGCCTTATTGGCATCCTAATTTCTTGTAGTACTCTGAGCACCATGGAAGAAGGATCATTAAGGACTGCTTTGGGTGGGGTTTCATGCACATGGGAAAGTTCCTCCTTTGCCTAAAAACTACCCCTCATCCCAGATGTTGTCCTTTCCCAGATGTCTGATGTCCTACCCTGAAAGATCCGCTCCTGGGATGGAAGTCTAGCTCCTGTTAACTGATCTTTTCTTTGTGGAAAGACATTCCTCAAGCTGCCAGCATTCTTGTGTCTCCTAATATAAGTTATCAGTGTCCTTTTTAGACCAGTCCATGGGGTCGAGTAGGAAGAGCACAAGAGTCATGCCTGGTATATATGTGTAGGCTGAAAGGGGTGGACAAAGGATCTGAAAACACTCTAAAATTATCTAAATAGCTAGGAAGGATCCCAGACCTGAGGTGTCACCACTTCAAAGCTGAGGATGAACTTTTCAAAATCCCAGGTCTGTGAAGCTGGGCCACTGAACCTTGTTCCAGGAGGGCTCCTAATACTGAGGAGACATCTTGACACTCCAGTGTTCTCTCCTATAGAAACCATGACAGGTCCCTGCAAGTTGGAGACCTTCCCTGAACTCATCAATGCCTGGGAAGTGAAAAGGTTAAGAATGTAAGAATTAAGTTCTGTTTTCCTGGAACCTGAAACTCATGTAGAAGTTGAAAACAACTCCCAGAAATGCCCACTGATCATCTGGTTGCTCTATGAAAACAACCCCTCCCAGAAACCGTGCAATGATTGGCTATGCTGTATGTGAAGTCCCTGCCCTCTCCAAGGAAAGTATATAAGCTCTGCTTAAGCTGTTCCCGGGACTCTCTCTCTCTGCTCTATTAAAGTGAGCTCTGAGCCCCAGCATGCTGGACCCCCAATAAACCCTTTGCTGTTGCATGAGACAGTCTCTTGGTGGTCTCTTCCTCCAACGCTCGCCCGACCTTTACAGGAAGGAGGTAAGGGACGTAGCAGGGATGAGTCAAACCTGAAAAGTCAACACTCAATTTCTTCCCCATTCTATTTCCTAAACCTAGAGGACTGCTGTCTGGAGTGATGTGATGGACACAGGACATGAAATACAAGGTGCCTTTGTTTCTCCTGTCCTCACTCCCAAGCACTGCTTCTACACCCTTACTTATTCCCAACATTTCCTGTTAGGAACTATAAATCAGAAGAGACCCTTTGGGTGTGACTTTATAAGGCACAATTTTATGACTACTTCTGAGACTACTCCCTCTCTCTGGACCCTGCTTTCAGGAAGTTTACCTTGGCCTTGCTTGTCCAAGGTAGTCTCCCTGCCTTTTGTTCCTATTTTCTTCTGAACACAGCTTCTCCCTTGTTGGCTCAGCTGGTTGACACCATCTCTCCATAGCTTCCCAGTTGGTATAGGTTATAGGTGTATGAGCATGATGACACAGGCCCATCCACAGAGCCTCAGAGGAAACCAAGAGGCACCAGTCTCCAATCCTTTCCCCCTACCACTGGCCCAGAATTGGAAATAGCAAGGAGATAGTTCCTCAGCAGACTCTATCACTTGGTTTCTGGAGTTTTAGTTCTACCATTGCCACAATCCCTTCTTCCACTTCTAAGTTACTCTCAAGACCATTTCTCACCAGCTGCTTGGTGTGTAATGCTAGTCCTGGAATATTACACTCAAAAGATTTACTCAAGACCACACCCTGATATTTACTTGTGTCTTAATTCCAGGCTAAGATTATGCCAAATTGGTCAACTCTGTATCTCTTTTGAGCTCCTGGAGGGCAAGGCCCTGTTTCTCATGCATTTGTGGATCCTTCCTGCCATACTTCAGAAATTGGCGTACATGCCCAGCACAAGATGTTCTGAATAAAGTAATTACAAAAAGCCACACATTGATTAATTGACTTTCTTTTCTGAAATTAGATATAAAAAAAATCGCAGAAAACTTGAGACAATTCTGGTGTGCTCAGGGAGAAAGAGGAGATAGTGGAACAGACATGCCCATGATCACCTCAAGTTTTAAGCCTCAAGTTTATCTACCAGAGTAGAATAATTGGGACTCAGTAGACACAAGGCAGACTTTGAGGGAGCTTCATGGATTTTAGATTCAGAGACTCTTGTCAATTCTGAAACAAGTTATTATAAGTGATTTTTATTACAAAAACACTGGGAAAAAGATAAATTCCATCAGCCTTTGATCAAAGATGAATTTCATTCTCTGCCTAGATAAGGCTTTAGGAATTGTTGTGGAAATAAAACTAGGATTTAATGTCTTTTTCAACCTACTATCTCACACAATTTATGCTATACTCTTCCATTTTAGTTTTGTGTAGAGATATATCTGGGCTTGGTTCCTAGATTTGGCTTCAAAAGCTAGAATCTTAAAAGCTATTTCTAGGTCTCCAACTGCTCAAGTTTTGGGGTAAGATTAAAATGTGAGGCAATTAGTTTGGCAGTGAATGATTGTGTGTGGGCTCACAGGTGTGTGTGTGTGTGTGTGTGTGTGTTCACAAGTGTAATGGTTTGAGCTGTGATGTGCTTGTGCATGGGATCCAATGCTCTTTAAGATCATGGTCATAATGTCCTTACATCTATTGCCTTCCCCATTAGACATGAGCAGGGATTCTTTTCATATGTAGTGGCTAACCAGAGAATAGTGTTGAAAAAAATGTTAACATTTCGCCTAAGCAAAGAAGGAAAGAGCAATAAATGCACAGTGACTGACTTGGAGAGTCACTGTGATCTGTGAATTCTGCATCTCTTCTTCCTAAGGCAGTGCTCTTCTCTGTCCTCACCACTAGTGTTTGGGTTCAGACTACCACCAGTTCTCTAAGCCTTCCAAATCTATTACCATCACACAGTCTCCAAACTTGTCTCTCCAGAACTTGCACATCATCAAATTACTTAGGAGCTAAAGCTTCTGGGAGTTTCCATCACTCTGAGTCACAGGTGCACCTGTCTCTGCTTTCTCTCCGTCCATCTCCACCTTTCCTCCTTAGTTCTAGCTCCCTAAACTTCTCAAACTCTGCCTCATGCACACCATGTCCTTTCTTCTCCTCTATTTGATGAACTTCTAATCATCCTTCAAGGTGCAGGTCAAGTCTCCCCATTGTTGTGGGAGAGTTAGCATTATGCATCAACTTGGTTAAGCTCTATGACAAATCAGCAGGAAGCCAGGTAGGTGTTGCTGTGTGATTATTTTGCAGGTGTGTTTCACATCGATAAGTTGAATTTAGGTAAAGGAAATCTTTAATAATAAAGGTGAACCTCACATATAATCAGTTGAAGATTCTTAAAAGCAAAATTGAGGTCTTCTGGAAGAAGAAGAAACTCTGCCTTGTCTGCATTATGAACTCCAGCCTGAGAGATTCCAGCTGACGAGCTACTCTACAGATTTAAGATTTACCTAATAGACTCCATAATCATGTAATATGATTCTTTCCAATAAATCTTTATCCATCTGACTATTTCCTAAATTTGGTTCTCTGGAGAATTTTAAGTGATATATTGTCAATTACAAAACTGAGAAAGGAATCTTCAGATTTCATTGAGCACTGGCACATGTAATTTTTAAATAGCATATATTTGTCAATAAACTATAAATAAAGAAATTCTGCCTTATTTGTCTTTGTGTCTCTTAAAGCTGTGGTATCATCCTGTCTAAATTATTTTGCAGAGATGGAGAAGCAAGCATGGATATCATGGCTGTTTAGTTCCCAAAGCCAGAGGTGCTAGAAGTGTCACAATATTTTACTCCAGTCTGCCTCTGAGGACTTCTGCAGCTAGCATGCAGGAAATTTCAACTCAGTCATGCCTAGAGCTCTCTTCTGAGTCATGCAAGGATCCCTGGACCTCAAAAGAGCTTCAATGCATTGGTAATATCTGTTTGTTTCAAGACACTTATGTTTCTCCAATACCCATATCCTCATGAACATGGTCTTTTGGTCCCTTGGATGCAGAAGTGCTACAGCTTTTGTGCTGTGCATGAAGTCTAGCCTCACTGGTAAATCACAAATCTTCTCCTTTCTGAGGGCTCTTCATCTCCACTTCCATGAAGGCTGGCTTTAGTCTCCATGTGACATCCATCAATATTTACCTCTTAACTGTCTTGGTGGAGCTTTCAGTCCTTTTGATCAGTTAAAATAATCCCTTTCCTTTTTTGGAACAGGGAATTATAATGTCTTATATTAGTTTAGGATTTTAGTAGCTTCCTACAAAAATACCTGGAGTCCAAGATCCAAAGGGTCCAAAAAATTGCTTAAAAAGTTATGCTCATGTGATGATGATCCATCCATGTGTCTAATGAAACAGCTGTAACTTTTTAGAATGATAATGATTAAAAAGTGGTTGTGAGTTCATGTGAATTTTCCTCACCATTTATTTGCCTGTATTTTCTAAATGTTTTGTAATAAACACATATTACTTTGTTAATGTGAGAAACTCTTCATTAAACAAGAGGAGAGTCAGATGGCCAAAAGCAATTTTCTGGAGTCCAAAGACCAAGATTAAATTTCAGATATGCTGTATGACTTCTAAACTTCAGTTTGTTCCTCTACTACATTGGGATGGAATCAAAGTTTTTTTTTTTTTTTTTTTTTTTTCTGAATCAAATTAACTAATGCACATAAAGACATTGGATATCCTAGCACAGATTTTGTTTTGTTTTTGTCTTTGTTTTAGTACATGGAAGCGGGTTTTATTCCAGCTAGACTGAATTTAAGGGCAGGATTGAATTTCTTTCCTCCTTTAGTTCCACCATCTAGGAAGAGATAGTTCATGGAAGACAATCACATTGTTGAATGAATGTTGGTCAGATGAAGAATTTATTTAATTCACATCCCAACTCCTAGACCTGCTATCCTGAAAATTAGATCATTATACTGAACATATTCATCCAGGGTTTTTTAAAGATATATTTTAAAAACAGACTGGTTTTTATGTGAATGACAAAGTGTATGGAGAGCTTTAGAGACCCTGGAGGGATTGTTCTATGCAACTATCATAAGCCCAAACATATACGTGTCTGATTTTGTCTTTATTTGTATGAGTCTCTAATTATCTCACACATCATGTCTCTCTGGCTCCATTACAAAGTTACTCACATGCTCTCCATGAATATTTCTTCTTGAGATTTGCATTGATAGCAATAGAGAGACAATAATTGAAAGTTTAAAAAGTGACCAAAATTAAAAATGCAAGATGGCCCACATTTCATGTTCTCAGTGGCAATTTGTCCCAGGAGAGGTATATGCACTGTTCTGTGATTTTTGAAAACGTGACTGTGTTTTCTATTGTTACATATTGCAAGTGCCATGCACTTAGCAGCTTAAGAAGACACATGGCTAGGATCTCAGTTTCTGTGGGTAAGGGATCTAGCACAGTTTAGCTGGAGCCCCTGGTTCCTGTTCTTCAGATGTATAGTGAAGGTGTTGGCCAGGGTTCTGGTACATTTTGTGACTTGGATGTAAAAGGATCCACCTCCAAGCTCCACGGGCCATGGGCAGCATTCACCTCTCTTCTGAGGGCTGTTCCCTACCTTGAATTCCTTATCACACAAATCTCTACATAAAGAGGCTTATTCTATCAAAACCAGCAAGAGAGAAAGTCCACATAGTCTGTTAGCAAGATGGAAGTTAAAATCTTATGTAATGGTACTAGAGAATTCACATTTCATCTTCTCTGCCACATTTAATCAGTTAGAAACAAGTCCCAGGTCCTGTCTATACTCCAGGGGAGAAGATTATATAAAGACAAGAATGCAAGTGGGTGACAATATCCAGACCAGCCACTCAAAGACCCAACAACCACAGTGTTCAAAGGGATTGGTTTTAAATTCTCAAGATCAGCCATATATGATCCATTGCTGTCTTCTGCTGTGAGAATGGTGCTGAAAATACTGCTCTTGACACTGCTCAGTGCTCCTACTGAGTTTCCATGGAGTGACCGCTTTGAAATTCATTGCTAGGAAAAATTTAGCTTCAAAAGTTTTGATTTTTATTTTGAAATTAGTAATCATCAGCCCCATTTCCACATTGATGTTCTGGGGTTTAACTAAAACAACTATTGCTCTTACATGTTGTGCTTCACATTTGTTCCTTAATCTTTTCTTGCACATTTATTTTTATTTAAATTTTATAACTACTATGTCATTATGTATATTCTTATGGGAGGAAACATAAATAAGTGAAAGAAAACAGTGGTTTGGTAGGCTTCAATCTTAAGCATTGTCAACATGTAGCTGAAATGAGTTCCTGAATATTTGCCTGCCCACTGAATAAAGTATCAAAAATGTTTTGTATTTTACTTATTCTCTTAGCAAGTGAGAGGGCTAGAAGAAAGACAATTTAAAATTTATCATTGATTATATTTTGAAAGAAATCATTAGAATGAAGCCTAGGTTTAAACTGAGATCTTTGATTGAGTTAACTGAGACTGGGTTAGAGAGAGTTACCTGGTTTGGATGAGTGTCCCCCAATGCCTATGTGTTAAATGCTTGGTCTTCAGGGTGGTGCTATTGGGGGTGATGGAACGTTTCAGGTTTGTGGCCTTGCGAGAGGTATTTAAGTCATTGAAGGTGTGTGCTCAAAGGCATTTGTGAGACCCCAGTTCATTCCTCTTCCTCTTCGCTGCCTGGCTTGTGATGTAAGCAGTTTGCTTTACTGTGTGCTCCTGCCATATGATGTGCTGCCATCACCAAAGGCCCACATCAAATTGGCCACCAGATCTTGGACTAGATCTACTTCAAAACAATGAAGCCCAATAAACCTCTTCTTCTTTAAGCTTCAGATACTTTGTTATACTGATGGAAAGCTAATATGTGTCTCTTTCTCTATTTCCCCATTGACTATAAAATGCATATTCTCATGTCCTTAAATGTCCCAACAACACCTTCCTTTGGTTTTTGCAACTTCTTCATATCTATGACTCAGTCCAACTGGACCTTTCTTAATGTGCCCTTTTATTCCAAGTGATGTCCTTCAACAGCAGAGGCCCCAGACTCAAAATCACCAACTCATGTCTCACATTCTGGTCATCAGGAATCCCTTCACATTTTTTCTCTCTGCTGCTCTCCTGCCTTTCCTAATTGCTTAAAATTTTCCATCCTGCCTCTGGAATTCACAGTCATCATTAGCAAAACTCCAGGTTTTCACTTTTTTCTTACTATATTTGCTTTGTTTTTAGACCCAGAATCCAAAGACCACATATTGATTATCTCCTATGTTTCTGTTAACTACTTGAGTTCAGCAAGTAGTTCTTGAATAAATGCCCTTAGTTCCTTAAGCCTTAGTCCCACATTTCTTAAAAGGGGATTTAATGACAGTAACAACTGTCATAACAGGATTGTCAGCAAATAAAAGACAGGAAAAGTGCCTTAGAAATTGTGAAGTAAGTGCAATTGGTTATTCTTCTAATTTTTATTGACAGAGTTGAAGATAAGTTTCAAGTTTCATTTGTATTTTTATTTCTAGTACTTAGTACAGTGCCCGGTGTCTGGGCTGACTTCAGTGTTGAGACTGGATGATTAGACTCAGGTGTGCATAAATATGATAACAAGATAATTTCCCAAATCAGATCTTTTAGTGGAACTCTCTTTCTTCAATGGTGCACATCATGCAACATTTACCTAGTAAAAAATCAAAAATTTAATTTGGATATCTTAATTTCATTTAGAATTTTGAGGTTACTATTTTTCTAAGTTTTTACTTTTATTTTAGAATCAGAATTAAATGCAGAGAAACAATAAAACATGTTTTATTTTGGAAACTTTTGAAAGAAACAAATATAAATCATATCATTGCTTGATGATTTAAATACATGGAATTTATTATTGCTTCTTCCCCCATTTCCACTCTTCTTTTTTTTTTTTTTTA
>NW_026000196.1:14388921-14416723 GCF_001458135.2 Marmota marmota marmota
CAGGAGTGATTGGAAGCTCTGTTCAGCCGTGGGCCACTGGGCCTTTTCTGCCGGTGGTCACCGTTCCGCCTACCTGGCGGGCGCTGGGGGTGGGGGGCAGCTCTGCCCCTCAGCAGGCCGCTGGGCCTGCTCTGTGGATGGTCACAGTTCCCTCTACCTTGCCAGCGCAGGGGGAGGGGCTCCACTCTTCTTTGTTAAAAAAAGTCTACCATTTCATAAAATGTCCAGATGTTTTATGACATCTGCTGTATCAAGGTTGTTGATTTAGGCCCTTATTTTATTCCAGTTTAGCCAGTTCTACCAATACATGGCATCTTGAAAATATATATCCACCATGTTTGATATTAGCATCCCAAAAGTCTAATATTTTGCTGTGGGGGCAGTGGAGAAGGAAAGAAACCGACACTCATAAAACATTTCCAATATCACCTTCTGTACATACATTTCCACTGTCACTCATTGAAAAGAGCTGGTACATTCTGTATTATTGTACAGTTTACCAAGGGGGATAGTAAAGCTTGGAGCTTGAGATATTAACCTTATGCTGAGAAGGTGTACTATTTTCCACAGCTCAAACTTTTTCTACTCTGCTTCTAGAAAGTGACCAGAGGCATGGATTTCTCATTTTTTGTAAGGGTGAGCAAATAGTGTTTTATCCACTCCCCAACCAAGACACTCCACACTAATTATATTTGCACATACTGCAGGAAGCTTTCACTCAGATTACACTTTCACCATAACCCGATAACATCCAGTGCAAGGGGTTTATCCTCACTTGCATCTCAGCTCATTTCACTGTATTGAATTATGACCCCAGAAAAATTAGTGGTCTCCAGAGAAAAGATTATTAAGCTAAAATTAACAGACATGAGAAACCTCTTAAATATTGTCAGCTTTTGCAATTTAAAATTGCCATGTTTATTTGATATTGGAAAAATGCAAAAAGCAGCCTTGGTTTAACATTTTAACTTTTGGTCCCATCTACACCAAAGAAACTGCATTGTGTGATGTAACTTTAATCTCAGATAATTAGCAGTATTCCATTTTGTAAAACCAAAAATGGCTCTTAAATCATCATTAATCATTTTATAAAAGAAAATAAGTAATGTTTCTCAATGTGCTGCCTACTAATTGATGGGATGCATAAAATTTTCATTTCTTTAGATTTACATGAGCTTAAAATACCTTTTTATCTACATAAGGTAGGATGTCAAAACCAGCTTTTGGATTATTTTAAAGCTTACTAAGATCACAAGGCTTCCCTGAAAATATGTCCTATCTTGACAATGCATTAAACCTTAAGAAAAGTTTAATTAACAAATGTCAGAATGTGTTTCTTCTAAAAAAGTGATATATTAACAATTTGTTCCTATCTCCTGAATTTAACAACATCTTAACCCTTAAAGAAAAAAGAGATGTTTTGCATCTCAGCGTAGCTTATACTAACCAAAATTTGATGTTTTAGAATTAAAGTGTATATAGAATAATAGAATACAAAACAAAAGTTGAAGCATCCCATTGCTTAAGTCACTTTTAGATACACATTTTATCAATTCACAGACAGTTTATCTGGTTCATTTCATTAGATACTATTCCACTTGCAGATCTTTTTTACACAAAATGGTTGTGGGTGCAGAGCCAGGTTAGGATTGTCTAACACCTCTGAACCTCACTTTTATGTTCTGGAAATGGAGTTCACTTATCTACCCCATACATGTTTTGAGGCATGGTGGTGAGAAAAGAGACAAACAGACACTTGGGGAACTCTAAAGAGTCACGGTAAAGGTTTATTTTTATTTGTTTAGATGTTTGTTTCTTTAAATGATATACATATGGAAGAAAAAAACAAAGAAATATTAAACAAGGAAATATTTGCCACATTTATGTCTCCTATCTCTAATATTTAGATGTCTTTATTTCATTCAGTCTGTTTTTTTCTGCTCAAATACAAACACAACCATCAGTGTATTATAAAAACAAGGATTATAATAATGCTTTGCACCTCACTTTTCCATCAAGTAATCCCCCACATTATTTCCAATGATCTTTCAGTACTCCACATAGTGAATTTACTTAGTCAAATATCTATTGCATATTTAGCTCATTTCTATTATTGCACTGTTATAAAAAAATAAATGACTTGATGATAAACTATGTAAATGTACATTTAGACACATCTCTGATTGTTTCCTTATGATGGTGTCCTAAAAGTGAAATCGCTGAGTGAAAGGGCATAGAAACTTTTTTTGGATTTTGCAACAGATTTCCAAATTGCCCTAAAGAAAAGATTTTTTCCAATTTACACCATTACCCACGATGGATGAGAGCGTGGGCTCCCCCTACACCCTTGTCAACACCCTTGGTATTTGCATTATTTTCAATCTTAATATGATGTTATTGTTATTATTATGAATTTTTCAGCGTCTCTGGTATCATTCTCTTCCTTTTTTCTTTTTTTGTCCTTTCTCACCTACTTGGTGAGAAAATACAGGTTGTGAACGGGAAACTGTCACTCTTTGAACTAGAATTTCTTCCTCGGCTAGCTCAAAAAGCTATTTCATAAAGAAATGTTGTCCTTACTATAATTTTAAGCATCCCATTGCCAGTGGCCCCTTGTAGGCCTGAGGCCTACAAGGATGTCTGTGCAGCCTACGGAGAGCACTAATGTATGCGACATTTTCTTTTTATTCCCTTTGGCGACCTGTGCCTTTGGGATGTCTTTGAGGTGTTTGATGCTTTTTTTGTAGCTAGAGTTATTGATCAGGGGAGCAAAGGGGGAGTTCTAGCAGTAGCCAGGGGAGGGTTTTTACCTGATCTTGCAGCCAGCATCCAAGGGGTCTGCTTGCACTTGGAACATGCTCAAGAATCTTGATGTTCATGACAAAACAGACCCCGAAGGGAAAATGCTTTATCATGGCTGGAAAATCAGGACAACCTGATATTTAGTGAACAAAAGAAAAGAATCAGGAGACACATTTACAGCCACAAAGGATATAACCTTTGTGTCCTCTAAGGCTACTGTGATGACCAGGAATACATCCACCATGATTCTCTCAGTACTTCTCCTTCTGGGAAAATAGTGTGGTTGATTGGGATGTTGGAGCTGGGTGGGACCCTGTGGCTAGTCCTGCACTATGAACTGTGGGAAGAGGTGACAAGAATCTCTTCAAAGAAAGAGTACTCAGCTTTGTTGGCCCTCTAGCTTTCTCCCTCTCAGACATGGAGACAATCAGCATTCCAAATCCCCAAGTGCAGAAACATGGAACAGAGCCTGCAAAGAGCCAACACATTAGGACCTGAAGTAGGAAGGAGAAGTGAGGTAGTATAGTATTGCTTCAAGACAGTGAGACTTTGGTTTATTTGTTACTGCAGCTAATCTTGACTGATGTAGACATTTTGAAGGTTTTTTCCCCCTATTGAGCATTTAATAGCTATAAGACTTATACAAACCCTCATTGATTACATAGCAATAATTAAAATTCTGATGGAATACATTTAAACACATTTGACTGCAAACATATAAAGGATCTTTACAAGCTTAGTTAAACAATTTTCAGAACTCATTGTTATGATCACTTTTATGACAATCTACTCAAAACGAGATTTAGAATGCTTGACTAAAAAGAGAAGGACAAATTGTAATAACATCCTGATTGAGTACTTGCTATGTGCCAGATAGAGTGCTAGGTAATTTACATGTATATTTTATTCACTATATCCTAGCAACTGTGGAAGGTCACCTATATTTCTTTTTAAGCAAGAAGAACTGAGATACACAAAGATGGAGAGACTGTGAACCCAGGTTGGTCTTGCTCTATTGCCTTTGCTGCTTTCCCTTCTCACAAGTGTTTCACTACTTTATTCATATTTTAATCCAAATATATGAGACCTTCCATTATATAACTGAGAAATATAACTATTTTCTGTTTTGGAGAAAAAAGAAAAGAGAAACTTGTTCAATTTAGACCTGGAGTCCAAATACTCTGGGATTGCCTACACCATGAACTCTGCTGAAACTCAATTACAGTTGGAAAAAATAAGATGGTTCCAAGTTCTTCTCTTTAAATAAATAGCTATATTCCCCACAGACTCCAGGTTTTGTCATATCAGGTGTACCTTCCATCCCTTTTCCAGTTCAGGACTTCGCTAAAGGTCTCAGCCACCGATATTGTTTTCTCAGTAATTGAAAGAATATTTGCAAACAGAGATATCAGTTGGAGACTGCTACTTCCAGAAGTGCTCTCAGAGCATCTTCCTGCTTTGAAGAGTGACTTATCTTCCCCAATGCATTGTTGAGGATGAAGAAGTAGCAGGTAGGGAAGGAGAAGGAAAAGGAGAAAAGGGAATCATTCATTATAGTTGACGTTGTCAAACTCTGTGTAGTACTACATGGAGTGCCTTAGGTTCTCTCTGCCTATCGTTCCTGTCTTGCAGCTGCTCACCTTAACGCAGAAGTGTCACTCTCCTTTGTGGATGCACATCTGCTGTGAAAGTTGCGTGGACACAGCACATCAGGAATACTGAGCCTTGGTTCTAACCAGTCAGTTTCCTCCATGGCCTCTGAAGACACCTTGGTTATCCTTCTTCAATCTTTTCTTATTCTTTGGCCCAGAGTAGCAATATGAATAAACACATACCCCTGTGTGGTATTTTTTCAAATCACAAAGTCTGTGTTTTATCATCATAAGATAGTTTATTTTTGTCACTTAGTACAAACCCCAGAGAGTAGGGAAGTTGGGAACTTGCTTCTTCCCTGAAATATCTGCCCATCAGCAAGACCCAGTTCAAGTCCAGATTCCTCTGATCAACTTTTTCCAGACTTTCCATCCAAGTTTGGCTCTTCTCCTTCCTGCCCATAGCAGCATGTGGTTAGCTCTTCACCTGCCCCCCTCCCCCCATGCAGGTGCTCTTAACATGGGAAGCTGATGAGTTAGTGAAGAGAAAAACTCTTCATGGCCTGACTGAAGCTGGGTTTGAAGCCCAGCCCTGCCTATCAACCATGTGACTGTGGACAAATGGCCTTACCTTTCTGCACTGGGCTTTGTTTGTCAGTAAATGGAGATAACAGCAGCCACCATGTTTGACGGTTGTTCAAATGAGACACGATAATGCACATCAAGGGTTTTGCCCAAAGCCTGGCTTGAAAATGGCAGGTCTCTCTCTCCTTCTCCTCAGCCCCTTGGAGGCAGAACACTCATCCCATATTCCTTTCCCATGTCTCATGCTTCCACAGATTTCACAGAATGCTGAACACATAGGGGAGCAAACAATCAATATTCCCTGGATTGAATCGTAGAGAGGCAAGTCCTCAGAAACCGCCCTTGGAGCAAAACTCCTCTGTGCAGGGCAGTCAGCATACAGACCTTGTTGTTAATCAGGAGTGTCCTTTGAAGTCCACAGGCATCTTTGATATAGGGGACTGAGGACTCAGTCAATGCACACAGATGTGTCCATATCATACCAGTTCCCGGTAGTGTAGCGAAAAGTCCTAGAGGTGGCCTGAAAACTGAAGCCTCCTTTGTATTTTTCCCCTCTATGTATGAAAGTCACAATGTGTAATTCTATCTGGGATTAAAGAAACATCCATCTTGTAGATTGTATCATTTGGTTAGGAAAGGGCTGGTTGAAAGAATATTCACTTAAGAAACAAAATATGTTTTCCACTGCTGCCATGAGCTGTTGATTTTTTTCTTCTTGTTTTTGTGTTTTCTAATTTCCCTATTGATTTGTAATTAATTTTGCCCTAGATTCATGAGCTTTGTAAACTTGGAGATTTTTTTTTTTTTTTTTTTTTTTTAAGAAAATAAAAAAGAGCCTGCAAGTTTTCCCCAGATCACCAGGCTTTAATATGAAATTACTGTTTTCTGGCAGGATCATCTGCAAAACTCTGATTTTGTTTCTTCTGTTCCTATCCTGATAATTGTGGCTGAATTCCCTTGTCTTTAATATGCCATATATTCTCCACCTGGCAAAGGATTCAGACAGATACAGATAATAAATACCCCGTAGACATACAGACAGAGAAACTGCTGTAATTGCTTTCATAATGACTCTGAGACATCAAAGGAAGGCAAATAATGGTATTTAACACTGTTTCCATTCTTTAGCTGAAATGTAATTTTATAGAGTTATTGTCAGGCGGTACGGTGAACGTACAAGTACAACTGTCATATTCGGCTCATATTAATTAGCTGCCCACGAGAGGGCCAGGCGAGTAATGGCAAAGTTCTCATTTCAGATGGTCTGATATTCAGACAGAACCGTAAGTACAATAGCTTGATTAACATAGTTGCTTAGATCAGGTTTTCCCTGGGAGTGTGTCAATTGGCATTTTGAAGAATCAATTAATTAGCACTCCAAATAATCCATTCTTGGGTTAATGAAAGTGTTTTGTACAGCTGCAAAAAATTACATGAAGAAAAACTAAACCTTTCCAAAGTGGCAATGAAAAAGATTTATCTCAGAAAACTGTACTGTCCATTTCAAATGCCACAGAGAATGTGTGTTTCCTTTCAAAGCCGTGGAATTGACGTGTACAATTTTAGCCACAATGTGCTCATTTTGGCTTGGAGGAAGGCAAGTGGTGGTGCTATGTTAGCAGGGAAATGAGAACTTTTATTTTCACTATTTTGTCTTGTAATCGTGTTACTTAATTAGGGTAAGTCATGGCCAACGTTTTGCATATCATTATCCACTATTTTAAACAATTACTCTTTGAAGGCGGTGTGCTTATTAACATTTTTAAAATGCCAGTATCACACAGATATTCCTGCTTTTTAGAGTTCAAGATTCAATTCTCAGACAAATGAGAATTACACATTAAAGAAGCAAGTTTATTTACAATTAAAGCTCTTTAACTTAGAGATTCATTTTTAAAACCAAGTTTAAGTTATCAAAAAGGCAAACTGTGAAAATGTCACACACCTTTGCCATCATTACAATGATACTTTTGGCACACTTTATTGATTATTATTTTTACAGAAAAAAAATGTGCCAATGTGATCTCCCTCTTTCTGAATTTTTTCATGGGGTCCAAGTTTCAAAGAACCTACTTTTGTGGCATTACTTTCTTATCTCTGAAGTTATGTTAATCAAGCCTACAAATGAGCACATTGGTTTATTTGGTAATTTAGATCTCTCCAGTTTCTAAAATTTGGTGTGAAGTATTGGTAGTGTTTACATCATATTTTCTTCTTCAGAAACTTCCACATTTTTTAGCATCTCTGATACAAGTCATTTTCAAGTCATGTTCAAGCTCCTTGAAATGGAGGCTTTTTAATAAAGTGTGTTAAGTTAAATGAGTCATAGTGCCAACTAAAAATTATATAGGAGTAAAACATGACTTTTTTCATTTGTACAGGTGGCTTTTTATTTGTTTTGTTGATAGTGTGAAAAATATGCTTTCTTGTTACTATAATTAGTTACTTCCCAATTTAGTTCCATTCATAGGATATGATTATTGATTAGAAAAAAATGAGCTTTAAAACAGACCAAGTGCTTTTATTATTATCAGACACTGGGTTCCTTCTCTTCTCTTATTTTAATTAGTATGTAATAAGTCATTGGGATTTTGATGATGCTGAAATGCATTTTTCCTGCCTATTTGTGTGTAAAGGTTGCATCTGTGTGTTAACCATGAATCTTCCAAAGGCAGATACGTGTAACAGGTCAAAATCAGGAGTATCCAGGAAAAAAGATAAAAACATAGAGATTAATTAAAATAAAAGCAGGCCAGTCATCTCCTTCTGTTAAGATGAAAAAAAAAATTTCCAAACTCAACTGTAATCTTTCAGGTTTAATAAGGCCAGCAATGCAGGTGAGGAAAGAGAGCTTTCATTTCCCAAGTCCTTCAGGGACATACCCATGCCATCCTGTTCCTCTAGTGACCAAGTGATGGGCAAGGACTTGTTTTCCAACACACTGGAGTGGATCCTTGTGAGATTCAGCACTGCCTGTCCACTGCTTATTCTTTTAGATTCTTGTAGAAACAAGAAATGACAAAGTTCTGTTGTTGCTGCTCGCTGTGGACTTCAGCCAGAAATGAGATCCATTGCTTATTTTGCTAATCAGCCCCTTCCATATCTGCATGCTCATTTTCTGATAGCTGATGAGGCGACAAGGTCATTGGACGTACAAGTACTTATTTAAAAACAGACATGAGAGTGAGATAGAGGTTAGTTGGGTCTATCAGAGCTGTCAATCAATTAATGAAAATTATTGAGCAAGGACACTGTGGGGGAAGTGAACAGAAGGAAGGAAAATGACCATGGAGACACAACATAGGGAAAACGACAGAACTGACTAAATGTGCTCACGTGAGTGCTAAAAACAGACACGCTCACATCCCAAGTGAGAGACAGCTCAGAGAAACAGTGACTGGAGTCTCTGTGACTCCAAAGGCTGGCAGTGCAGGGGCTTTTGCCCAAAGGTACACCCCCAACAATGCCTTTCCTGTGATGTGGAGGAGAAAGGTGTAATGCCTGGTGAATATTTGATTAATGGGCTGAAGACCTGTGGCCAAGATTCAGAGACTCTATTGTCCAGACCCAAATTTGTGATCAATGTAGGCCAAATGAATACAAGCAGCCCCGTTATTCAGGGAGAAAAAAATATTGGATTCCTACCTGTAACTGCATGACAGACAAGGAGAGCCAAACAGAACAGTGCTAGGAGGGGGCTTGGAAAAGCTGTCCAAATGGCCGTTCTATCACCACTGTCCACCGTGTGCTGGCACCAGGCAAACACAGACTAGTTATCAGTGCAGAAAAGAAATAATTCATAATGTGGTCCTTGGGGGGAGAATGGAGGAATAAGAAAACCTATAAATGAGAGGAGAGAGAGAGAGGAGACCGAGAGAAAGAGAGAAAGGAGAGGGACTGAGGAACTAGGGGAGAAAAATTGCCAATATGCTTGTGTGAATGAAAGATAGGGAGGGAGAAAAATGAAAAGGCTGCAAAGTCAAAAACGGGGAGATACTGACACCAAATCTCTGCAAAGCGTTCAAAATTCTCCAGCTGCCACGCTTTTAATTTGCTACCATTCTAATTAAAATGCAAATTAAATTTATAATTAGCATCAGCGCTTTCTAAAGAAACCTCCTTGTGCGCTGCACAAACATATGGGACGATGCTGTAGTGTAAAGTTTGTAAAACAGAAGTAATGGCACAAAGTCGGGAGGGGGGTAGGGGAGGAGGGCTTTTCTTTCTTTCTTTTTTTCTATTCCCTGGGAAACAAGTCGTATGCAGACACGGGGTTGACTTCAGGGAATGGCTGGCAGCGTGGTGTTGCTTAAAGGAGGTTGGAAATGGGCTAGTGTCCTGTTCCAACAAAAGGATTGCTGAATCTGGAGGATCGGCTGGGCTGTGACTTTGTGTTGAATCAGGTGTCAAGGGTTACCCCGCATGTCATCAGGATTGTATAGAAGATGCCAAAAGGCAAAAGGGGTCAAAGCTCCAAATCAAAAAGTCTATGGCCAAAATTAACCGCTGCTTGCTTCCAGATAATTAATTTAAAAATTGATGGGGAACAAAGTACCAGAATTACCTCATGATTCGCACACATATCATGTTTTCAAGGTAAACTGTCTCTCTCCAACTTGCTCTCCAAAGCTGAGGAGTGGGTGCAGATCCGAGAATCAGGTTAACCAAAGGTGGAATACACGTGTGCTTGATTAGAAGAAATGCTCACTTGAGCATCAGTTTTGCTATTTTGATCCTTGAAACAAAAATATACACATCTGGTATTTGTGGGTTATTTTCCTTCAGATATATAGTTGAGTTCAGTGAGGCTCATGGCCCAAAATCCATCAGCCTGCAGCGGTAATAGGCAGAGGAAGAGACGCACGACCCAGCCCCTCTTATATTTGCCATGTTTTGGTTGAAGGGAATCATTGTGAATTTTAAAAAGTAAATCTGCGATCCTCATGGTAATTGTGCTTTACTTTCCACTGGAGGGACCCCACCTGCACCTCAGTGTTTTTAATATTCCAAGGACTCTTCTTTATCTATTAACCAGGCTCTCCATCAGATATTTTAAAATTTGAATGTAACAGGAATGAATATTTCATAGATGTGTGTTAAGCTGTTATTAAACTATAATGTAAAGCAGGATTGTAGGAATATTTTTATATGTCAAAAAGTCAATTAAAATGATAAGCCTGTAATATCACTATTGTGGTGCTGTGCAAAAATTCATTTCAGATGCACGGAAGGTCCTCCGCTGCCTCACATTTGGGTGTGAGGCAGGACTTTTACATATTCAGAGGCCTGTGTACTTCAATTTCATTAGTAACACTTAAGGTCCATTTTCGGCAGAGATTAAATGGAGAGCTTTGGGGGATAAATCTTACCTGACTTGATTTTTATTTAGTATTACAAAAACAGCATTAGGCATTCTTAAAGGTGGGTGCTTACCTAAGTACACCGTGGATTCATTTGGAAATAAATGTCAATCCCTAGGAAAGTAAGGTATCTTAATAAAAGCTGTAGTAAGGCCACCACTGCTCTCTTCAATAAAACTAACATGGTGTGTCAGTTGGAGAAAAATATCACATGATACTGAAGGTAGAGAAAGAAATTAAAACTATTGTGAGCCATAATAATATAGGAATTTACAAAAATACAGCTTTCTATTTGTAGCCTTTAAAATAAAAATAAACTTATACAGGGGAATATTTTTGTTTTTCTTCTTGTATACTTAAGAGGGAATATTGAGAGATAGAGTTGATGGAATTAAGATTGGGATGCCTTACCAAAAGTTAAATGCTTTCCCAAACTTTCTTGGACCATCAATTCTTTCCTGTGTAATGGCCATTGTCAAAAATGGGATGTGAAAAGATGATCCCCTTGACAGGTTTGACATAACTCAATTAATCAAGACCTCAGCAAAGAAAGAGAAGTAATTCTACCAATACGCTGATGAAAAGTGTCGTCTTCTGTTCACAGAGGAGAAGTTCCTTATTTTTTTCCTGATGTCTAAGGGGAGCTCAGGCCTCCTAAATAAGTCCTCTGTGTGACTGACAAAAGACTGAAAGCTATGGTATAAAAGCATTTCTTTGTTTAATTTCTAATTGTTGTCCTTCCCTTATTCAGAAAATGAAGTCACCTTTGTCGAGGTTTCATGAACCGCTGGGTAATCAAAATTATTATGCCGCCACCTGTTGTCTGTTAATTATTCTGAGAAGATACTCATAAATCATAACACCGGACAATAAATCAAACTGTCAGTTCCCAGGTCAAAGGTTACCCATGAAAAGTTATAGGTCAGCCACAGGGTGTGAAAGAGCAGGGTTTCAGAGTATCACTCATTGTCAAGCACTGTTGGGAGAAGTGCCATTGGAACAAAAGGAAAACTGGAGTCAGAAGAATTCCAGCCAGGGGGACAGGAGGCATCTAACCAACCTGGCACACATCTCACAACCAGCAAGATTGTTCTGCTGGAGCCCAGCTCAGAGACTTGCTGTTCCTTTGGGATCTTGTTGGAAAAAAGTGTTCCTTTTGGAAAAGTCTGGAGAGGTATGGTTTTGGAACATTATCTTCTCCTTTTCTCATTTTCTGGGGAATGTGACTGGCAAGTTCCCCTTTTTCTACATTATTCACGGAGACAATCAGAACACGACACATTGCAGTTGATTGGAGGACACTCTGGAATGTCTTACTTCCTAAATTAATTTGGTTTGGAATATGTTTTCCTTGTGGTGTGACAAGAACTTGAACTGCATTTACCACTTTCAACTCATTTATTTCCAGTCCCCTGTATTTAAAATAACATCATCATTTCCAAACAGTGTGGGTTGATGGATATCCTTGATTTAAAACCTGGCTAGGGGTAAATTATTTCTGATGTGGTGGAAGCAACTTTAGGATAAAGCTTAATAAAGACGTAATGACAAGGCAGCTGGGAAACAGAAGTAATGTTCCAGTTGGGAGATACATTGCCTGCTGTTTGAATTAAATTCTGTAAAATGGACGCTGTGCTTTCATTAAAATTTTTTTCTCTAAAATATTAATTTGGGGGCTTTGTATTAAGTTGTTATTTTCTGCTCAGATAACCATGGCTTTCCCTCTGAGGTATAGCAGCATACTCAGAGTGTCAATTTGGGTCTTTTTTTTTTTTTTTTTGAAAGGACACACAAGTTTCTGTTCAAATCGTATCTCAGAATGAACAATTATTTTTTTAAAAAAGACTCCAATACATAATCTACCTCCCCTTATTCTTTCAAATTGGCAAATCTTTATTACCCCATTTTTGATTGAGGCAAGTCAGTCCCAGCACATCAATTATTTGTCAGGTAGCAGCAGAGGTCAAAACAGGTTCATTGATCCAGCCTTAACCATGCCATCAAATTTATTTACATGGAACACAGGGTTTAATTCTAAAGTCACAATAAAGTGCCTTGCGAATGCAGAGATGCATCATATAGTGAATTCAGTAGTTTACCACTAAGGATTCTATATACAGGCAATGTCATAAAACACAAATCACATTCTTTGGCAGTCATGTCATTGTAATGGAAAGAGTTGAAGCTTTTCTGATAACCTATAAAATTTCTACTGGGTAAACATTCCAGCCTGTGATTCCAGATTGCTGTAACAGGAATTATGGGTGTGGTGACTCTCCCAGTTTTCTCTCCCAGTAGAGTTGGGAGCTTTTATGCTGGAAGCCAGGTAGTGTATTAGGTGTGGGATGGGGAGGGGCACAGAGCCAGGATAGCCAAAGCTCCTCCTGAAGCTTAGAGGCTTTTTAGCAGCTCTTCTAGCATCTCTCCTGGGTCCTGTCCTTTGGGAAAAACTTAGACCGACAAATTTTCCTTGGAAGGGGTTGGCTACCTTTATGCCTGGAATGTGGGAAATCAGGGGGTCTACTCATTCTCTATAATGAGAGTATATGCAATCATCAGAAAAGAACACCCGATCCCTACTCTAGAAAGTAGTATGATGAATCATTAAAGCTGAATTGTGTACCCCCGAAATACATGTTGAGATCTAGCCCCAGTGCCTCAAAATGTGATTTTTATTTAGAGATAGTACCTTTACAGAGGTGATTAACTTAAAATTAAGTCAGATGGATGGACTTTAGTTCAATATAACCAGTGTCCTTATAAAAAGAGCAACAGACACCAGGGGTATATAAGCCTAGAGAAAAGACCATGTGAACACACAGTAAAGAGGTAACAATCTGCAAGCCTCCCAGAGAGGCTTCAGAAGAAACAAAGCTGCTGACACCTTGATTTTGGATGTGTAGACTCCAGATTTTGGATTTGTAGACTTCCCTATCTGTGGGCTTTGTTGGCGTAGCCCTAGCTGACTAGTTCAGCTTCTTCCAGAAGTGAGTGGAGATGTTCTGACAGATGAATACTCAGAAATGAAGAAAGTTCAGAGGGCAAGAATGGTATTCTGTGAGAATGCAGGTTGCCCTACTGTTTAGGGATACCACTGATGTGACCAGTGAGCCACCAGAAAGGGGAGAATCTGGAAGAGTGCAGCTGAGATGGGAACACTTCAACTTCTCGGTGTGGGTGCTGGGTGGAGAAGGTGTCCACTTTCTCTGCTGTGGCTCCCTCTCTCTTCCTGACTCATGCACACTCCTAAGAGAGGCTCTGCAAAAACTCTTTCCACTGCCCAAAAAGCTCTTTCTATAGGAGCATCCTCTCTCACTTCTTTCAGGCTCTTGCTCAAAAGGAGATAACTTCTCAGACCATCATGGCCAACAGATCTATCCCATCACTCTCTGTCCCCTTGCCTTTCTTTATTTTTTTTCTTAACAACACCTTAATGACTTACCTAATGACTCAATGACTACCTGAAATTACACACATATAGTTGTGCAAGAAAACAATGCAGAAGAATAGTGACATTGTCATTTTTGTTCCCTCCTGCATCCCAGTGTCTAGAAGAGGCTTTGGTCCTTGGATGAAGACCTCCCAGTGAGGTGGTGAACATTAAATAAGCTTGTGCAGGCGAAGTCTTACCATAGTAATTGATACCCAGAAAGAATCCAGACTCCAAAACCTGGCCAATATAGATTAAAGCTTTCTGCAAGTGGTCTCCATCCAGGAGATGATGGGTTTATCCATGACCCTGTCTAGGAGATTTGGACATAGTGAAGTTTTCTGTTAAAAAATCATTGAGGTTTTATTCATTTTATTTTAATAAAAGTTCAGTTTAATATTGTTTAACTAAAGTATGTAGAGACAAAAATAGAAAAATAGCATTCCAGGTGTCTTTGCTGATGCACACATCCAGAAGCCTGAGAAAGATATGTAGGGAACTATCATATTCAAGTGCCATTGACTCAGGTCCACACGAACATTTAGGCTCATGTGTACAGACTCATACATCGGCTGAAGAACAAGGTTTGTTCATGGTTAGTTCCTACCCTAATGTCACTCTAGCACTCTCCTCCAACAGAATGGAGAATTTCCACTGTAGCCAGAGGTTGTTGATAATAATAATGTTTTATCATTATCACTACCCCACATTCCAATAAGGAGATTGAGACTTAGAGAGCTATTCTGAAATCAATTCTATATCTTCTATAAGATGAGAACATCCCTCCAACAAAGAGTGGATTATTAGACAACTTGGCAAATGCATCACAATGGCTTTGTGTGCCGCAGTCTGGCTGGGCACAAATCACGAGCCACTGAAGCAGGAACAAACTTTATTTTTAAACTGCAGGAAAACACTTCACACAGCTCCCGGGGAATCCTCCCGAAGGCCACGAGGCTTCTCCAGGAACCCCCAGCCGGAAAAATCTCTCTCGGAAATCCCTCCTCCTGCACTTCCCCAACCAATGGGAACTCTCGGGGAATCCCCGGAAATCCCCACGAGAACTCCAAAATAGTGCGAGAACTCAAAAGTTGCGGCAGAGGCGGATAGTAATGCCTCGCCTGTCAATCAATACTGTTGGCAAAATGCCAGGGGCCATACAGACTCGGCCGTGGCTCTCAGCATTTGTGTCTCATCTTTGTTATATGTTTAGTGTGGAAACTAGACTATATCAGAGACCAACAGTGAAACCCAAACTTGCATCTTACCCAGTGTTTAGTTTAGCTAATAAATATTTATTAAATTATATTCACACTAGCTCATTTATGTACTGTCTATGGTTGTTTCTGTGTTATAATTGGAGTTGAGTGATTATGACAAAAATCTGTGGAACCTAAAATATTTATTTATTATCTGACCTTTTCGGAAAAAAAATGTGGCCTCCTGGACTAGAGAGAAATTCTAAGTCCTCTCAACCATTTGAACATATGATTTGAAACCTTTTATAATATAATAAATTATATCTAAATTATTTGATAGAAAGTTACTGCTTGGTCTTTGTGCTGAATTTACTGGCTGAACTGAAAAACTGTTACACTAGAGCTTTGCAAAGCTCTAACTAGTGACAAGTTAGATTGCTCCTATGTTAGAGAATTTTCCCTGTCAATATTGCTATTCTAGACCAAATAGCTAATACTCCTGCTCATATTAGGTTAAAAGCATTGCAAGGCACTTAATTCCCCTCTATTTTTAAAGAATTGCTTTTATATCTATTTGGAACTATTATTTGAAACCTAGTTGTGACTTTTAAAATATTTTAAACAGTTTTTACTTGAAATGCAGTTAAGGAGGCAACACTGGAAATTTGATCCATTTTGATATGGTTTTTCTCAAAGATAATTTTGTACATTTGAACATATGATTTGAAACCTTTTACTTCATTTTTTTACTTCTCCTAGCAATACATTTGGTAGTTACCACAGCCAAAAGACAATAATCTCTCATGGACAGAGAGAGAGCTTAATATTACAGTAGCCACACATACACTAATGCATGAAGACAATTGGGTTATATCATCCAAGTTGTTAAGGGAATTCTTGCTGGTAGGCCCTTATCACTTTTCCTGACAGAGTTGACTATTCTACACTGGGTTAAAGTGATACACAATGCCCAGAGTGTGGGTTTCAGAGTGTGGTTCACTCCCTGTGACCTGGGAGTGGCATAAGCACAGGTTGCTTTTGGTCTGACTTCTGGAGGACACGATCAGCATAATATGATAGGACAGGGGAATGCCACTCTCATTTTTAAAAAATTAGCCTTTTACAGGTGTATTAAAATGGTTGTTTTTTGTCTCACAAAGTCCCTTAGCCAATCCCAGTAAGTCCAGTAGTTTATCCAGGGTCCTAATGAAAGTTGCTCTAAGGCTCTGGAATCACACAGGGAGTGGTAAAAGTAATACAATCTATTTAATTCAAATAATTTAAAGATTTACATGGTAATAATCATTAAAAGAAGGAGTAGAATAATGTACAAGAAGATAGGAAGAAAAGGGGCAAATATAATAATAATAATAATAATAATAATAATAATAATATTTCCAAAGAAAGCAATAAAGGAGAGAGAAAGAAAAATAATTGAGTCAAATGGAATAAAGGTATTAAAATGATAGATATGAATTTGAATATAAAGTAGTTATAGTAAATAAAAATAGATTGCATACTCCCATTTAAAGGAATAAAAACTGAAGGCCATCTATAAGCAAATAGTAAGAGAAACATGTTAAGTAGTAAAGACACACAAAGGTTGAAAGAAAAAAAAATAGTAAAAGATAAGCCATATGTGCACTTACTCAAAGATAAATGCAGTTAGTTATATTAATGCCAGATAAGTAGGCTACAAGGCAGAAATTTTACTAGAAACATTTCAGCATTATTAATATTCCAAAGAGGACAATTTTTAATGAGGTTCAATTTACTATAAGTATACTAACCTTAAGAGTGTGTGAGTGTGTGTGTGTGTATACACAAAATAACAGTGCTTCAGAATATATAAGGCAAATTGACAGAATTATGAGATAACCTCATAAATTATGAGATAAGCTAATAAATTAATGGTAGAGTTTAACATACTTTGGTATCTGATAGAAGAAGCAGATAAATAATTGGTAAGGCTATATAATATCTCAAGTAAGAAAACAAGATAAACCAATTTATACATTTATTATACATGTACAATATCTATTTTATATATAGTATGTAATATATATATTTTACGTATTATACATAAGTATGTAATACATTGTTTCCCAAGGATATATAGAATATTAAATCCAAAATATTATACTTTCAACTATAATGGAACATTGCTCTAGCTTATGTTTCTTTTTTTGGTAATACAGACCTACCTCTCTTTATGTAGTAGATATTTTGCCCTTTGTGATCTTCTTCTTTATCTTCTTTTCCCTTGGTCACATCTAAAGTGAGTATGGAAAACTATTCCCTTCTTGCTGGAAGGGAAGCTTTCTGCAGTCGAATGCTCTAGCCCCAGGCTATACTCGTGCACCCTTGGAGAAGTTAAGTGAACTCCTGGCTGTGAAATATCAGAGGATCTGGGGTTACGTCTCCAGCAACAATGGTGAGTCCAGATTCACAGGGTCTCAAGCAGCCCAAATAAAACCCTTAGTTCCTCTTGTTTATGTGATTAGTGGAAGCGTTCTCTATCCTGAACTATTAATTTGCCTTCTTCCTCTCATACTAATAGTGTAAAAAGGGAAGCTGGTTGGCCTAATGAGGGATGAAAATTTTATCTCTCACATGACATAGAATTGCTAGCATAAGAAGATTAAAAGACAGGTTGATTCTTATAGATTTTATCACTGTTTTAAATTTTTCTATGAATCATTCACTTTATCATTGCCTGGACATGGTGATATACTCCCATTAAAGTGTCCCCCACCCTTTGTCCCCACTCCATGCGATAGATACAATTACCTTTGGCTTGGTATTAGCTGTGGGCTAGCCCCTTAAGGCTGCCAGGCTTCTGGGGAAAGTTTAATCTACCATGAGTTATGTTAGTTGACTGAGAGGTTTTGACAGTACATGTAAGGAAGTTGTTGTGTTTAAATTTTATTATATGTGCTTAAGTTGTACAGCATGATGTTTTGATACCACATATAGATAGTGAAACACTATAGTCAAGTTAACGTATCCATCATCCCATATAAATTTATTGTTATCTGTCTTTGTCCCTCACAATCTTTAAAAAAATTTCTCTCTTACTGTTTAATGTCTAAATGCAAAAACTTCAGCACTGAAAAAAGCCTAAACTTCTGGGATTTCTCCATTTATTGCTTGTAACACTGTCAGCTTCTTAAAGCTCTCTTCTTTCTCCTAACATCTTACCAAATGTAACTGTTAACAACTAACAGGAATCACTACAGTGGGTCTTTCCATTTCTTTTCCTACAGCTACAAATTCTCAGGCAAACACTCAGCTTTATCGGTATTCACAGGTTCACCATATGTGTTGTTACCATCTAACATGGATAGTCCCTTCTCATTAGTTACTGCATTATCTTCACTTTTTAGCATCTGACATAATTTCTTTACTCGCTATTAGTCAAGTCGGGCTAGGTTGTGCTGTGGTGACAAACACTTTCAAATCCTCACTGTAAGCTTAACATGGAATTTATTTCTCATTCATGGCAGTCCAATAGATTAGAAAATGTCCATGTTGCAAATCTGAGACACTAGCTTCTTCAATTTTGGGGCTGTGCTCTTTTAATAAGGGGCTTCAATTTTTCTACAAAAGGAGACTTAAAAGTTTGCAAAGGGGGTTTCTCCTCCTTCCATGCAAGTGTGACATGTTCCCACATCATTTTCCACATGGGAAAACCAAAGTTTAGAAACTTTAAGACAATTTTCTCAAAACTCCAAATTAGTAAATGAGCCCTAAATCAAACAGATCTGATATTTCACTCTGTCACATTTATTTGTTTCATCACTTTATATGTTATAAAATCAGATTATTGTCACATGAATATCACTAAAAAATTAAAAACCAATTTTTAAATGATTGTGTCAGACCATAGTGGCTAATATAGATATAAAACCATCTGCTTAGAATTTACATATTTTCAATGACTTTAAATTAGCAGCACATATCTAGGAAACACTTATTAATTATAGCATGTATCTTCTTTCAAGGAGCTCAGAATTTATTGTCAATGGGTTAATACATCCAGCACCATAATGGATTTGATGACCACTCAGGAAGCACTGGTCTTCTTTGTACCTTTGTGGTAGCAAAGAAAAGGCTTAGGAAGAACCAATAACTGGCGGGAGTGGGGGATGCAAAACTTAGTTGGTGAGAATAACTGTCATGAAACATCAAGCCAAGAGGGGAACAAACTAGGAATGACTGGATATGAAGTCAGGGAGATCCAGGGAAGTTAGTGGACAGAATAATGATTGTAAAGATAAAAGATGCTGTTTTAGTCAGTTTTTTCATAGCTGTGACTAAAAAACCCAACAAGAAGAATTTTAGAGAAGAAAGTTTATTGGGGGGATCATGGTTTCAAAGTCCTCAGTCCATGGATAGCCAGTTCTACTCCTTGGGGCTGGAGGTGAGGCAGAACATCATGGTGGAAGAGTGTGGTGGAGGGAGGTGGTTCACATAATGATCAGAAAGCATAGAGAGACTCCACTTCCCAGTGACAAAACTATATACCCCAAAGGCATGCCCCCAATGTCCACCTTCCCCAGCAACACCCTACCCACTTTCAGTTACCAATCAATTAATCCTGTCAGGGGATTAATTCATTGATTAATTAAGGCTTTCATAACCCAATCACATCTCCTCTAAATCTTCCTGCATTGTCTTATGTATCAGCTTTTGGGGAATACATCACATCCAAACCATAACAGATGCCAATTGATATTAAGATGCCAGAAAATAAAATGGAGTATAGGTGGACCACAGTGGGGAATATAATTCTAGAAAGAATTAAATCACAAAAACTAATTACAGTATCTCATTTAACATCTAAATTCTGATTTTTATGTTTATGTGCCTGCTATAACTTCTGAGAAAGCAGTGGTTTACCTTTATCAATGTTTATTACTTTGAGGATACACAAAAAAGGGCTCAAAGCATTGGATGTATGGATTTACTTTATTTCATATTTGGGTTTAAAAAATATGATTCTATGTCCCTGGAGCAAAAAGGCATGAAGCAAAAAAAAAAAAAAAAAAACAAACAAACCTCAACATTTGCATTAATTATAACTTTTTCCTTTTGAAAAAGTTATTTCATTATTTTTTTACAAAACACCTCAAGTTCATTTTAAGTCATATTTCAGAGTACAAAATTTAAAAAGAAAAAGAAAAATCACTTTTAGAAATTGCTATAATTAGAGTTGGTGAATATCATTTATATATATTTACATGTAGATATTTAGAAACAATAAGATAGACACAATTTTATAAAAATAATTTCACACTATATATGCAACCTTAAAGTAAAATTGTTAAACTTTATTTTTCTTGAATTCATTAGGAAGAAAAAGAAAATGAAGAAAAACCATAAAAGTATTGAGACTTTTTTTTACAACATTTCAGTTTTAGATGATCTCAATTGACACTCTTGTGAAAGAAGGAAAAACTGTGTTATCACACTGATTTCTTCTCCCTCATTTTTTGCTATTATTAGTTATAGAATTATTCTTCCATTATCATATAACATTTAGATTTAGTCCTATAACCATGGTATTCGTAGTTATTTAATCTTAATTCTATACATAAATGGTTTCAAGTCTTCCTTTTGATATGGATTTATATCAATCCATGATATCTTTAGTTATTCCTTACTGGGTTTTATCATCAAATAGTTGGTACTTAACACTGTTGATGTCTCAAAGGGGCTGCAATCTTTCTATTCTTACATAATTTATTTTTAGTTTTCAGTGGGCACAACATCTTTATTTTATTTTTATGTGGAGCTGAGGATCGAACTCAGCGCCCCACGCATGCCAGGCAAGCACGTTACTGCTTGAGCCACATCCCCAACCCCTGGATAGACTTCTTGAAGGTGATTTTCCTTCCATTGGGGCGGTTCTAGGCTTTGCTGAGTCTCCAGGCCAAGAACTACATCTAGCCTTATATTACAAAGTTCAGTGCTTCTGACTTGTCTGCTGGCTTTCAATGTCAAACAATATTTTACAGAAGAGTTAATGGTGGGATATTTCTGTGGCTAGTTCACCTGATTATTGCTTTTATATCTGAAATGACATGACATTTGTGTTTTACATTTAAAAGGAAAATTCTTTCTTGGGTATAAAATTCTTGGGCCAACTTTCTCAAGAACTTTGTAAGACATTGCTCCATTATCTGTTGGCACTGAAAATATCTCTGTCTATATTTATATCTCTCTCATCTGCTGAAGGAATTAAAATATGTCACTCTGGCATATAGACAATTATGAATTACAAGCACTTGAAAGATGGCAGGTGCAAGATCACTCTGAGCTTCCTTCAGTTCCTTAAAAGTAGGAGATGAAGCACTAGTGGGAGAGATACTCTCCCAACACTAGAAGGAAAGTATCTTTCTCATTCTCAAGGCCAAGAACCTGAGGCCAAGGAAACTCTTTATAAATCAGCTTTGTTACACTAATAGTTATTCCTTTGGCTGCTTCTTCACCCAGTTTGCTACCCTAGCCCTAACCTCTTCATCTTGTCATATTGTCATAGTTTATTATTCTTTGTCTATTTCAGTGGATCAGAGTTCATTTCTAACTGTGTCTTCAGGTCTGCATTCCCTTACAGACTCCTGTGTCATGTAAAACTTATTTTAAATAAACTTATATGCTTTACTTCTGTTGATCTGTCTTTTTAATTCTCTGGCCCAGCCAGAAAACCTTGAAAAGGTTGATGTAAAACTTTGCCTTCCCTACAATTCTCATATGTACATTAAAGGAAAAACAAACTAGAATGTGCTCATGCATTTTATATACATTTTCCATAGACTAACTGGGACTAGGATCTTGGAGAAGACACACACACACACACACACACATACATACCTATAAGGTGTACACAGACATTTACGTATATACATATGACTGTGTTTGCATGTATATAATATGCATGAGCATATTCTGCTTTGTTTTTCCTTTCATGAGTAATATGCTTTCTTTGCCTGAATGTTTGAATATTTCTTTCTTTGTCTTTGAAGTTCAATTCCCTACTGTGTTTTAAGTTAGTAATTTTGATTATAGGAGATATGTATCCTTAAACTAGGCAATTAATTTTTCTTTAGACTCAAAGAGATCTTATTTGATGTCAAAGGTATTACCCTTCAAGGTTTCTAGCCCTGAGTGGATGACAGAACTAGATAAAATGGGCTGGGTTACTTTAAGTGGGAATAATGGTCCTGAAGGTAAACCCAATTCTGGAAGCTCAGTAGTAAACTCTTAGAAGAAAAATTATTAAAAAGAGAAAATTCACTGGACAAAGCAATCATCCCATTTAGTTATCCTTGACTTACAAATTTGTGTTTTTATTTGTGCATTTTTTTCCTATGTTAAGGACCATGATCATCCTGTGTTAGAGAAGAATTTTTTTCTTCCATAGTTACTATCCTCTTATTGCTAAATTATTCTGTCTTTATTTCAGTTCCCTCAATTTTTCTTTTATTCCATCCAGTCTTCGTTATTCACTTTCTTCCTTGATTCCTAAAAATGATTCATTAATTTATTAAAAAATATACACCAATCGTCAAAATTAATGTTATAATTTTAATTTTCAGTTAATTTTTCTTCATTGTAAACTCCCTTTTCAACCATGATGATATTTTCTTAAAATTTTGAGCTCTTTAGTTGAATTTATATAATTATTCATTTTTCTATTGCATTAAGCACAAATGGAGAATTGTCAACTGTGCCTATTTTCAAATCTTTTTTTAATTAAATGGATCTTGTATTTTTTGTTTGAGTATAATTTTCTATATTCAAAAATTGCTTGCATGCTTTCCATGTCATTTCTTTGCATCATGTTTGTAGGCTGGGCCTCTGCATGCTTACTTGCTCAGATACTGTGCCGGTGATTTCCCCTTATCTAACTTCTGAATCATGTTAGTTTCTGTGAGCTACATTTTCCATAGTCTAACTGGGATGAGGATCTTGGGAGAAGAAGCCATACCCCTTAGCTAAAGCTGAAGGATGACTTTACATTTAGAATTAAGTTCTGCACTCCCTTCTGAATTTTTGTGACTTTCCTGTACCAGGGTGACTGAAACTAGGAAGGTGGTCTGGAAATACTCTAGAATAAAATCACTTCCCTAGGGTAGTGTGGAACCTGAGCTTGTGGATTTGTCAGAGCATTCATCCCAGTTGTTTACCTGCTCTATTTTCACTCCAAGTACCTCTTTTCTTCTTTTAGTTAAATTAATTGGATCGAGAAGGATATGTTCAAATTCCATAGTCACATTGACTTTAGCTAAGGGTCCAAACTATCAAAGTATAAAGTACTATATCTTGATAGTACTCTGGGAGATGAGTGGGTGACAGGCACCACCATATATTCCTCTTTCTCAAATTATACTGGACTCTTCTGCTTCTCTCCATCATTTCACATTCTAAGTTTTAAATATGAGTGCATGCTTCTCCCTTGGATTGATTTCTTTGGTAGATTTATTATTATTATTGTTTTAGGAGGAGAGGATGTCTGTCATCTTTCTTCTTGTTGCTATCCATTCTCAGAAATTTTGCCTCTGCCTTTACTCTTTGGAAAGGAACTTTTCTTTCAATGTATCTCAGAGTTGGAGAAAATGGAACCATTTGTGATTATTATTGAAATGGTTCCTGAATTGCAAATTTGTAGGTGTCACATAAATGGATAGACAAAAAAAGAAAAATGAGGTATAGAGTAGCTGAACAATTTGGGGGCAATTCATTGGCTTTTCTGGTCAGGCTATATGAATAGAATATGTCCTGGGGAAAGACTTATCACTCAGAAGATCACAGTGCTTCGTGTTAAGTGAGGGTTGGGATTGATGTGAGCTGGGACCATCTCTGCGTCTGAGTCATCAGCAAGGAGACCTGAACACCATGCAGGAGAAATACCTTAAGGGACAGGATGGGGATGCCTTCAGAGACCCAAAGGCTCCAGGTTGTCATCTTCCATTGAAAGAACTTCCAGTTGGACATAACATGAATACGAGTTAGACTGGAGGACACAACTCTTAGGAAGACTGTTAGGTGCTAATGCTGTCCTACTGGGAAATGCAGAGTTAAGCTCAGAATTCTGGTGTGCCAGTTGGAACTGCAGATGTTTAATAAGCCTTGTTGTGGAGACGTATTCCCTTGTCGTTCTGATTTTCCAACTTTCTCTTATCCATCCTGCTCGTTGAAATGTTTGTGAATAGTCTCAGATCCTTATTGAAAGAGGTGAGCTATAAATGAAAAAGCATTAAAATGTCTTAATTGTCTTCTCACTTGTAAGGTATTCTTAAAAACCAAATCCTCTGAGTTGGGTGAATAACTAGATAATTTATTAATTTAGAGGATTCTGTGGACACTTCAAGGGAATTAATCTCATGGAACTTGAGTGTTATCTAGTGGACCAGACACCATCGCCACCACTTTCAATGGCTGATCATTCTAAACATCCGTGGGCATCCTTGTATTGCCTCTAGTGATTAATTTTAAAAGATGAAATTTAGGCTCAACTTTGAAAAAGTTGTTAGCAAAATGTCATTTAATCTTGGTAGTGGGGCAATGAGGCAGAACGTTTTGCGTGTTTTCAAAATACGCTTCATTTTGATGCATTTGGCTTTACTGATTATATTAATTAACTAACAGCAAGTGTGAAGATTATTTATGATGCATTAGAAATGATTGGACCTTAATTGCTTCCCTAGTAGAACAAGGGACTTGAATTTCAGGGTGAGGTCTGTAAAAAAAAATTCAGTTTGCTGGTATGCAAATTCAAATTTTAGAAATGGTTCTTTGAGAACAAATGAAGTCTCATGATGAAAAACAATTATGCATAATATTTACATGGAAAATAATTCAAATGTTCTATCTAAACCAGACTCTTTTTAGTTTCTACTTATAAAATATTTCTATTTTTTTAAAGATATTCATTTGTTTTAAGGCATTCATTCATTTAATGTAGACAATTAAAACATGCTTTGGTATTTTGGTATTTGCCTACAATATCTAAGACCTAGGCATGATGGGAAATATAAAAACGAGTCACATGTTCTTATTGGTATGTAAGATTTCTTGTCTTAGGTAATCTTTAGCTAACGTTACTTTAAAAATTTAGTATTGTATTATGTTTTCAATTTAAATTCTATTCCAATGCCTTTGCAGACTTTCTCCAGCTCTTCCTTTACAGATGAGGTCTGAGCACTTTTCTGTAAAATATTTTTTTTCTCTCTTTTTTCTTTTTCTGCTTGGCTATTCATGTACCATTGGTAGGAGTGAATTTCTGGAAGGAAGATTCTATAGATTTTTCAGGGGCATTAATCCCATGGAACTTACATTACCTGCTATCAATGGTAACTTTAGCACAAAGGGAAATCTAACAGTCTTCAATGAAGAATAAGCAAAGTATGAATAATATTGAATATGTCACATTAAAATCCAGCTTACAAGTAAATGCTAGATAAATCATTTTCATTAGTCTGTTTGATGTAATATATTTTGTTTTCTTCCATTCTGCAGATTTCACTTCTTTGGGTAGGAGACAGGTGTGTAGTAGATCAAAAGTTAGTGGGAACAGTAAAGTAATCTACATATCTTAAACAGCACAGCTTCTTCAGGCCATAATTATCACAAGTACATAGAACAGGTTCACACCTATGTTTTCTAGTCCTTATTGCATCTAAAATAGAGTCTGAGGCTGCATAGCTTCTATGAATGCATGTGTAATGTCTGTTTGATAAGTGTCTTCTCACACCCTGAGGACTTTTATAGGCAATTTGCATTTCACAATGAGAGAAATCAGCTGGAGAGGGTTTATTGTTTTGTATAATAGAGAGGAGTGTGAAAATATCCCACTTCTACAGATGGCACTTCTTGTTAGCCTTGAACATATACATGTGCAAGGATTGCTTTATCTTAACCAATGCAGGCACCAAAAAGGCTATTTTTAGAGGTGAATTCACAGTTTGGTAGGATTGTAATAATTAGTAGAACTTCTTTAAAGATAGATGAAGTACTTATTTGAACTCTTGGCTGTAAACTGACTTCATTATACTAAGAAGGAAATTTCTTTTTGTGTATCTCTCTTTTAAACAGTGAATTGTAATATGTCTATAATGTGATCAGTATAAATTTTAAATAACTAAAAAGACAAACCAGGGACTCTAAAACCAGTGCTGTTGTGTGCAATTCTTGTTTCTGATGGTGATATACACATGGAAGTATAAGCATATGTGAACCAAGTAGCTGCAGTGATACAACAAAAGCCTTGGAAAAGGATTTGTGAAAGAACACCACATGCAAATTCAAGTGCATATCAATGAACAATAAAATCTTGTCAGGAAAATACATCATTCATAAACTTTGTGTCATATACTGTTCCATCTTCACATTGAGTGATAATTTCTACATGTGCAAGGGATAAAAGATAAATGATTCCCATTAATTGATATTCAGAATCATTCTCCAATTTAAGTATCTATATTTACATTGTCATGGAAAAAAAAAAAACACTCATCCCAGTAGCTCTCAAACTTTTGATTTCATGACCTCTTATCACTCTTAAAAATGAGGTTTTGAGAGAGCTTTTGTTTGGTAAGGTTATATTTATGACTATTAATCACAATAGAAAGTCAAAAATAATTAAAAAGTTTAAGTAATTTAAAAATATCAGTAAGAAACCCACAATATGTTGAGATATATATAATATGTATATTATATATATATATATAACATTTCTAATGAAATCAACAAAAATAATAAAATGAAAGGTACTGAGTCTTAAGTTTTACAAATTTCTTTAATATCTGACTTAATAAGAGATGGCTGAGATTTCATATCTGTTCTTGAAATCAATCTGTTGGTGATATATTCCTGGTTGAAGTATGTGAAGAGCATTTGAATTTATATAGGCATTTAGCTGGAAGGGGAAACATTTTAATAGTCCTTAAGATGATTGTGGTACCAGTACCATGCTGTTTTTGTTACTATTGCTCTGTAGTATAGTTTGAAGTCTGGTATCGCTATACCGCCTGATTCACACTTCCTGCTTAGCATTGTTTTTGCTATTCTGGGTCTTTTATTTTTCCATATGAATTTCATGATTGCTTTCTCTATTTCTACAAGAAATGCCGTTGGGATTTTGATTGGCATTGCATTAAACCTATAGAGAACTTTTGGTAATATCGCCATTTTGATGATGTTAGTTCTGCCTATCCATGAACAGGGTATATTTTTCCATCTTCTAAGATCTTCTTCTATTTCTCTCTTTAGGGTTCTGTAGTTTTCATTGTATAAGTCTTTTACCTCTTTTGTTAGGTTGATTCCCAAGTATTTTATTTTTTTTGAAGATATTGTGAATGGAGTGGTTTTCCTCATTTCCATTTCAGAGGATTTGTCGCTGATATACAGGAATGCCTTTGATTTATGCGTGTTGATTTTATATCCTGCCACTTTGCTGAATTCATTTATTAGCTCTAATAGTTTCTTTGTAGAGCCTTTTGGGTCTGCTAGGTATAGAATCATATCATCTGCAAATAGTGATAATTTAACTTCTTCTTTTCCTATTTTTATGCCTTTAATTTCTTTCGTCTGTCTAATTGCTCTGGCCAGTGTTTCGAGAACTATGTTGAACAGAAGTGGAGAGAGAGGGCATCCCTGTCTTGTTCCAGATTTTAGAGGGAATGCCTTCAGTTTTTCTCCATTCAGAATGATGCTAGCCTGAGGCTTAGCATAGATTGCTTTTACAATATTGAGGGTATGTTCCTGTTTATCCCTAGTTTTTCTAGTTTTGAACATAAAGGGATGCTGTACTTTGTCGAATGCTTTTTC